>NW_006408521.1:30747481-30752404 GCF_000296735.1 Chrysochloris asiatica | reverse complement strand
CAGTCAGTAGGCCAGGTAGCTGTCTTCCAAATTTCTTGTCATGTATGAGTGATTACCTCCAGTGCCACATCAGTTTGTCAAAAGATTTCAATATATATTCCATCAATTCCTGGTGCTATGTTCTTTGCCACTGCCTTAAATGCACTTTGAACTTCCTCCTTTAAGAGCATTGGTTCTTGATCATATATTACCTCTTGAAATGGCTGAACACCAACCACTTCTTTAAGGTACAGTAACTCTGTGTACTCCTTCCATCTTCTTTTGGTGTTCTGCATCATTCATTATTTTGCCCATAGAATCCTTCAATATTACAAGTCAAGGATTGAATTTTTTCTTCAGTTCCCTCAGCTTGAGAAATTCTAAGTATGTTCTTCCTTTTTGGTTTTCTAACTCTAGGTCTTTGCACATTTCATTATAACAGTCTTCTCAAATTGACTATTGAAATTTTCAGTGTTGATTGTAGACCTATGCAAAATGAAATCTTTGACAACTTAAATCTTATCTCATGATGTTATTTACTGGTCTAGTTGTGAGCATTTTTGTTTTCTTTACAAGGAGGTGTAACCCACACTAAAGGCTCTGGTCTTTGATTTTCATCAGTAAGTATTTTAAGTCCTCTTCATTTCCAGCAAGCAAGGTTGTATCATCTGCACACCACAGGTTGTTAAAGAGTCTTCCTCCAATCCTGATGTCACGTTCTTCTTCATATAATCCAGTTTCTCAGATTATGTGCTCAGCATACAGATAAAATAAGTATGGTGAAAGAATACAACCCTGGCACACACCTTTCCTAATTTTAAACCATTCAGTATCCCCTTGTTCTGTTTGAACAACTACCTCTTGGTCTATATACAGGTTCCCCCTGAAAACAAGTGTTCTGGAATATTCATTCTTTGTAATGTTATCCATAGCATTTTATAAGTCCCACAGTTGAAAACCTGTGAATAGTCAATAAAGTACAGAAAACCACCTTTCTAGTATTCTCTTTCAACCAAGATCCATCTGACGCCAGCAATGTGTAGTTCCACGTCCTCTTTTGGATCTGGCTTGAATTTCTGGCAGTTCTCTGTCAATGTACCATTGCAGTTGTTATTTAATTATCTCCAGCAAAATTTTACTTTCATGTGATATTAATGATACAATTTGATGATTTCCACACTCTGTTGGGTCACCTTTCTTTGGAATGGGCATAAATATAAATCTCTTCCAATTGGATATCCAAATTTCTTGCCTTAGATCAGTGAGCACCTCCAGTGTTTCATTAGTTTGTTGCAAGATATCAATTTATATTTGGTCAACTTCTGGAACCTTGTTTTTCACCAATTACTTCAGTGCAACTTGGACTCCTACAGTACCATCAGCACTTGGTCATTTACTACTTTTTGAACTGGTTAAACACTGACCATGACTCTGTGTACACCTTCCATTTTCTTCTGGTGCTTTCTGCATCATTCAATATTTTGCCCATTGTTGTTATTGTTAAGTACTGTCTAGGCAGCCTGACTCATAGCACCTTTCTCTAGTTGAAAGAACTTAAAAAATAACTTTATGTATCTACTTACAGTATTGAAGGATTCTGCCCATAGTACACTTCAACATTGGTTAAGTCAAGGCTTGAATTTTTTCTTCCGTTCTTTCAGCTTGAGAAATGCTGCACATGTCCTTCTCTTTTCGTTTTCTAACTCCAGGTCTTTGCTGACCTTTGAAACGTTCTGTTCAGCTCTTTTACTTCCTCATTTCTTCCATTTGCTTTAGCATTTCTACACTGGAAATAAGTTTCAGAGTCTCTCCTGACATCCAATATCGCCTTTCTTTTTGCTTTCTTCTTGTATGATGTTCTTGATATCATCCCACAGCTCTTCTGGTCTTCGATCTTTAGTGTCTAATGCATCAAATCTGTTCTTGCAATGATTTCTAAATTCAGGCAGGATATATTCAAGATCAAATTTTGTCTCTCATGGACTTGCTTTAATGAGCAACTGCAATTCCACTCCTGTTGTTGCTGTTGCTAAGTGCCATTGAGTCGGTTCTGACTCAGCGACCCCATATAGGGTTCCCAAGGAGTGACTGGTGAGCTTGAACCACCGAACCTGCAGTTCAAACTGACTTTGCAGTCCAGCACATTAACCCTCAGCACCACACCCGGACTCCATTTCACTCCTAGGTATCACAAAATTTCAAAATAGGAGGTATAAACAAAATTCTTTTTTAAAAACTTAAAACTGTGCAAAGGAAATCAAAATAACATTGGACTTTTCGAAATCAAACAGTGGTCAGACGATAATGGAGCAATGATTTCAAAATTCTGAATGAATTAATTTGACCTAGAATTCTACATTCAACATAACTAATTACCTGCGAGAGAAGAATACAGAGCTTTTCAGACATGGTGCTGTTAAGTGCCATCAAGTCAGTTCCAACTCAAAACAACCCTACTTAGGGTTTCTGAGAAATAGCTGGTAAGTTTGAAACACCAACCTTGCAGTTTAAAGCAACCCTGTGGTCACGTGCTTATCCTATAGCACCACACCAAGAGTGAACACAGCAGGCCTGAGACTGCGATCCTCAGAATGGCCTGCTTACAAGTTTGGCCTCTGGGAACTTAGTGGGTTCACACCACTCTCAGGATGGAGGATAAGAGTAGCTCAGTGAACCGAAACTGTGACATAGGTTGGAACAGAATCTAACAAATAACAAAAACAAAGCTAATTATTAACCAAAAAAAAAAAAGCTTAAGAAATGGTCTCTGTTATGTTTCTATTTGGGATGACAGAAAAAAATTCTAGAAATAATGCTAATGGCTACACACTACTGTGAATGTACTTAACTGAACTGCACACTTAAAACTTGCACAAATCATACACAAAAACTTATTTTGCTACCATTAAAAAAACAGTTATAGCATATGCAGTACCTTGGAATTACTTTATATGGCTTTTCTATCCAATGTCTTAATTCCCTCTGAGTGATTGGGTGGGACCATGCAAATAATGTATATAGGATGCTAAGCTGGGATTGATTCGTTTTGCCCTCCAGCTAGGTTTAAAAAGAGCCATTTCAGAAGCAGAGACAGAAGATCCCAGGGCCATCAAGAAGGAAGAGCATGAGTGGAGTGTGCAATCCCTACCTAGAAAAGCGGCAACAGTAGAGGCAATGGCAGAAGCAGTGGCATGGAGAGACAGAACAACTGAGGGCTCTAGGCCCATGGACTAGGGCAGAGGCCAAGGGACCATGAGGCCGAAAAGCAAAAGACAAGAGTATCTGTAGTATGGCAGAGAAGAGGTGCTCCTGACTGGAGAACTGCTGCATCATGAGCTGTTTTTTGATCCTGGATTATATCCTGTTCACTTCCCTAAAAAACCCTAATTGTGAGTATTGTGAGTTCTGTGTAGCCACTGTGATGGATTATCAAACCCAGCTGTGAAGCACAGCATGCTGTGGGAGGGATGGCTGGTATCAGAATCAAGAAGCTTTTAGGATGGAAGCACGTCTGAGTTCTGCTTCATAGGAATCTTTCCCCCTGGCAAAGCCAGAGGAAGTCAGATACAATCCCCACATGGTCTTTTCAGTATATTATCTAGCTTAGCTGTATTTACATAAGCATAATAATTTAAACAATGAATACTGACTTAACCAAAATTATAATCAAGCATGTTCAGAGGATAGGAGAGGGGAAGGAAAGATTAAGAGAGCCAATTGTTCATCTACCTTGATAAGAAGTTAAATAAAACTCATTGTCTAAAATTAATAAATCAAGAGATAACAGAGCAACTTCACTCTACTTCGTAATATGAGGGTCAATTTTCAAAGGTTGGCTATCAGTCAAATATAAACGTCATGAATAAGTAAGACAGTTCTTTATTACAAGCCTTTTACCCCACCTGACTTTTTAGATCCCCACTGTCCAATAAAAATATGATAAAAGGGGGCTTCAAATAGTTATTGGGAAATTTTCATTATTTTTTCATTCCATGTTTCCATAAATTTTTTGAAGCCCCCTCACAAGCCACATGTGTACATTTTCCAGTAGCCATACTTCTTAAAACATCAAAGAAACTGTTTAAATGTATTTTAGTAATGTACTTTATTTAACCGAATATATCTGAAATACTATTACTACAACATGGGCAACTAGCGATATTCAATTGTCTGTGCTTTAGAAAGCAGTAACAGCAAGGAATGACTTACCTTCTGCACTTGGGCTTTAACCACCAGCCCTGGTAATAAGTTATGAAGGGTCCAATTTTGCTCCTCAGTAGCAATGGCGGCAGAAACCTCTGAATGACAAATAGACAGACGAACAACTCCTCCGTTGCTTTTTACATCTTCAATGACACAGTTCAGGTACTGACCCACCTTCAGTTTAGCACCTGTAAGTCCGAACCCAGCCCCCAAAAGAAAAAATACCTCTGTGAGAAGGACCTTTAACTTGGGCCCAAGCAAGAACTGAAAAGATCAATGACAGCCTAACTGTCATCTAACATTCCCATACTCGGAGTCTCTAAAGGGCCAATTACAAGAATGGAGTGCAGATGCCCTGACTCATATGGCATCAACTACCCCACAAAATGATGAAAATCTCAGCACATCAGGAGAGTGCAGGTGCCGATGTTCTAGAAGCCCAAAGTTCAGTAAAATCTTCTGAGTGAAAAAATGGAAACTAGTCTCAATAAGAAGATAAATAACGGAAAATGAGCAGAGCACGCAGAAGTAAATCCATCCATGTATAGTTAGCTGACCTTTGAAAAGGGTCAAATGCATTAAATGGGGAAGAGATTATCTCTTCAACAAATGGTGCTGGCAAAACTGGGAATCCATTTGCAGGAGATTGAAATAAGACCCATATGTCACACCATATGCAAAAACAAACTCAACATGGATTCAAGACCTGAAATGCAAAACCTAGAACTAACTATGTTGTTG
>NW_006408521.1:30722973-30745464 GCF_000296735.1 Chrysochloris asiatica | reverse complement strand
TCTAGAGTCCCCAGCCGTTCCATCTCTCCACATCATCGTCTCTGCCTCCATCTCTGGCATCACTGCTTCTCTGGGTAGGGTCCCACATTCCACTTTTCTCCCTTGATGGTTCCAGGAACCTTGGCTCCTGGACCGCATAGTCAATCACTCCCCTCCTTTTGCTATCGCATCTTCCCTTCTTTATCAGCTAAGACCAACTACTGATTTACCACAGCCAAACAGCCGCCAGGGTCACTGTTCTTCACTCTACTCACCAAGTGGCATTTATATGTAATTCCCATATATATACCACCTCACCATCATATACTGGCCCCTTTTGTCCCCCTCACCTTTGCTCTTCTGTCGAGTGTCTTCATGGGCTTTCTGCAGGGGCAGAAAAGCTCTGCTCCCACTAATACCGATGTCCACTAGGTAGCCGTGGTCTTCCTGACTGGACACCGTGCCTGTGAGTAGCTGGGGGAGGAAAAAGCATTCTCAAAAGCTCAAAAATCAAAAGTAATGAGACACACAACCAAACATTCACTACCTAATGTGAATGCTTCGCTATTGATCTCAACACACTCTCTTACCCAAAGCAAGGTTTTCCCAAAACTTGAAGGCTTCTAGACTATGAGGAATACCATACACAGTTGAATAATGACAGAGGGCTCTCTTCCTTGGGTAATTTTCAAAAGATAGAAAGAACTTTGTACAGAAGGGAATGAACTAGGTGGCCTTGCAAAAGTCACTACCAGATCCATAAGTAGTTACGGAACCTACAAACCACGTCCTCCCAAAGCATCTCCAAGTCTTCAAAAAAACTGGCCAACAGCCTTTACATTTCATGGAAAGCAGAGTGGCCTTCTAGTCGGACTGATACTAACTCTGTGGTCTGTGGTAAATCACTGAAAACTGAGTCCATTTCCTCAAATGTACAAGAGCCTCACAGGGCTGCTGTGAGAAGTTAATCATGTATGAGCCTAAGCCAGCATTTACCACACAGCAGGCTGTCAACACAGGCTATTTCACTGAAAATCTGGCTTATTTTCACTCCCCTTTCTGTCTAACTAAATGCCACCTAACTTTTAGGGTCCACTCCAAATCTTACCACTCACTGCTTACATGACTGTAGTTTACTGTTTTGTACCTATTGGACTTGGTAAGTTCTGAGCTAGAACTACCGTCTCCTGAATCTCCATAAAATGAACACGAAGTGTTGGATACCCATTACAATGGCTGACAGACTAATTACCCTCCGTACTCTGTCTCCTCCACTCAGGGGAGTAGAATGGCTAAGGAACCATTCTATACAAATATCAGATGGCCCTTGAAAAGACTTCATCTAAGACGTGTAGACAAATGAGACACTGAAGAGGAATTCCTTCTGGCCACCAGCCAAGTCCTCTGTGGGGGCTCCCTGGGAGCACTTTTCTATGCCACCAGTTATTCTTGGATTTTCCTCTGCCCTCCAAAGTGATATGATTAGGTTTAGGTTCAGTTCAAGTCTTCAATTTCCATTACGTATCCTGAAAACCTTCCCTCCAAGAAAAGGCCTATCCCCGTGTGTAACAGTCAGGCTGGAAATAAAAGGTGGACTATGATCACCCTAGCCAGCAGACACGGCAAGAAGAAGGCATGTTGCCTGCTCCTATCCCCTGACCCCAGACAGATACTTACCATGCCAGGCTTCAGGGCCTCAGCACTCAGCACTCCGTTGACATTCCGAGGGTTGAGAGACAGCTTGACACTCTTTTTGCCCTTCTTTGTGATGCCCACACAGCTCACTACACACCTCACCAGCATCCCAGGCGAGAAAAGCTCTGGCAAGTGGACCAGGTCCTACACAGTGCAAATGAGAAAGGTCTGGTACACACCATTCCCATGAACCAAGAACCTACTGCCCTGCCTTGGCTCAGTGGTCTCTCATCCTCAGACCCCAAATTCAGTCACAGTTCTCCCATGAAGGAAGTCTGGTCTATGGCCAAGCCACAGTCTTGAATCCCAGCATAACGCCTCCAAATATCACCATATAACAGGCAGATCTAAAATGACTTGTCAAAATAGGTATTTATATTTAGTCTCCACATCTTCTACTTGCTATTCAGTCCCTCCAATCTGGTTTCTATCTTTCCTGCTCACCACTTTGACTCCCAATAAAACCACCAATGATCTTCATGTCACTAATCCAATGGTTCATTTTGTAGTCCTCACTCTTAACTTTTTATTTTTTTCATGTTTTATTGTAAATTATGTGATAGTTTACATGGGAGAACAGTAGCTTTACATTCATCCTATTGTGTATCGTTACATTGCCATGATTACAATCCCCTCCATGCATCATCAACCAACCAAAGGGTATACCCTGCAAGCCTGCCGCCTGGTCGTCAGCACACAGCCCCTCTCCCTCTATGGGTCTAGAGTCCCCAACCACTCCATCTCTCCACATCATCATCTCTGCCTCCATCATCTGTCCTCCTTTTGCTACAAAATATCTACCTTTACATTTCTAACCCTCAAAGTCAGTCCTGATAGTAATTATTCACTATTGGACCACAAGAGTGCTATTCACATCTCCTTTCATTGGCTACTAACCAGTGGAAAGTCTACCTTCCTCCACGCCCTGTGATAGCTTGAGGAAGCTGTAAGCTGGGCAATCCCTCTGCTTCACAGCCCACAACCAATCTATCACCACAGCATTGATTATCTCCTCAGTCCTTGGTTATCTCCTAAATAAATTCAAGCTCCATGCCAGGCTTTCTCAGAGTCAGGACTGCTACGAGAGCCTCCTAACTTGTTGTTGGAAACTATGCCTGCCTTTCCATCCCATTTATTATATTACCTATGTGTCACCCTCTCCAATCAGAACATCTCAAGGGCTTTCTATTGACTATGGGGAGTGTAGTGGCTGTATAAGCACTGGACTGCAAACCACAAGGTCAGCAGTTTGAGCCCACCAGTTGTTCCTCAGGAGATCAGGCTTTCTGTTCCCACAAAAATATGTTGTTGTTAAGTGTCATTGAGTCGGTTCTGACTCATAGCGACCCAGTATAGGGTTTCCAAGGAGTGGCTCATAAATTTGAACTGCCAACCTGCAAGTTCTAAGTGACCTTGCAGTCTAGAACATTAACCCACAGCACCACACCAGGACTCTCACAAAGAGATAGCCTCAGAAACCCTATATAAGGTTGCTATGAGTTGCAACCGACTCGACAGCTCATAACAATAACTATTGACTATAAAATTAAAAATCAATCCTTAACGTGGTCTACAAAGCCATGCATGGTCTGTACTCTACCCAGCTCTCAACTCCATCCCATCCCATTCTTTCTCAGTCTCTCTGCTCTAGTCACACTAACCTCTCTGCTATATACCCAGCTCTGTGGCCTGAACTCCCTTCCTTCTTTATTAAAAACTCTTATCATTCAGATCTCAGTTCAAGGACCATTTCCTCATGAATGTCTTCCTGGCTCCCCAGACTAAACTGTTCTTATAAAATTGATTACAACTTTATCATCAAGTTGATTCTCAACCCCTAGAGACCCCCTGTGACAGAGTAAAGCTGTCCTACCAGATTTTCTAAGCTGTTATCCTTACAGGCACAGAGTACCAGGTCTTTCTCCCTGCTGAACAGCTTCACACCACCATCCTTTCTGTTAGCAGCTGAGTGTCTAACCATTGTGTGACCAACTAAGGCTCCTTAAACCCAAACCAAGCCCAGTTCTATCAAGTTGATTCTGACTCGCAGCGACCCTATAGAACAGAGTGGAACTGCCCCATAGGGTTTCCAGGGCTGTGAGTCTTTACAGAAGAAGAATGCCACATTTTTCTCTCTTGGAGCGACCAGTGGGTTTCAGCCAAGTGCTTAACTATTGCATCATTGTTGTTGTTGCTGTTGTTATGTGCCATGGAATCGGTTCCAACTCATAGCAACCCTGTACAGGGTTTCCGAGGCTGTAAATGTTTATGGGTGCAGGAAGCCTCATCTTTCTCCCACGGTATCCCTTTATTATAGTAAACTCTTCATGACAACTCCTGCCTGTTTTTCATAGCATTTCCCAAAGTTGTCATTTTACATCTATTTGTATGCCACTATCTCCAGTCACAGACCTCCATGTGGGTTTATCGTACCGTCAGGGGTTCTTCTTGTGCCACCTGCTCATTCAGCTTCTTAGTGTAGGCATCACAGATTTCAGTCACTTGCACGAACCCCTGAAGGCCGTTAGGGAGACTAATCACCAGTTCCAGGTCATGAACCTCTTTCACACAACCCAGAATCCGCATCCCCTCACATAGAGCCTGGAGAAGACAAGGGCAAATGTGTACAATAAGGAAGAGAACAATGAGTGGGAGCCTAGGGGTTCTGGCTAAAACAGAAACAGACCACTTGACTTTCCTGAGAGAATTCCCACATCTATGAAGTGAAAGGCTGCATTAGTGGTTATTACAGCTACTGCCAGTTCTAACCTTCTATGAATCTACTAAACACTGATACCATCAAGTCACAAGTCCTATGAGGACACAAAGCCAACTCCAGGATTCTGTAAAACACACAAGACAAGAAAATGGTCCCCCAGGGGGTGGTGAATAATAAAGAAAACAATGCTCAATTCTCACCACTAGCTATAAGAGACTCTACAGACTAAAAAGAAAGAGGAGGAAAGTGAGAGGGAGACAGGGAAGAACATACACAAACTGAAGCATCCAAGGGAATTTGTTTAAAGAACCATCAAATTTCAACAAACCTCAACTCGAAGGATTTCAAACTTCTCTTTTACAGGTTTGATGCTTTCTTTCTTCTCGATTTTCAGCTTTTTCGTTTTTATGGGTCCTTTTTGGCTCTTTTTCCTTTTGGTGGACTCTTCTTCAGTATTCATCTAAAAGGGAGTAGAGTGGGGGGAAGAAGCCCCACAAAGATCCAGAAAAAGAATTTAAAGAAGCAATCTTGGCATTTGCCTCCAATTTCAGATCAGCTATCATCTCACCTGACATACTCTTCCACCCCATCCCACTCCCAACTGGACCTTCATTCCCGCTTCAGTCCAAACTCACCCATTCTGCCCACAGTGCTCCTATGCCCAAGCTCTGAGCTACCTTTGTGTTCTCAAAAGCTCCCTTCCTCCAATGCTCTTCATTTCATCCCTTGACTCTGAGGTTTCCCAGTATGAGAAATAATGTGGAACAGTGTGTGAAAACGGAAGTTGTAGTAGTCACAGACCTGAGTTAAACTCAGGACATCACGGTAACAATCTGTGTAGTTTCAGCTAAATTATACACCCTCTCTGAGTCTCGTTTTCTCAGTTCATAACATAGTTGGAATGGTTAACATGAAACAGGCATGAGAGCATACACTCAAATGTTAGTTTCCCTCTAGCATAAAGGGTAGTCTATTCTTGTTGATGCTAATGCAAATCATGACTATAACTATTATACATGTCAAGTATCCCTTCAAAACTGCAATGACCAAACCACTGTCTCTCCATCCTTACCCAACACAGTGGGAGCATTTCCAACTCAAATACTAAATGTCATGCTTCAAAAGAAAATAGACTAATGGTAGTATGGCCTTGCACAAGTGGACTTTGAAAAAGTAAATCTGGAAAATGATACACACTCAAGCAAGACTCATTCTTTATAAGGACACCAGAGAAAAAGCTTCAATGAGTCGCACCAAATAAGCACACAAATTCAACCCACTACCATCGAGTCAACTCCAATACAACTTACATCAAATAAGTTGTCTTGTTCAACTGACTGCTGGAAGGTTTTCTCTGATTTGTGGGCCTTTTTTGTACCCCCTCGGGGGAAGCTTTCTTCCAGGGTTGCCATGTTTGGGTCTCCTATAAGCAATGCAAAGAGTAACAGTAAGATATTGCCAAAGTAGCAGATCTCTTTGAAAAAAAAAAACAAAAAAATTTTATTGTGAAGTGAGTGAAGGTATGTAGAAGAGATAATCTGTTTTACATCCAACAAATCATATACTTTGCTTCATATTAAAATGATTACAATCCCTTTCATGTACCAACAGTTAACAGTATTAACCTCTGTTCACTTTAATATTGCATCCCCCGTTTCCTCTGCTAACCTCCTTCTTACTGTATATTGTCAGTAGCAGATTTCTTAAAGGCTATTAAGGAGAGCCTTCTAGCTCTTATGTATTAGGCAGCATTCAGGACTAGCAGTCAGGCCCCAAATCATCTGTAATACATTCTTCCAAAAGCCTTAGTTTCAAACCCACAATTCTACAGGCCTTCCTCCAAGAAAAGAAGTTATGATTTAATATTCATTGAGTAGCTGTAATATATAAGGTAGTTAGGTCAGAAACACAAACAAATATAGAACTCCACATCTTGGTGTGGTGCTGTAGTATCAGCACTTGACTGTCAACCACAAGTTTGGTAGTTCAAACCCAACACTTACTCCTTGGAAATTCCATGCAGGATCACTGTGAGAACTGACTAGATGGTACTTAACAATCTTCAAGGAAAAGACAAACTTTTAAGAAGATAAAACAAGTATGTAAATAATTTTAAATATAAGTCAGATTTCCAGTGTCAACAAAGACAGAGAAAATGATTTGAAATTTCAATAAAGGAGCCAACCTTCCTAAAGATGCTTCTAGCTGACTGTTAAAACAACACTATGATTTTGACAAGTAGATAGGGAAAAGCCGGAGGAATGTAAGAAAAGGCATAACAAGAAAAGCCCATTCCATTCAATAAATACCAACAATTACTCAAAGACAAGTCATTTCCTTTCTTTCAAGAAATGTTCAGCTAGACTTGTTAAGTGTTGTCAAGTCAGTTCCGACTCACAGCGACCCTTTATACGTTTCTGAGGAATGACTGGTAAGCGTGAATCTTCATTCAGACTTGCCAGAATAAAACATAATTAACGAGTCAAAATTTTAAAGATAATTTTTGTTGAAGATCTTGAATTCAATTTGAGTAGGAAATCCTATACAGGATTGTTATGAGTTGGAACCAATTCCACCGCATTTAACAACAGCAACACTTTATATTTGGGAAGGGCGGTAGCTCCATATAATAAGCACTGGACTGCAAGCCACAAGGTCCACGGTTCAAGCCTATCAGCTGCTACGCAGGAAAAAAACCGAGGCTAGGAGCTCTAGTAGCGTAGTGGTTACAAATCGGGCTGCGAACCTCAAGGTCAGCAGTTCGAAACTACCAGCTGTCTCGCAGGAGAAAGATGAGGCTTTCTGCTCCTGTAAAGATTTACAGCCTCGGAAATATAGTGCAGGACTCACTATGAGTCGGAACCGACTCCACCGCACATAACAACAATCTGGATTTGACTCTATGGCACATAACAGTTTATCTTTGCTTGGCAAATTAGAGCCCTAAGTAGGGGGCGAGACAGAACAGCAATCAAAACTAATCAAACATACTACAGGATAGGGATTGTACCTAGGTCGCTATGAATCGGAACCGACAACACAGATGGGATAGAAAGGCCTGAGGGCAGGCAAACCAGTTAGGATTCTATTGCTGTAAAGAAATCGTGAGAATCACAAGTAGGTATAAGTGAGAACTGAAGCTAGGCGGGGTTGGTTCTGAGACACTTAGAAATAAAAATCTATAGGGCTTGAGACTATCGAAGAAACGATGGAATAAAATGCAAGTGGGTCCAATTTGCTGGGAATCTGAACCTAAGTCTTGTTTCAGACAAAAGGGCACTGAAACGTCAATGAATATTTAAGGCGAGTAGCGGCAGAGAAGGGACTTAGGTGCTTCCCAGGTATGGAGCCGGCTTCAGGAGTGGGACTTGAGTGGCCGAACTATTCACTCGGTTCGCAGGGTGCATAGCAGGATCTGGGAGATCCGGACCAGGAATAGACCTGGAAGCCACAGGTTCCCTTCCTCCCGCCTCAGTCCTCATTCACCAGTCCCGCGACACAGGTACCTTTCTATTCCGGAGCCCGCGCCACCGTAGAAGTCACACACGCGGAGACCAGTAAACTCCACAGTCTGGCGTTGCTCTTCCGGAAGTGTGGGCGGGCTCACCTACCTACTTCCGTAACTCCGTTGAGTTCTACCGGACGGGGCAAGGGAATTGGAGGGCAGGAAGCGGAAGGGCGGGATTTCGAGCCGCCGCCAATCAACGAAGAAGACCGAGTCTCCGTGATCGGTTGAGCGGGTGTCGGGGAGGCGATTTCTTCCGGCTGGGCCGAGGGGTGGCTGCAGACGTTGAAGGACACAGGTTGTGGATTTTGTGAGTTTTGCAAGGTGGGTGTAGAGGGAGACCCGGACTGGGGCCTCACGGCTCCGTTTTACGGTGCCGGCCTACAATCTGACCATTCCTGGTCCGGGAACGCGGCGAGACCTTCGGTTATGGAGGGGGGAGGGGCGAAAGGAATTAAGAGAAAACGAGGGTCGGGTTGCGATGGGATACGCAGTGGCTGGAAAACGTAGTGCACCCAACGGATCCTACAATCCGCAAAGGCCCTTCGGTTGCATTTTCCCGTGGGAAAAATGACGCCCGCCGCGTAGGTAGTTTTCCAAGGTCACCAGTGACGTAATACTGAACGAGGGTTCGGTCTTCTGACCCAATCTCTGGCCGAATTAGCCGCGCTCTGCCTGTACGTCCCTACTCAGGGGTTTCTTCTGAGGTGTGTTCAGAAGGTTGGTCAGCCAGGCCTCTTCGAGCTACGCTGCAGCTTTGGTCAATGCGGGAGGGAGTGTGACCAGGCCTTGCAGTGCAGTTCACCAGGCAGGTTAGTTTTCAGTCTTGGGTACGGTCAGCGGGAAAGCCTTTCTTTCCTAGGAGGAAGTCAGAACAGAGCCCTGAAGCGCAAGAGGCTGCTTCTGGTGCCTAAGTGATTCTCGTTCATCTTTGCCTCCTTTATCTCGTGACCCCACCATTCCAAGTGGATGTCCATTCAGACAAGAACAGCAATATTGAAGAACAGAAAAAGTAGCATCTTGTCCCTTTTGATCTTTGAATGCCCATTTCGCTGGTGGAGAGAGGCATGGAAGGATTCATTATACTAATTAATTACCTTCTTCAACCCCTTGTTGTTTGTTGTTATATGCCATGGAGTCGGTTCTGACTCATAGCGACCCTGCACAGGGTTTCCGAAGCTGTTAATCTTTATGGGAGCAGAATGCCTCATCTTTCTACCGCGGAGCAGCTGGAGACCTTGCGGTTCACAGCCCAATTCGTAACCACAACGCTACCAGAGCTCCAAGTCCTCTCAAACACTTTCTCACAAGCAACTATTTTGTAATATTAAATTACAATGAGAAATGTCTTAAGTTTCTCCTTTATTAATATGTCTTTGTAAACTCACACGGGACTCAAAAGGGAAGATTTCAGTCAGGGTTTGAAACTGGCTCAGTCATAGCCATTGCAGTGAAATTGGAACACACTTGGATTTATAAATTTGAGCAGGAACAGGAAAAATTATGGGGCAAAGCTCTGGAATGGGAAATTTGGAAAAGGCATAGTGAGCCCTTTCAGGAGCTTGATGCCAGAAATTATTGCCAGGACTGTGGAGAGTCACACCCATTCAAAGTAACTGTTGGCTGTCATTTTTGAGCTGGGCACCAATGTGTCCCTTTGTCCATCAAGAAATTTGGTTGCTATGCAACACACAGCTGCCCTTGTTTCCAGGGAGGAGGATTACGTTTCCCAATGTGGTGCTGTCCAGACTGCTAACACATAAGGTCAGTGGTTCAAACCTACCAGCTGTCCCTTGGAAACCCTATGTAGAATCACTATGAGTCAAACCGACTGGATGACACTTAAAAACAACAGCAGAAAAGGCATCAACCTGTAATTTTTCCCATTCTGGTTATTGCTCCAGGACACCCACATTCTACAAATTCAGGTCCATTCCAGTTTCAGTTCATCTGTCATGAGTGAATTGGGAAAAATTCAAGCCCTGATTACAGTTCAGTTGTTTCACAAAGTGAGTTTTAACACAAGAGACTCCTTATCTTTGCCCTTAAATAATCTGCAGTTTATTAAGTGGTACGGACTCAAGTGTTTTCAGGCTTTATTCCAATTCATTTTCCTCACTAGCAACCCTTCCCCATTCCCTAATCCAGTTCAGATTCTCAAAAGCCTTCTTGAAAATTCAGCTAAATTTCATCTCATAGTATAGTGAGTGGCACGTTGGGCTGCTAACCACAAGGTCAGCAGTTCAAATCCACCAGCCATTCCATGAGAGAAAGATGAGGCCTTCTGCTCCCGTAAAGATTTACAGCCGCAGAAACATTATACAGGATCACTATGAGTTGGAACTCACTCAACAGTACACAGCCACCGACACGCTAATTATGCCCTTCTGTTCAGTCATAATTAATCCATGGCCCATGTTGTATAAAAGTGGAGTGGAGTTTAAAGCACCTTAACATTGTTAAGTCTTGATGTGGCACTATGGGTTAATGCGCCAGACAGTAAAGTTGTTCAAACTGCAAGGTTACGGTTCAAGTTCACTAGCTGCTCCTTGGAAAGCCTATTCAGGGTTGCTATGGGTTGGAACTGACTCAACTGCACTTAACAACAACAACAACAAAACGTTGTTTTGGAGCCCTGGTGTGGCACTGTAGGATAAGTCCACTGGACTGCTAACCGCAAGACCCACCAGCCAATTCTCAGTAACCCTGTACAGGGTGGATGTGAGTTGAAACCCACTCAGTGACATTTAACAACAACATTGTTTCAGTTTGACACTTGTTGTTAAGTGCTATAGAGTCGGTTCCGACCCATAGCGACCCTGAACAGGGTTTCCGAAGCTGTAAATCTTTACGGGAGTAGAAAGCCTCATCTTTCTCCCACAGAGCAGCTGGTAGTTTCAAACTGCTGACCTTGCGGTTCGCAGCCCGATTCGTAACCACTACGCTACCAGAGCTCCTTACATCCCCCTAAAAATTTTGTTGGACACAAGATAGTGGAAAGATGGTCACTTGTGGATTTATCAATAATTTCTCAAAGTCTTTTTCTCCTGGAAACTTATTCCACACCATAAACATTTTTAAAAATATCATGAAGATGAGGGGGGCTGTATATCATTAATAAATTGGATAAAATGAAAACATTAGTACAAATGGTACATTGTAAAGATTTGTTTTAATAGAGCTCTCCTCACTAGGGGTTATTATTGTTAAGTGCTGTCGAGTTGATTCCGACCCATAGCGACTCTGTATAGGGTGTCCGAGGAGCAGCTGGTGAGCTTGAACCACCGACCTTGCAGTTCAAATGACTTTGCAGTCCAGCGCATTAGTCCATAGCGCCACACTAGGGGTTAGACCTCCTAAATAACTGGGGTCTGAAAAAATTTGGATTCCTTTATTGCTCAAGAACCTTGAAACAGTGTTCAAAGCTAATGTCATTTGTCTCAAATTATCATTGCCAGTTTCTCTGCACATAAATACCTCTGAATGCCTTTGAATAGCAAACTGAGGCATAGTGCTAGATTGCATAGCAACATCTTCCTCAACAGATCTTTCCTTCCATTTCATCAAGAGCCAGCTGAGTCTCTGCCACTGCCTACCGACCTCGACCGGACCTCGACCGGCTCGTCTATGTTGCCAATCGACTCGGCGTGGCGTCGGTCGTGGTAGATAGACGGTCATACATACGAATTTTCTACTGTTGTTCTGATGACCTTTGAATATATCTTTGCTGCTTTTTACAAAAGAAATACATGCCTTTGTAAAATACAGATACTGTAGAAATAAAGCCTCTTAGTTGCATTCTTCCAGATTCTTAAAAATATTACTACTAATAAGTTTTTGTCTTATTTCTATTGCTGCAGTTTTCACTTTAGCCTGCATCAGAACCACCTTGATGGCTTATTAAAACAGATTACTAAGCCCTAGTGTTTCTAACGCTAAGCCTGTGGTGGTTTTATTTTCAATATCGTCGAGTTGGTTCCAACTCGCAGCAGCCTATGTACAACAGAATGACATGCTGCCTGGTCCTGTACTGTCCTCACAGTGTTACTCTGTTTGAGCCCAGTGTTGAAGGCACTGTGGTGGTCAGTCTGAGGGGCTTCCTTTTTTTCATTGATCCTCTTTACCAAGCATGACATCCTCCTCCATGGACTTTACTGGCTAAATTGTAAGAAGTGAGACTACCAAATCTTGACACCCTTGCTTGTAAGCGCATTCTGACTATTTCTTCCAAGACAGATTTACTCATTTTTCTGGTAGTTCATGGTATAGTGTTTAGAATTTTTATTTCTAACAAATGATGCTGCTGGCATACAGGACCAAGAAGTAGGTCTTTGAGAACCATTGCTGTATTCTGTAATGTTCAGAAATATACCTTTTATATTTATAGTTAGCAATACATGGGGACATAGTTCCATAAAGATCTATCTATGTATTTCCTCTAACAGCTCTTAAAAATGGATTTCAACTTTTTCCAGTTTTTTTTCTTACTTTGAAAGCTGTATTTCAATAGCCATCCCTTAAACAGTAACGTTTCCCATTTGTAATATTTTCGTAAAGAAAGTTTCTGAAGGAAAAATGAACTTGCTAGATAAAAGGGTATATTCATTTTATAATTCGATAGATATTGCTAAGGACATTATACCAGTTTACACCACAGGTAGCAGCAGGAGAATGCCTGTTTTCCCCACATTTTTAAAGATTGACTCTTCCCTGATACTATTAAAATAATCTAAGGAGTCTTGCTGATGCTGTGAGTTAGTTACACATTGGAAATAACCCACCAGTGGTTCAAGCCCACCAGCTGCTCTGAGGGAGACAGATGAGTCTGTTCTGTAATTTACAGTCTCAGAAACCCTAGGGAGCAATAATACTCTATCCTAAAAGTTTGCTGTAAGTTGGAATCAACTCAGTGCCTGTGAATTTGTGTTTTGGTTCTTTTGTGTTAGAATTCCAATTCAGTCAGCTCCATTTATTAAATAGTTTGCCCCCCGAATTCCTGTGGGGATCCTAAATTATTTATAATGGAAAATTGTGGAAGTTGGGGTTGGAAGATGAATTGTTTGGTGGTCATCCTTGTGAAGAAGCTTAAAAAAGTATTATATCCTCCAACTTGTCTCAATTAGTCTTAAAACTTGTTCCTACAACGTACAATGCACCACAGTGTAGATAGGGCCAGGAATGAAAACGTAAGACTATATTGGGTCATAAACCGGACTTAATAGAAACTACTATGTACTCTTCCTATACCAAATGATTTGACTTACTCTAGAGTTTCTATACTGGAGTATTCATGTAATAGCAACCAAGCTGAAGGCCTACTTGTGAAGTTTCTCTGTATCAGTACTTTGCTAACTGCCATGTTGGGTAAAATGTACATAAAATTTACCATATTTCTGTGTAGTGATTTTATAAGTTTTTTAATTAAAAAAAAAACAAAACATTTTCTTTTAGATTGCATCCAAACCAATTTATTGTTGCTTTCTTCTTTTAAAGATTGAAATCATGGCAGGTCCAGAAACTGATGCTCAATTCCAATTCACTGGTATTAAAAAATATTTCAACTCTTATACTCTCACAGGTAGAATGAATGTAAGTATTAGTGATACCTTTAAGCAGTTATATTTAAAATACTACTGGGAAGGCAGTCATTCTCTTACTGTTTACCTTTTCCTTTTCAGTGTGTACTGGCTACATATGGGGGCATTGCTTTGCTTGTCCTATACTTCAAGTTAAAATCTAAAAAAACTCCAGCTGTGAAAGCAACATAAATGGTAAGAAGTTGACACTTTAAAATATGTAACTTGATCGTTTTGATTTCAGTCCTGTCCCTCCCCTACCCCCCAATAAAAAGTGTGGTGAGGTCATCCTCTAAAGAGAATTAATTTTAAATCAACAACCAAAGGCTGATTCCTATGAGGCAGAGGTCAGACTTGCCTCTTCTTTCCAACCTTTATACCAATTCTGATACTATTACTCTATTCTTCTCTGCTGCAGTGGCTACCCAGAACTCAGACAGTACTCAAAATTATGGGGTTTATTAGGGAAGTGACAGGTTACAATTCAAGATGAGGAAAGACTTCAAACTACTGTTCTTAGGTCAATCAAGACAGTGTCTTATTGACTATGATCCAGGCAGGACTATCTCTGACCTTTGGCCTTTTGGGCTCAGCCTTTGCTCTGCTCAGGCAAGTGTTACAAAGCTCTTTACCACATCCAATAAGTGCCCATAAGTACCCAACCATGCCAGAATCCCCCTGACCAAAGGGTCTCAGCTCTTAGACTCCATACATACCTTGCTGGTCTCCTGGTTCTGCTGCTTTTACTGTCTTTGGTGTTACAGCCGTCTCCTGATTCTTTTGCCCTTATGCAAAGAACACACTGCACTCCTTTTCTCTAGCTTTTTGGTGGTCATGAGGTCTCCCCCTCTTCTCCAAGATTCCCTCAAGCCTACCAGGATGGCAACTCTGATCAATCCCCTTTGTTAGAGTCCCATACATCTATTCTTATGGTCCCATCACCACAGGAGTGCTACGCACCTTATTTACATTATTAGCTAGTTATCCAATCTTTTGGTGGACCACAAACACCGAATTTGCAAGTCCCACACTTGTAATCATTTGATAGAATTACAAGACTGTTGTGGAAAAGGCCATTAAAAAGGCAGTCCATTACCCTGCACTTCTTCATAAACATTATTGTGTAAAATGTATTACATACTGTCACCCTGACAATGTGTTGTCTGTACCTCTCATTTCCTTAGGTTTAAGTACTTTCCCAAAAGGCACCCAGCTGTGTAAAAGGGTGTCTCTTTTGTCCCTGCCAATTGGAATAGTATGTTTCTCATTTTTATTAATTTGATGAATAAAAATAATTTGTGGCTTAGTTTATTGGTAAAGTATATTTTACATCTTTTCCTTTAAGAATTAGGTTTTCTTTTGGTCACTTACATAAGTTCTTTATGTAATAGTTACTTATTAAATGCTGTTGAATCGGTTCCAACTCAGTAACCCTGTATAGGGTTTCCAAGGAACACTGGTGGGCTTGAACCACCAACTTTGTGGTTAGCAGTCCAGTGCTTATCCTACAACACCTACCAAAACTTCATAATAGCTATTAACCACCCACTTTTATCCGTTTTTTGGGGGGGGGGTTTTAAACTAGTTTTCTAGTCAGTCTTACTTTCTTAATTCTCCATAGACTTCACTTTCATTCTTCTTACCATTACACCAAACTCCCATCCTTGGAAAGTAAATAGCTGTTGTGTAGGGAATAAGTGATGTGATGTTAGAGTCAGTTTTGACTCACAGCAACCCTGTACAGGGTTTCTGAGGCTTTATTTATTTATTTTGCACGAGTAGAAAGCCTCATCTTTTCTCCCGTGTAGTGGCTGGTGGGCTCAAACCACCAATCTTCTGGTTTGCAGTCCAGTGCTTATCCTGAAAGCCCAAAATCCAAACCTTAATCTAATATAGATCTCATTCACAGATAGGAATTTTTCTTCTTTGCTTAGCTTTTCCAGTCCCCAAAACTTATTTATTTACCTTAGTGGGGACTGCTTATCTCAGAATGCAGTGTCCCATGGTGTTATGTCTGACAGACAGACAGTGTTTTGCCTAGTTTTCCTTTTAGATACTTCCTGGCTTTTAAAAGGTAGTAGTATTCCCATTGCCAAAGTGAAGAAATTAAGTCTTGGATATTAAATGGCAGTTTCATATTTGTTACCTACAGCTGTTTAAAATAGTTCTTATGCTAGGCTTCCAAGTAGTAATGCATTTAAGATCATATTGAATTTACTGGCAGTTATTTTTTTTAAAGGTCGAGCATTAGTTTAAGTTATATTAATCGGAGTGATTCCTTAGCCTTTTTGGGTAACTGATTCCTTTGAGAATGTGATAAAAATTTTGCACTTATTCTCAGGTAATTCATAGATAGCCCTATCATAGTAATTACTGAATGTCTTAAAAGTGTTGAATACATTTCTGTAAACAATTTTGTTTTTACAGGATTCTCAACTGCTAAGTTCTTGTGCCTGGAAAAGTTAATGTCAACTCATCATGTGATACTCAATTTGTACAATAAATTATGAACCTGGAAAAGCTGGTTGTCTTTATTTACAAGATATCAAAAATATAAAAACTGTACAAAATGAAACAAAGGCAAAAAACTGGCAGTGACTTGGTCTAAATCTTTTAGTTTACCAAAGCAAGGCTCAGTACTAGAGGTAAGCAACTGAAATGTCTGTCTGACTTCAAGTGTACTAGGTTGTATGTATCTGTTAGCTGAAGTAGAACATGGAAACCTGGTTTATAGAGCATTTTGGTATACTTAATACCAACAGGTGTGAATTTAGATGTCAGTAGATAGTTGTACGTCATCTAGCTCTTAGAAGAAAATGTAGTTCACACTACCCAGTTGTACATCCTGCTAACCGTGGTCCAAGACAAAAATGTTAAAGGATCTACTTTAACAGTACCTGAGTGCCGTACAGTAACTACATTTTACAGCAGAAACATACATGCTCATAGAACTCTTCAGCTAGGATTTAAGATGGTATTAAATTACTGTTTGAATCTTTTGAAGGATGAATTGAAATCAACTGATTTTTTTTTTTCTCCAAACATAATAAATTAAAGTAGCATTTGAACAGAATATGCATAGTTTCCACACAATCCAAAGCACCATAAATGTCCCCTCCACGAACATAATACCTCCTATTCAGCTAACGGAAATTAGTTCAATGTGGTTGCTATAGAAATGTGGAACTGTCCTGTTCAGATGTTCCAAGCAGCATACTTCCAGATCCATAAAGACAAAACATTCTCTGTAGCTTCAATATTCATCACTGAGGTATTTGCTTTTAGTCTCCCTTTCTCCAGCAGTAGCTTCTAAAAAGTCTGTAGTACCAATGGTTTATTGTGGACTATAAGCTCCTGCAGCTAGAACCAAGTTTCTTCTAGTAAAATGGAGGTGTACAACCGGTGTTGATTTGGTCATATATGTTCCCAACAACAACTCCTGTGAATTCTCAGGTAAATTTATATGCCCAGTAGCTGTAGTAAAGTCATCAGTTTCTAAATCTTCAAATGCTTTGATAGCATCCCACAACCGGACCGTATTGTCCATTGAACCTAAGGGGCAGTTGAGAAAAACCACTTAGTAGCATTCATCACATTGGATTTTGACATTTTATCTAACACACTGTGTTAAATGTTACTGTATGTATCTGGTGAAAAAAACCTAAATTTGGTAACTATTCCTTCTAAAGAAATATGCCACGCCATAGTTTAACACGAGCAGTCAA
This sequence comes from Chrysochloris asiatica, assembly GCF_000296735.1. Lineage (NCBI taxonomy): Eukaryota > Metazoa > Chordata > Mammalia > Afrosoricida > Chrysochloridae > Chrysochloris > Chrysochloris asiatica. The sequence goes on along the minus strand of NW_006408521.1, from coordinate 30,728,265 downwards.
TAGAATGGATGACAACTAAAGGGAATCAAAACTAACCTATTTTCTATCTGTTCAATGTATAGTGACCCCATAGGATAGAATAGAACAGCCCCACAATGGTTCCATATGTTAAGCCCTGGACTGGGAACCACAGGGTCTGTGGTTCAAGCCCACCAGCTACTCCCATGAAAACCCTATACATGGTTGCTATGAGTCGGAACTGACTACAGCACTTAACAGCAACAACAACCTTACAGAAGCAAACAGAAACCTTTCTGGGAGCCAGTGGTGGCCTCAAACCAGCAACCTTTCCATTCGTAGCCAAGTGCTTAACCACTGTGCCACCAGAGCTCCTTAAACCTAAAATGATAGGACTTAAATTTTTCAACTATCAACATCCAGTGTTTTTTGTTTTTTTTTTTTTTTTTCCTTTTTAATTATGGTGAAAATATACAGACCATAACATCAGCCAACATAACTTGTACATTTATAATTGAAGGCCCAGCATATCATTTACCCTTTGACACAAAGCCATTTTTAGTCACTTACCTGAAGCTAAAATTTCACCATCTCTACTAAACCTAAGTGAACAAACTGTCTGTGTGTGGCCTTTTAACTCTCCCACCATCAAGCCATGTCCAATATCCCAAAGGAGAACTCTGCCATCTGTTGCTCCTGTGGCCAGGAATCTCCCATTGGGAGAAAATGTCAAGGAATGAATTGGTCCCTAGAAAGAAAACAAAAAAGTCAATGAAAATAACATAGGATTAAATATATATCAGAAAACAAACAAAGTTAGAATTTTAAAGTTTAATGGTATGAATAGTATCTTGAAAATGTAAGTGCTGCTTGTTAACTTAAAAATAACTTAATCTTGAAAGCATTTATATGTGCTAGAATAATGAAAGGTGCAAGCTACCTTGTGTCCAGTGAAGATTCTTACACAGTTCCCATTCAGAACATCCCAGAGCCGCACAGTTCTGTCTGCAGAGCCCGTTGCAACGTAATTAGAATTTGGATGGAATCTGGTACAGTTTACATCAGCAAGATGTCCAGCAAATATCCTTAAAGGTTGATAATGGTCTGTAGCCCAGAGCCTTTTTCAGAAGTTATTAAAAGCAAAAGATAATAATTAGTAACTGCTGTGTCAAAATTGGATGCAAAACCAAATGTGGAATCATTTTATGTTAGCTCACTAGTTAACTGAGGGGAAGATAAATGATCGAGACTAGCTTTTAGAGTTGATCAAGTAAAAAAAAAAAATACGTGTTTTAAATCCTATATGAACCTTAGAAACGAATTTTCCCTTAGTTTTGGCCATCACATTAATTAGTTTCTAACCTGAGTGACCTTATCCTAAACTTTTAGACAGACTTTCAGGGAAACAAAGGTACTCAACAGTGGTAGTGGAAAATATGGTTAAGCATAGCAGTTGGGGGCAGGGGAGTGTGGTAATAAGATAAAGCAAGGAAGGCTCTGTTAAAGACATAATTGCAGACGTAATATTTCTGTCCTAATTCATTTTCACATATGGGGTTTAAGTGTTGAGTAACTGGGCAGAAGAAGAAAATCAAGAAATCAATAACCTTGTTTTATGTAACTCCTGACTAGTTAACATTCTCAAAAAGTTGGTCCCTGAATAAAGGAAATGAAAATGAGTTTGGAGTTTCAAATTCCCAAAGAGAAAACATTCTGTACATCAAACAGACTCATCTGAAAGATTAGTGTTCTTCAACTATGAATGTGGTGGAGCATTGTTGTTAACGTGCTGTAGAGTAGATTCCTACCCATAGCTGCCCTAGGGTTTCTGAGGAGTGGCTGGTGAGCTTGAACTGCTGACCTTGTGGTTCAAGCCAGCTTTGCAATTCAGCACATTAACCCACAGCACCACACCAGGACTCAGGTGGAGCATACAGAAGGCCAAAATGGTTGAAACCTCTTAAGATATTACTAACCATTTTTCAAAACTTTGTGAATGAGTGAAGGTTTATAGGTCCGATCATTAGTTTTACATTCAAGAAATCATATACTTTGCTTCATTATAATGATCATAATTTCTTCCAACTATGAAAGTTTACAGTATTTACCTCTCTTATTCAGTGTAACTCATATTCTTTCCTATGCCTCCCACTACCTTCATCTTTCTTCTGCTAACCTCCCTCTTGTACAGTACCTGCCCTGTCACCCATGTTAATATGTGTTACTCTCTAGTCCAGGGTATATATGTTATGTATAACATAATTCACATGCCACAGAGAAATAATCAACTTAAAAATTAGCCTTGGTCAAACTCCTAACCACCACCACCACCACTGTGATGGCTGAAAGCTGTGGTTGCCATGGCAGGGCCAGACCACATGATTTCATGGACCTTATACGGTCCACAAGCCAAACGTTTCTCACCCCTGTTCAAGTCCATAAATACTTTTCCTCCTCACACTCACCCCTCTGTACCATAACTATCATAGATTGTTTCTTTTATTAAGAAAACCTTTTAGCTTTTAACAACTTTGGTATCATAATATTATTCTTATGTGATCAACTAATTTCATTTAGCATAATACCCTCCAGGTTCATCAATGTTGTGAGGTGTTTGGCGGATTCATCCATACACTTCAATATTGTGTAGTATTTCAATGTGTGTATATACCAAGTTTTGTTTAACCATTCTTCTGTTGATGGGCGTTAATGCTGTCTCCAATATTCTGATGTGTCTCTTAAGACAGCAAATTGAAAGATTCTGTTTTCTTATCCATTCTGCTCCCTCTGTCTTTGAACTGGTGTGTTTAATCCACTTACATTCAATGTAATTATCAATAGGTATGAATTGATTGCTGTCATTTTGCTGTGTATTTTTTTGTGGTGCTGCTGGATTCTTTCTTCCACATTATTTTCTGCTCCGAGTTCATTTTGTGGGTTTTCTTTCCATTTTCATTTCTGTTGTGTTGATGTTTACTAAATCTTTCTGAGTCTCCTCATTTTTTATTTCGATATGCTGGTGTATTATTTTTCTTCCAGGTTGCCGTGTAATTTATTTTTTCCCTATTTAAAACAGTCTATTTTATCTTGAAAGCTACTTGACTTCCTTGCCATTTGGAAGTTCTGTATTCCCTCTTTTTACTTTGTAGTTGACTTCATTATACATTGATATCTTCAGTTCCCTATTTTCAGTATTGTTAGGTCTGTTTTACACTGTTGTTGTTACATGCCATCGAACCAGTTCTGACTCATAATGACCCTGTATAGGGTTTCTGAGGAGCAGCGGAAGAGCTTGAACCACCAAAACTTATCTTGCTGTCGAGCTCATTAGCCCACAGCACCACACCAGAACTCCTTGTTTTACATTAAATACTTCCATATCTGAATTGAGATCTGTGTAGTGTTGTCATGTATGGTAATCAGTCCAAAGAACATCCATTCACATTTTTATAAAGTTCTATTTATCAGGAAATGTTCTAGTCTTGTCATCATATTTGAAGGACAGGGTTGCTGGGTATATAATTCTTGGTTAGCAGTTTTTTTCTTTCAGAGTTTGTATATGTCTTCCCATTGTTTTCTTAGCCTGCCTGGTTTGTGCTGAGAAATCAGAGCTTATTCTTACCAATTCTCCTTTGGTGGTAACTTTTTGTGTCCCCCAAGCTGCTCTCAGGACTTTTTCCTTGTCGTTGGTTTTGGAAAGTTTGATTATGATGTCTTGGTTATTTTCTTTAGGAATCTATCCTATTTGGGGTTCGTATAGCTTCTCATTTTTCATGTTAGGAAAGTTTTCTTCCAACAACTCTTCTACAATTTTCTCTGCTTTTTATTGTTTCTTCCTGTTCTGGAATTCCAATTACTTGTAAGCTGTTCCTCTTCATGGTGTTCCATGTAACTCTTAAGGCTTTCTTCAGATTTTTTCATTCTCCTTTCTGATTGTTCTTCTAGCATACTAGTATCGAGAGGTTTATTTTCAAGCTCACCAATTCAAACTTCTAGTGCTTCATACCTACTCCATTGCCTTTCATTAAATTGTCCACTTCTGAGATCTTAGTATTACTCTTCTGGATTTCTAATTGCGGGTTTTGTGTTGTTTCAAAATTTACATTTATTTTGTCTGTCAGTTCTTGTAGTGTTTTCCTTAATTCTTCTAAAGTTTTTTCTGTGTATGCCTTACTTTCCTTGATCTTTATGTAAATCCACTGAAGGTACCTAAATATCATTCTGAATTCTTTTTCAGTTAGTTCATTATCTTTTCTTCCTCATAAACGTTTTATCTTGGCCATTTGTTTAAGCCATTCACTCTCATTTTTTCATGTGAGCTAAAATTGTCTGTTGTCACTAGGACATTGTGAAGTTGCTGTATTTGTATTTGATTGATTATTGTATGTTGATAAGTTTTTAGGCTCTCATCAACTGTATCCTATGGATGTAGTTAGACAATGGAAGCGACACACCTTTCTTGTTCACCATTCATGCACCTCAGGTTAGGGTGGGTTTGGCTGGTGATAGTTGCTACCACTGATGATCAAATGGATTAGGAGTGGGTACTGGCTGCTGCCAGGTGGGTGAACCTGCAGAGAGAACTGCTATGGTTGGACTGTATGGGCATGGTTGCTGTCTCCTGTTGGGTGGGAAAGACAAAACCCCTTCCCCCCCTACACACACACACACAAGAAAACAAACCAGAATAAACAAAAAACCTGCAATGAAGAGAGAAAATAATAATAAAATAGACAGTGACCATTAAAAAAGAATAACTATAATCAAGTCAAGTGGTCGGGTCCCCTCAGTACAAACCCCTTTCCAAGGCTAAGACTCAATGGGAATACACACTCTGGTGACCACGTTCTTCACCTTTAAGGGGAAGTGAGGGAAGAACGGCAATGAAGCTGCAAGCTAAGCCCTACAACATTTAATAGACTCCTGTGAACCCAGGTGGAGACCTGGTTGGCCAACAGTGTGGCAAGACCTGGGGAGTCTTGGGCCCAGAGTCAGTGACATAGCCACAGAGGACTAGGGTGGAGAATGAAGCATCCAGCTGATGAGAGTGCATATGCACAAGAACACCCACACTTGCAGATAATACCCACTGGCTTCAATGACTGAATGATCAGAGCTCAACCAGAAGAAGAAAGAAGAGGAACAAAGAGTAATCTGATACAATTTGATGAACTTGACCTACACCTATGGATGCAGCAGCTCAAAAGAGGGAGCAAATCTTTACAGCAAGGATCATTCCCACGCACTCCATACACAGAGTAGACAGGGATGGGTAACTTGGACATTGGCTACCCAAAATTGGTGGGCTACAAAGGCAAGAAGTGACTGGCTTAC
>NW_006408521.1:30704720-30722498 GCF_000296735.1 Chrysochloris asiatica | reverse complement strand
AACTATAAAGGCAAAAGAGGGACAGAGAAATGGAGATTTATGAGAGAAAAGGAAGAAATTTTAAAAATACTTAAGATTAAAAAGAGAAAGGAGGAACAAGAAATTATAGAAGAAAAATAAGGGAAAAAAAAAAGGAAGAAACTAAAGCACTTGAAAAACCAGAGAAAGGGAAGATGAAAAGAGACAGTACAGAATAGTAAACAAAGATCAATAAAAGATAAAAAAGGAAGGAAAATGAGAAACAGAAGAAGAGAAGGAAAAACAAAAGCAGAGAAAGGATAATAAAATTCCAGAGACTAGAAAGAAAAGGAGGAGGAAAAAGAAAATGAAACAACAAAAGGAAAAAAAACAACAGTGGAGTTGTCAGACTTAGAAGAAAAGGGGGCTCTTGTAACAAGGATCTCATGAGGTGGGTGTGGGAGGGATGTGACAGCAGAGTTCCTGGCCAGAGATTGCGTTCCTTTGGGCCTTGGTATTATCTATGTTCAGAGCACTCAATCCAGAACTAGTTCATGGGGGCCTTTGATGGAGCTGGTTTTAGTCTCTTGTTAAGGCCACAGGGCAGCTGGGAACAGAGTGACTGGTTAAATACTGGTCTGGTGGCTCTGCGGGTTCTATAGGTCTGGAGCCTAGCTTTCCTCAATCCAGGCACCAAAGCACTACACCAAAGAGGTGCAGTCGGCCCCCACCTCACACTGGCTTGGTTCCCAACCAAGTGGCTCTGAACTTCCAGAAAGCAGGATCTGTGGTGGGAATGATAAGGGTAGGAGCTGGGCACATCTCTAGTCACCAGGGAAATAAGAGGTAAAAGTAGGCATCACCTTTCCAGTTGGCATCTACTCAGCTAGCACCTTCTGTGGTGAAAGCTGCTCACAAAATGATCACGCTGTGTCTGTCTGGCTGTTCTCCAGTCTCCCTCTCTCACCTGCTCAGCTTCTCCTCCTAGCAATTCACTTCTCTAACGTTTCCTCTTAAGTTCAGAGTTCCTGAATTTTTATCTGTGTCTCTTACATTAGGTCTCGCTTATCTTTGTTGTAAAGGGTCTTTGTAGTGTGCCTTCCTAGTACACCATCTTGTTGGAAGTCTCAGTATCAACCATCTTAAGGTAACCAGCTACTGGGCCTGGGTGCTCAGGACTATAATCTCAGGGGACAACATGGTCAAATGGCCTAACATAGTCCACAAAGCCAATGGTCTACATTCTACTTTGGTCAGCAGCATCTGGGATCTTAAAAGTTCATGAGCAGCTATCTAAGGTCCAACTATTGGTCTCTCCATGTGAGGAACAAAGAAAAGTGATGTGAATTGGTCTACTGAACTAATCAATTAGTCCAATGAACTTATAAAACATGTGAACATCAGTCCCCAAAACTCTGAGACCAGAAGAACTAGATGGTACCCAGCTACCACTACCAGCTGCTCTGAAAAGGATCACATTAGAAGGTCCTGGATAGGATGGGAGAAAATGCAGAACAAAAACCAAAATTATAAAAACAGACCAGGCTTTTTGGTCAGAAAGAGACTTGAGGAACCGAAGATTATGGCTCTGGACTACCCTGATGAAAAGGAACTCACCCTTGTAGCCCAACTTTCAGCCAAGCAGTAGACAGATATATAGGTGGAACGACAACATTAATAAGGTATGCTCAGCTTGGAATAGTTCATTCAAAATCAAAAGGGCAACATTTAACTAAGGACAAAGTTGAGAAGCGATGGGAAGGTGGGAACAAGGGAAATAAACACAGGGAGGAAATGGGATAACTGCTGTTGCATGAAGGGGATTTCAATCACTGATTATGAAACAAAGTATATGATTTCTTGAATGTAAAACTGATGGTCCTGTCCCATAAACCTTCACTCAATTCACAAAACACTTAAAAAAAAAAAGATTATAGTGTTCTTACCGAGCTACTCGGTCATGACCTCCTGACACAAAATAATATCCATAAGGAGAAAACTGAGTGTCCCACACAGGATAGTTGTGTCCTTTATATCCCACCAAGCAAGTGAAGGTTTGAAGACTCCACAATCTAACAGTTCCATCTTCGGAAGAGGAAAGCAGGTAGTTCCTAAGAGATGAGAAAGTAATATATTTGATTCCCAGAAAAACTTGGTTACCTGCCCAATTGTTCCATATGTCTGAATGTATTAAAAATAGTTTACACACTATATCTCTCACTTTTAATATATACATGGAATTCACAGTAGAGATCAAGAGTTGAAAGTACTCCTAACTTTCTGTGTAAACTAACTGAAAACACAATAAAAAATTTTTTTTTTTAAAGTTCAAAGTATTAAGTTAATTTTAGCTTTGACAGTCTACATCTACTGAGTGAGGTTAGATTATAAAACATAGGGTCTATTAGGGGGGAAATGCACAGTTCTTAAAAATAATACTAAGTGGTAATGAAAAAAGGTATTCTGATTATACAAAGTTCATTTTTTAAAGCAGTAAATCCTGAAGTTGTGTGCCTTTAGTCTATCAATTCAAGAATACATTTAAAATGCCCTACATATACCAGTCTCCCAAGACAAATTAGCAAATGGCAAGATTCTAAAAGGTAACAAGTAACAGGTAACCATGAACCTTTCCTAGCATATCGTTTCCCAGTATTGGCATATTGTTTCCAGTATTCAGCTTTTATAGAACACAGTGTTGTTGTTGTTGTTGTTGCTATGTGCCGTGGAGTCGGTTCCGACTCAAAGCAACCCCATACAGGATTTCTGAGGCTGTAAATCTTTATGGGAGCAGAAAGCCTCATCTTTCTCCCACGGAACAGCTGGTAGTTTCAAACTGCTGACCTTGAGGTTCGCAGCCCAATTCGTAACCACTACGCTACCAGAGCTCCAACACAGTGTAGCAGTATTTAAATTTTACTATTTGTATTTTACCTGTCTGGGCTGAAGCTGGCTCCGTAGACAGGCCCACTGTGACCATATAAAATCTTCAACTCACTTGATGTTTTTTCATCCATGATTCTTTCTAAGACATCATCAGATTCTTTGTCTATGAGGCTAAGATCTAAAATGATTCAGAAATACTGATTTTTTAAAGGCAATTCATCAAAACAGTTTAGAAAATCACATAACAGTTCAGGAGAGGAACTACCATTTGAACAGTTCGGAATGCCTCTAAGTTAGGTGATATTACCTAGTTGTATAGGAGAGGAAACTTAGTAATTTGCTAAGTGCACAAAGCTACTTAGTGTTTAAACCAGGACTAAAAATCAAGTCCACTACATCAGAGTTTCAAAAACTGAAAACTATGAAATATTAAAATTCTTTTAAATGTATTATTTTGTTTAAATAATATTTAACAAGAAACTTTCTTTAAAATGAAATCCTGAACTGTTTAGATTTGTTTAGTCATTTTTTTATGGCTAAAATAGCATGTACTCTCCCACTACTGGAGTCCTTGTGTGGTACCATAGGATAATCACTGGAATGCTAACCACAAGGTCGGTAGTTCAAACCCACCAGCTGCTCCATGGAAACCCTGTACTGGGTCACTATGAATTGGAACATATTCAGCAGCACTTAACACCCACTATTTACTTAGAAGTATTAGAAGATTCTCAAACAATCATAAAACGTTTGATTTTTAACTTCCAAAGAATTTCTATCCTGCCCTCCTCCTCCTGTGAGAAAAGTGCAGGCCACCTAGAAGTTAGAATCTAGGAGAGAATGTTTGGTTTGGGCCAAGTATCCTAATCTTCTGACATTCCAATGTGCTTTCCTTTAGGAATGTTAGCATCTTGAGTAAAAGTAAAATCCAGTGAATTTCTGTTAAAATCACAAGTTCTTATGTACTATGGAATCAGGACTGGTGAAAACTAATAAAATGAGGAATGTCGCCATCCTCACACATCATCCTGGTTACCTGTGGCTTGTTTCACACTGCGAAGCTTTTTGGGTGTCACAGACCACACTCGAACAGTTGAATCTGCAAAACCTCCAGCAATTAGACTAGAATCATCTGTGACATCCACTGCAGTGAGGCCCTGCCAATAAAGACAATTTGATAATAAATACTGTTTCAAGAAAAATAAACATGATCCATCAGTTTGGATAATATATAATGATGACTCTTTCTTTCTTACAGAAGTGAGTATTTAACTGTTGCCGCAATACTCTTTAAACCTTGAACCAAAACTATCCTGAAGTTACCTTTTAGCTAAATAACCTATAAGTACTGAGCTCCTTTAAAAAATCTATATGAGTCCAAACAGTCAACAACTACCTTAAAAACAAAAGATGAGAAAGTAAGGGGGCACAGAAACTAGATTACTGGAGACAGAACAACCAGAATGTTATAAGAATGTTCACATTTTGTGAAGAATGTTAACTAGTGTCACTGAACAATTTGAGTAGAAATTGTTGAATGGAAACCTAATATGCTGTGTAAACTTTCACCAAATGAAATAAAACATTACTTAAATTTTTTTTTTTAAAGACAAAGATGGAAAAAAGAAAGAACTTTTGAGATTTATTCTCCTATTATTTTTTAGGTTAAATACCCATTCTCTGAAAGCGCTTATTTTGACAACATACCAACATTAACTCCTTTTTGTCCCCCAAGTTTGGAGAATAGGTAGCAAATGTTAATAATTTTTGCAATTTACTAAATAAATTCTCAGTAACCTATTAAAAGGAGTCCTGGTATGGTACTGTGGATTAATGCACCAGACAGCAATGCCATTTGAACTGCAAGATCGGCGGTTCAAGCTCACCAGCTGCTCCACAGAATACCTATATAGGGTCGCTATGAGTCAGAACCTACTCGACGGCAAGTCACAACAACAACAAACTACTACAATGAGTCTATAAGAACACATAACCACCACTTGTCAGTCAGTTTGTCATAGTGTGGTAGCTTGTGTGTTGCTGTGATACTAGAAACTATACTGCCTGCATTTTCAATCCCAGCAGGGTCACCTATGGTGGACAGGTTTCAGTGGAGCTTCCAGACTAAAACAGACTAGAGAGAAGGAGAAGTGGACTACTGCTGTATTGTTAGCCACTGAAAACCTTAAGCTGCAGAAAACTATCAGATATAGTTCCAAAGATGAGCTCTTCAAGTAGGAAAGCACTCAAAATACAACTTGGGAAGAGCGTCTTCCTCAAAGTAGAGTTGATCTTAATGATGTAGATAGAGGTAAGCTTTGGGAACCTTCATTTGCTGATGGGACACAACTCAAAAATAAGAAAATAGCTGCAAACATCAATTAATAATTGAAAATGGAATGCATGAAGTATGAACCTAGGAAAATTGGAAGTTGTCAAAAATGAAATGGAATACGTAAGTATTGATATCCTAGGCACTAGTGAGCTGAAATGGATTTATATTGACCATTTGGATCTGAAAAGCATATGGTTTACTATCCAGGAATGACAAATTGAACAGGTAGGATATCACATTCATTGTCAAAAAGAACATTTCAAGATCTATCAAAGTACAATGCTGTCTGTGACAGGATAATAGCCATATGCCTACAAGGAAGACCAGTTAATACTATAATCATTCAAATTTACACACCAACCACTAAAGCCTGTGATGATGAAACTGAAGAATTCTACCAACTTCTTCAGTCTGAAATTGGAAAAAAAAAAAAAAAAATGCAATCATGACACATTGATAATTACTAGTTCTTGGAATGCAAAAGTTGGAAACAATTGAAAGGATTAGTAAAATATGTCTTTGGTGATAGAAATCTGGAGATCACATGATAGAATTTTGCAAGACCAATGACTTATTCATGGCAAATACCTTTTTCAACAACATAAACATACACCTGGACCTTACCATATGGAATACACAGGAATCAAACTGACTACATCTATGGGAAGAGATGATGGAGAAGCTCAATATTAGCCACAACAAAGCCAGAGATAGACTGTGGTACAGACCACCAATTTCTCATATTCAAGTTCAGGCCGAAGATGAGGAAAACTAAAACAACTCCACAAAAGCCAAACTATGACCTTGAAAATATCCGACCTGAGTTTAGAGACCATCTCAAGAGCACATTTGATGCATTAGACACTAATAACCGAAGATTAGAGTGGTTGTGTGATAACATCAAGAAAATCATACATGAAGAAGCAAAAGGTCATAAGAAAGATAGGGAAAAAACAAAAATTCCAAAGTGATGTCTAAAGAGACTTTGAAATTTGCTCTCCAGCACAGAGAAGCTAAAGCAAATGTAAGAAATGATGAAGAGCTGAACAGTACTTAAAACCAAGTTCAATAGAGATGAATCTCCATTTCTGTTTCTCTAAGGCTAGCAGAATTCAAGTTAGTGGAGCAAAGGTCAGAGTCAGTACCTGCAAGTGGCTAAAGGTCTTTTAAGAAATTTTAAACACTGCCTTCTATCTATTCTGAGCAGCATTCAATCTCTTTTCCTAAATGCTGGGTTTATATCGATTGTTTAAATAAGGAAAGTATATTTTAGTTAACATACTAAGTGTCTTTTAATATTAAATCTCCACTATACATGACTCTCCCGGCAGAAATTCCCAATTATTTTACCAACCTGGTAAGCATTGAGGAATGTATAGAAACAGATTGAGGGTAAGCAGTCTGGGCCAAGGCGTACTCGTTTGGTGGTTTCTTTCATATTCATTATTTTATCCAACTTATCTGAATCTTTCAACTCAGGGAGAGGGATCCTGTGAAAGACAAACAGGCTGGATATTACCCTTTGAATACTAACTACCTTGAACCCTCTACATCATCTTACACCTTTCACACTAACACTTAAAGTGTTTTTCCTCACCTGTTTTGAGGTGGAGCATTGGGATCTTGTTTTTTGCTTTTGGACCCAATACTATCTTTTTTAGGCTTTTTCTTTTTAGGTTTCCCTTCTTCATTTTCTCCTTCTTCATCCTCATCATCCAATGGCACCTCAATTTCTGGTTCTTTTAATAAACCAAAAAATACCTACAAATCAAAAGAACCAATATTTTTTTTAATTAATTTTTTGTTCACTAATGCATACTTTTTAGATCTTGATAGAGTGAACCCAGTTACAATATAATTAATTTATACCCTGTGGCAGATTTTGTACTTATCTACCCAAGTGTCATTCTCCCCCATTCCTTTACTAACACAATCCTGAATTTGCTGAAGAAGTAATGTGCTCAATTAAATTATTTCTGTTCCCAGGCTCCTGTGCTCAGTTAAATCATTTTTGTTCCCAGGCTCCCTTGAAGCTAGGAATGGTCATGTAATTCTGACCAACATAGAAATATACTGGGTAGGGTTTTTAGAGGAAAATACTGATTTCCAGATAAAAGGTAAGCTTTTCAGTGTAGCTATGCCCTTTGTCCTCCCCCTTCTTCCTTCCTGAAATACATTTTCAATGCTGGAGGTGCAACACCATCTTGTGAGCACAAAGAAGAAACTCACACTTGAAATAGGGTGGAGCAGAAACATAGAAAGAGCCATTGTAGAGCCCCCTATGCCAACCCCAGAAGGTCTTCCTCTGAACTTTTAAGTGCAGAGGGAAAAAAAAAAACATCTATGTTTCAGCCACTATGTTAAATGCAACCATACCCCATCCTAGCATAAACCTAGTCCTTAAACAGGAAATTTAATCTTGCCACCGTAATACAGTAAAATTACCAAACTAGCTACAAGAAAACGTGTAAATGACGTAGCTGGACATGCTACAATTTTTCATAATCTGCATTATAGAGTTCTTAGGTTTATTCCCATACCTTTGATTTGTTTGCCTCTCGTTTAGCCTCTCCTGCCAAACTTCCCACCATGGCATCTATCTGTTGCTTACTACGCGGCATCCCATCAAAGATGTCAATGTAGAGGTGCTCCTGAACTATGTTCCATATCTGATTGTTCTGTTTCTCCTGAAGATGCCTCTTCAAGAGTTGGTACGAGTCACGGGAAATACGCAGAACAAATTTACTTGTTCGAAAATCCAACATGGTCTCATTCCCTTTCATGTGTTCCTTTTTGGTAAGACTAGATAATACTCGTAGGTCATCCTGGTAATAACATTCCTGATCTCCATGGAACCTGTTTCAGTGATTTTAAAAAGTCATTTTTCAATGTAATCATTAAGGGATCCGCTTTCCCCCATATATTTATAAACCACCCTAGAATATTTTCAAAGTAATAGTCTGAATAATCCTAGACTGAGCTGTAGGATCACAAGTAACTCATTTAAAATGATTGCATTTCAGTTTCTGAAGTCATCCTTACAATGACCAATTTAGTTTTTTAATGAAACAAATCAAGCATTTCAAGAGAAGTCTGAATAAGTATCTTAAATAAATGAAAGATATGATAACCATCACTAGTAGACAGTTTCTTTTGAATGCCACCATTGTGAATCATTTGAAAGTATTAGAGCTCTTGCTTTACTAAATTATGTGTTTTCAAAACACATTTATTATGGAAATTTTCAAACACACACAAAAGTAGCAAATACTACAGCAAACTCAATGCGCCTATCATACATACAGCCTCTCAACAATCATCAACACAGGGCAGTCTTACAAAACTCATTTTTATATATCCTTAATATTAGTTACTAAATTTCAATATTTCAAATACCATGACTAAAGAACAAACAAATGTTGATGGCAAACAAAAAGAGCATTTCCTAGTAATTCACTATTGCTACAGCATTCAGGCTTGATGACAATTAGTATATTTAAATATGTTTTTGTTTTTACAAATATTAGTTTTCCTAGTAAAGTATAATTAAAGATTACATACTGGCACTCACTAAGAGAAACAATCAGTGCAAAAATACTTAGAAAACAATGACTAAATGTAAGATACTGGGTCTCTAGCTTTGATAACTAGCCAATAGAGTCTCAAATTATTACCTATATTACTGTACAATAATTTATCAATTCATGAACTATGGGATTCTATCCAAGATTTGAATGAAATTAGAACTTTCAGCTTTGTTTATGTATATCAGTCACTGAACCTCATGTGGGCATGGGGTCCTGGCAAAGGATGAGACTGAACATAACAGAGTCTTCCTATGCTGTTTCAGCTTCCTGTCTAGGAAGATGGCTATACCATGGGATGGGAAGAACAAGAGGGTTTTTGTAAGAAAAATTAGCTTGTAGAGTAGAAGTTCTAACGTTATCAGCCTTTTATCTTTTCATGATTTTCCAAACACACTGAGCTACAGAACATTTTGCTTGATATACTTCCTAAGCATGATGGTATAGAGAAAACAGCAATTGCATAGAAGCGAGGAGTTGTAATTCTGTCCTTTTTTCTACTATTACTGTGTTATCTGACAAATCATGGCTTCTGTCTCTTAACACTTGTACTAAAGAGCTCTCTGTTAAGAACTGCATCCTTCTTAAGCACTCATTGGCTTCTATAATTCAACACTCATGATTTTCTTCCTACTTCTATGACCTCTCCTTTCATGTCTCTTCTACTTGCCCATCACATGTGGGAGTTCTTCAAGGCTCAGACCTAGCCCCTCTGTTGATTTAGTTCATGCTCTTCCTTTAAACAATCTAACCTATATCCATAAATATTGACTATGACTTCAACTTTTGGCTCCAGTCCCTACCTATTCTCTGGGTTCACCTACTGCCATATGTTAAATGAGTCAATGGCATATTCAAATTTGAACTCAAACTTATTCCGTGACCTGACAAGCTGGATCCTCGGTCAGTGTTTTCTGTCTCAGTGAAAGGCACTCTTGTCCAGCTGGGAGAGCCTGAAATCTAGGGGTTATCTTGGATACCTCCATCTCCCACACCCCAATATCCAATCTATCACTAAGCCCCTACTAAGTATCTCACTAATCTGCACACTTCTCCAGTTCTTTACGGGTGCTTCTGGCATTTAGAGTAAGAAACTCTTTGATAAATGGAACGAACTGCACATAAGAGGACATTTAGTATCACTCAGTCACACGCCACTGGCCCTAGTCATTAGGACAATCTGAAACACTTCCACACATTTTTTTAGAAACCCAAGGGAAGAAACAACATTACTCCAAGTTGAGAACTGCTATAATAGCCTCCAAAACTGGTCAGCCTAAATAGCCCCACTGTCCTCTACCGTTAATTTTCCAAACCGCAGAAAAAGATGTTCAAGTGAAAATCTTTCAATTATTTCTGTGGCAGAGGTAAACTCGCAGTCCCCAAATAAGCTTTTTCTTTCTTTCTTCTACCATAATTATTGTTGTTGTTAAATGCTATCAAGTCAGTCCCAACTCATAGTGACCCTGTATAGGGTTTCCAAGGAGCGGCTGGTGAGTTTGAACCATCAACTATGCAATTAGCAGTCCAGTGCTTATCCTACAGTGCCATAGCAGGACTCCCTTAATAGAACCCCTGGGCACACTGACACTTAGGTAAAGATCACACTCCCTACCTCTCTTGTAGCTAAGTGTGATCACTTAATTGATGGAATATAAAATGAAGAATTGTGTTCAATTCCAGGAAGGCTATGTGCCCTCCCTGCCAACTAGAATGCTGATGTGATGGCTTAGAGCTGGACTACCATCTGGTACCACAACAGGAAAGCTGCATAATGAGGATGGTAGAGCAACAAGATAGAAGAAACTTGGGTCCTTCATAATCAAGGACCCTCCCATATCAGACTCAGACTGCCTGCTTTTTATAAGAAAGAGCGAAGTAACCTTTTATTTAAATCACTATTGTTTGGGCTTTCAGTTACTGTCAGACAAGTCTAATCCTACCTAATATAATTTCCTCCTGCTCTCTGGATAAACAAAGATCAATATGTCCCAAGCATCTGCCTATTTAGCCCCTAACCAGTTTTCCAATTCTATGTTGTCCCACACCTTCATCCCTCCTCCTTTGCTCCATACACTGTAGTTTTCTTTCATTCTCTATACTTAAAACTCCTTCCTGCCACAGAGTTTTCACACATGATTTTCACTCTTCTCTTCCTCTGGTTAATTCCTACTCATTCTTCAGATCTGGACTCAAAACTCACTTCCTCTGGGAGCCTTCTCTGACTTCTTCAATTAGATCAAACCCATTTTAGATTCTCTTACTACCAGCTACCTCTCATTGACAAAGTACTCTTTGAGTTGTGATCTTACATTTATATGGTTACAAATACAAATATATATACACACTATATACAGAGATAGAAACACATTAGATCTATAGATTTATAAATTCACGTACTTCTCAAAGAATGATTTTGCTTCATTCTCATGTTGATTGTAGACTAGCTCCAAATACATATGCACAAACAGAGGATAAAAGAGTTGGGATAGCTCTGCCCGATGGCAGTCCAGAGAACATTCAATGAAGTTTTTCAGTCCACTATAGTATTCCTCATACATTGCAGGATCTCCTTGCTGGTTGTAAGCTGATAGCACAGCACTAACATCCGGCTGGTCTTCCACAGCTACACTTCCAACTGTTTAATAAAAATGGTAAAACAGCTTTCAAGAAAATGACCCGATAAGTTCCATGTGGCTACAGCTGTTTTGCTAAAGTTCAGAGGTGAGTTGAGGCTCAGGCATGTTTGTCTCTCTCCTCTCAATCTCTCTTTTCTCAATATAATTACATGGTCTTTTAATGGGATTTTTCAGTTTCATTAACTCAGGTCAAAACCTTGTCTGTATCTTTAAATTTGCAAATCAACAACACAAAGATCCAACATTTTCCTGTATTTACCTTATTTTAAAGACAAATTTTATAAAAGATAAGATGTACAAATCAAACAACTATGTTATTCTCCCAAAGCTCAGTTAGTACCTTCACATCATCATCATCATGAAGTCCACCCCTGGAGTAATATTACATTCCCAGCTGGTGCTACCTAACTGCTTTGTAACTTTCCTGTAACACAGCCTTTATTGTGTCTCCCTTCTTAGCTGTACCTCTATCACACTTTTTCAAATGAAAACATTTTAAAGGTAAGAAGGGCCATGCCTTTCTCTAAAGTCTATTAACTCAAATTTATATGTTAAAATAGTTTCAAAGCAGAAAACATGATCAAAAGTATATATTTTTTAAAATCTTGTAACATATCAAAACCAAATAATAATTCACCTATCACTCTAATCAGAATTCGTTTGTTGGAAATTTTTTATGTTTCAATTATACTACTACTCTTTAAGAAGCTCTGGTAGCATAGTGGTTCAAGTCGGGCTGCGAACCTCAAGGTCAGCAGTTCAAAACTACCAGCCGTTCTGCAGGAGAAAGATGAGGCTTTCTGCTCCCGTAAAGATTTACAGCCTCAGAAACCCTGTGCATGGTCACTATGAGTCAGAACTGACTCCACGGCACACCACCACTGCTCTTTTCTGCACAAGTGTTATATTCTTTTGGTTACTCAGATGTACTGTTTTGTCCACTATTAGTTTCTCAGTTATGATCTAAAAACAAACCAAGTTTCTGGAATGATGAGAGATTATATGAAAATAACAAACATTTAAACAGCTAACGAAATTCTTAATTCATACTACTCAGAAACAATTCCTAACACATTTTACACACTTGTATCTATGGATACAATGGTACATAGGCACACTTCACTTCTGCCAATGGTGCAGATTGTTGTTTAGTGCTGGTTCTAACTCACAGCAACCATGTACACAGGGTTTCCAAGGAGCAGCTGGTGGGTTTGAAATGTCAACCTTTTGATTAGCAGTCTAGTGCTTATCCTACAGAACCCCACCAGGACCCCAAAGATTAGGTCTCATAAATAAAAATACACATGGTTAGAGGCTCTGCACTAGATGATTTAATTTGTTAAAGAATTATTGATGACTCAGAATCACCTTTAAGACCTTACACTATATGAGATTTACTGAATGTGACAATAGTTGCTGGGAGGTTCAGGTATCAGAAATGGATACCAAAACAGAAGCAAATGAGGGGGCTTCAAAATAGTCATGGGAAATTTCCATTATCTTGTCATTGTTTTTTTGGTTGTTTTTTTTTTCAGCTTTTTAAGCCCCCTAGTATATTAGAAAGATACTCTGGGCAAATTATTGACTGATGCAGAAAGCATCAAGAGAAGATGGAAGGAATACACAGAGTCACTGTATCAAAAGGAAATGGTTAATGTTCAACCATTTCAAAAGGTAGCATATGATCAAGAGCCAATGATACTGAAGGAGAAAGTCCAAGGTTCATTGAAGGAATTGGCAAAGATCAAGGCACCAGGAATTGATGGAATAAAAATTGAAATCTTTCAAGACAGTGAGGCAGCACAGGAGGCACTCACTCATCTCTGCCAGGAAATTTGCAAGACAAATAGCTAGCTGACTGATTGGAAGAGATCCATAATTGTGCCTATTCCAAAGAGGGTGACCCAACAGAATGCGGAAATCATCGGACAATCTCTTTGATATCCCATGCGAGTAAAGTTTTGCTAAAGATAATACAGAAATGGCTACAATCATACATTGACAGAGAACTTCCAGAGGTTCAAGCCGGATTCAGAAGAGGCCGTGGAACGAGGGATACCATTGCTGATGTCCGACGGATCTTGGCTGAAAGCAGAGAATATCAGAAAGATGTTTACCTGTGCTTTATTGACTACACAAAGGCTTTTGAGTGTATGGATCACAAGCTATGGACAACATTGCAAAGTATGAGTATTCCAGAACACTTAATTGTGCTCATGAGGAATCTGTACCTGGACCAAGAGGCAGTTGTTCGAACAGAACATGGCAACACTGAATGTTTTAAAATTAAGAAAGGCGTGAGACAAGGTTGTATTCTTTTACCACACTTATTCAATCTGTATGTTGAGCAAATAATCCAAGAAGCTGGGTTCTATGAAGAAAAACGTGGCATCAGGATTGGAGGAAGACTCATTAACAACCTGCGATATGCAGATGATACAACCTTGCTAGATATTTACTGATGAAGATCAAAGAGCACAACCTTCGGTATGGATTACATCTCAATGTCAAGAAAACAAAAATCCTCACCAATGGACCAATAAACAGCATTCTTATCAACAGAGAAAAGATTGAAGTTGTCAAGGACTTCATTCTTCTTGGATCAACTGTCAACACTCACGGAAGCAGCAGTCAAGAAATCAAATGACATACTGCATTAGGCAAAACTGCTGTACAAGACCTTTTTAAAGTGTTGAGGAGCAAAGATAGCTTGAGGACTAAGGTGCGCCTGACCCAAGCCATGGTATTTCCAAAAACCTAATATGCATGCAAAAGCTGGACAGTGAATAAGGAAGACTGTAGAAGAATTGATGCCTTTGATTTTTGGTGTTGGAGAAGAATATCGAAAGTGCCATGGGCTGCCAAAAGAACCAATAGATCCATTTTGGAAGAAGTGCAGTCAGAGTGCTCCTTACAGGCCAAGATGGCCAAACTTTGTCTCTCATAGTTCGGACATATTGTCAGGAGGGACCAGTCGCTGGAGAAGGATATTATGTTTGGTAAGGTGGAGGGTCAGAGAAAAAGAGGAAGACCTCCAATGAGATGGATTGGCCAAGTGGCAGGAACAATGGACTCAAGCGTGGCAACAGTAGTGAGGTTGGCCCAGGATCAGGCAGTGTTTCGTTCTGCTGTGCATAAGGTCGCTATGGGTCAGTACCAACTCGATGGCATCTAACAACAACAAGTATGTTACATTGTTGTTGCGCCATTGAGTTGTTTCTGACTCACAGCAACCTGTTATAAGGTTTCCGAGGCTTTAAATCTTTGCAAGAATAGAAAGTCTCATCTTTCTCCTGTGGAGCAGTTGGTGGGCTCTACCTGTGGAACCTTTGGTTCACAGTTCAGTGCTTATCATATGCAGCCACTGTGCTCCCGTATTATATTTGCCCCTCACAATAACCCATTTAACAGGGGGGAAAAAACTCCTCTCAAATTTAGGGAAAATAACTAATAAAATCTGCATCACATCGTGAAAAAAAAAAAGACACAAAATCTTAATCTAGGTCTAACTTCTGTTCCTAAACTAATGGTTCTCAAACTCTGCCATACATCAGAACTCCTTGTAGTTGTTACGTGCTGTCAAGTCAGTTCCGAATCATAGTGATCCCATGAGTATATGGTTTCTAAGGTGTGGCTGGTGGATTTGAACCACTAGTCTTTTGGTTTGCAGTCCAATGTTTATCCTACAGTGCCACACCAGGAACATTTCTTGGAGGCACTCATTTAAGATGCTGAGTCTCAGATTTTTCCTATATATAAACAAACAAACAAAAACCCCACTGACATTGAGTTGTCTAACTCACAGCCATCCAGTACAGGGTTTCCAAGGCTGTAAATCATCACAGAAGCAGAAAGTCTCATCTTTTGCCCCCTGAGTAGCTGGTGGGTTGGTGGTTAGCAGTCCAGTACTTATCCTACAGCACCACCAGAGATTTGGGCATGACTTCAGGCTTAGTGAATTCGATTTCATATGTTGCTGTTGTTAAGTGTGTCAAATCTGTTCTGACTCATAGTGATCCTCTATAGGTTTACATTAAGTGGCTGGTGGGTTTGAACCACCGAATTTATGGTTGGCAGTCCAATGCTTATCCTACAGCGCCACACCAGGACTCGACTCCACAAATAGAGGTTTATTCACTAATACCCAGGAACCTGCTTTTAAAACATCATCCCCTCTCCCCCCCCAAAAAAAGTTAACACGGGTGGCACTTAGCCCATTATTTTAAGAAACTGCCTACACTATGTTCCATCACTCCATGAGTGGTCTAAAGCAAGTCCCTTAATCTTTCTCGGTCTGTTTTTGTCATCTATAATATAGAGACAACATCTACCTCACAGAGGAACTGCGAGCATTAAGGTATGTAATTTAAATTGCTTTTTAAAAACCTTAGTACAGATCTGCACACATATTGTTAGTGTTGATACACATCTACTTAAGGCTCAGAAGCCCAAGAAAGAGAGATCAAAAGCCTGAAGGCCTCCGTCTCTCTGCACCCACCTCCCCATAGAGTTCTCAGTTCAACTGATCTCTCGAGCCCAGAGCTGAAACTGACAGCTCAGGAGAGGGTTTGACTGCGCAGCCGGCGCACACGAGAAAGGGGCGGGCAACTGGCCCTAGAGGCGGGCCCAGGAAATTCAAAACAAGCCCGCAGAGGTACAGGCCTGCCAGCCCCTGCCTTCCCGGCTTGCTTCTTTCGTGCCGGTTCTGCTTCCCCGGGACTCCGCGGCTCACCTTTCCCCGGAGCCGTAGGACCTGAGGCTGAGCCTGAGACGGTGGCGGCCCCCGACGCTCCAGTGCCCGGAGCGTCGGGGGCTGCCGAGCCGGGGGCCGAGGCGGTGACCCGGCTGAGAAGCGTGCTGGCCGCCTCAGCCCCTGTGCCGTCTGCTTCTCCTGGGGCTCCGGAGCCCGCCACTGCCTCCTCCAGTAGCCGAGCCTCACGGCGCAGCGCCTCTTCGGCCTCGCGGAGGTTGCTCTGCCGTAGGAACTGCAGCACAGCCAGCAGAGTCTGTCGATCGTGGGGAGCACTGGCCTCTGGAGCTGCGGAGGGCACTGGAGCCGCCCCCGCCGGAGCAGCGGCTGAGACAGCCACCGCGGGCTTTGGAGTCCCACCATCCCCGCCGGCCGACGACGAAGCCGCAATGTTCCCGCCGCCACCGTTGGGGCCGTTGTTGGTAGTGCTGCCGCCACCCTCGCCAGCGCCGTCCCCTGCCTGCGGAGGTAGCAGCGTCGGCGGCTCCTCAGGCTCTAGCTTGACCGCCACCTCCGTTTGCTCCTCCGCCAGCGCCGCCATCTTGCGGCTGAGCCACTTCGCGCCGTCAAGCGTGATTGCGTTTCGCCACATGGAGGGCGGGGAAGGATTATTTCACGACAGCTCTGGAAGGCAATTTACGGCAGTAGGAGGAGCGAGGAAAAATGAGAAAAGGAATAGGAGCGAAGAGCAACTTTCAAAAGTGAAAAGACAGGAAGTATGAGTTGATGATCGCCTGGTGAGGTTGGCCCGGGATCGGGCAATGTTTCGTTCAGCTGTGCATAGGTCTTTATGAGTCGGTACAGACTCGATGGCACCTAACAACACACAGAATTACATTTGCCTAATAATAAAACCAAAAAAATCAAAACCACAGCTATCGATTCAGAATACCCTTTAACGCAAGACAGCTATATCCAGGTACTGTTAAGAGATGTTGTACATTATATGACCTCATTCAACAACCTTCTACAGTAATATTTTCTCCATATTACAGATGGTTCAGTCGAGCCCCCAAGAATTGAAATGATTTGCAAAAGTCACACAAGAAATGAAAGTGTCAAAATTTGAATGCAGGTTTTTAAGTCAAAAGCATATGTCTTTGCCAGAAAATGGTTTCTGAAACACTGGTAATGCGCTGTATTTTGATTTGGGCAATAATTGTGTTGTTGTTAGGTGCCATCGAGTCGGTATCGGCTCAGCGACCCTAGGCACAACAAAACGAAACACTGCCCGGTCCTGGGCCACCCTCACAATCGTGGCCACACTTGAGCCCATTGCTTTGCCACTGTGCCAATCCATCTCATTGGGGTCTTCCTCTTTTTCTCCGACTCTCCATTTCACCAAACATGATATCCTTCTCCAGAAACTGGTCACTCCTGACAATATGTTAGAAGTATGGGAGACGCACAAAGCCATCCTGGCTTCCAGGGAGCATTCTGGCTGTACTTCTAACACAGATTGGTTTGCTTTTTTGACAGTCCACAGTACTCCGGATATTCTTCTCCAACACCATATTCAAATGCATCAGTTCTACTATGTTGTTGTTGTTGTTGTTGTCAGGTGCCATCGAGTCGGAACCGACTCATAGCGACCCCATGCACAGCAGAACGAAACAATGCTCGATC
>NW_006408521.1:30699709-30702950 GCF_000296735.1 Chrysochloris asiatica | reverse complement strand
AATCTCTTTGATATCTCAAGCAAGCAAAGTTTTGTTCAAGGTAATACAGTTCTACTATAGGCCTGCTTATTCATTGTCTAACTTTCACATCCATATGAGATGATTGAAAATATCATGGCGTGGATGAGGCACACCTAAGTCCTCAAACTGATATCTTTGCTCTTCAACACTTTAAACAGGTCTTGTGCCACAGATTTGCCCTATGCAATACTTTGTTTGATTTCTTGACTGCTACTTACTTCCGTGAGTGTTAATGGTTGACCCAAACAAAATGAAGTCTTTGATAACTTTAATTTACAACGATTACTTTTTCTTAAAAAGCTATTTTTATTTTTGTAGAAATTAGATGTGTGAACTGTACAGTATATATGTTATATTTCATTTTTAAGTACCTGAATTTTGTGAACTCTGTATAGTACATTCTATATTCATGCTATGGTGTTATTTATTATTAGAAATAAATTGCGTTTTAACTTTGTACTTAAAAATAACACGCCAAGTGTTAAAGTGAATAGCAGTAAATACTGTTAACTGATGATACATGGTGGGGATTGCAATCGCAATCATTGAAAGGACATACGTGATTTGCTGAATTTAAAACTGATGGCCTGCTCTGTAAAGCTTCCTTCAATTCACAATAAAAAGACGTTACTGGCTTTGTTTGAATTCTTTCATACCTCTTACTAGCTGGATCACCTGGAGCAAGTTACTTAACTCTTTATACCTCAGACGCCAAATTTCTAAAATAGGAATAATAGAATTGTGAGGATGAAATGAAATAATGTATATGTGATAACTGTTGTTGGTAGTTGCCCTCAGGTTGATTCCAACTCATGGAAACCCCACATGTATCAGCGTGGAACTGCGCTCCTGGTGTTTTCAAGGCTGTGACATTTAGGAAGCAGATAACTAAGTCTGTGATGACGCGAATGGAGTAAAGCTTTTGGGACCTTCGTTGGCTAATGTGGCACCACTCCTGTGTTCGAAGGTACATTTGGATGGCACTTAACTGTCTGTGCCACCCAGCGATTCCATGTAATATTCAGCACATGATAAACCCAATATCATGGAGTCAATTCCAACTCATAGCAATCCCATAGGTTTTCTAAAGAGGCAATCAACGGATTTGAATTGCTAAGTACTTAAAGCATTATGACACCAGGGCTCCTACATAACAAATGGTGGTGGTGGTTGTGTGCCATGGAGTTGGTTCTGACGCACAGTGGCCCTATGTAAGGTTTCTGAGACTGTAAATCTTTACGGAAGCAAAAAACCTCATCTTGGTAGTTACCTCAAGGTTAGCATCCCCACTGGTAACCACATGCTACCAGAGCTCCTTACATAACAAATAGTCCTTGGTTATTTTTACTTCAATTTAAAGTGTTCTACAAGTTTTTGGAGTCCTGGTGTGGTGCTGTGGGTTAATGTGCCAGACTACAAAGCCGTTTGAACTGCAAAGTTGGCGGTTCAAGCTCACCAGCTGCTCCTCAGAAACCCTATCCAGGGTCGCTATGGATCGGAACCGACTTGATGGCACTTAACAACAACAACAACAGCTACAAGTTTTTAAATCAAGAAAGTCGAATGTGGTTAGGATGCAATTTAGGACTGAAATGTAAAACGCTTGAGCCCACTGGTTTTACAGTAGCCACCACTCATTTGTCAGTTTGTTGTACTGTGGCTTATGTGTTTCTATGATGCTGGAAACTATGCCACCAGGATTTTAAATACCAACAGAGTCACCCATGGTGGACAGGTTTCAGCTGAGCTTCCAGACTAAGACAAACTAGGAAGAAGAGATGGACTACTTCTGAATGTTTAGCCACTGAAAACCTTATGAATAGCAGTGGAACACTGCCAGATAGCACCAGAATATTGAATATTGAAACATGCTGAATAGTGCCAGAATATTGTCAGTGCCAGAAGATGAGCCACTCAGGTTGGAAGGTGCTCAAACACCACTGGGGAAAAGCTGACAGTGATGATGCAAATTGAGTAAAGCTTTTGGGGCCTTCATTGGCTAATGTGGCACAACTCCAAATGAGGAGAAACAGCTGTAAAGATTCATTAATAATCAGAACATGGAATGTACAGAGTATGAATCCAGGAAAATTGAAAGTTGTCAAAAATGCAATGTAACACTATCAATTTCTTAGGCATTAGTGAGTTGAAATGAACTGGTATTGGCCATTTTGAATCTCACAATCATGGTTTACTATGCCAGGAATGACAAATTAAAGAGGAATGGTATCACATTCATCATCAAAAAAATTCAAGATCTATGTTGAAGTATAATATTGTGTTTAATAGGATCATAACCATATGATTACAAGGAAAACCAGTTAATATTAATATTCAATTTATGCACTGACAACTAAAACTAGTGAAGATGAAATAGAAGAATTCTATCAACTTCTTCAATCTGAAATTGATCAAACATGCATCAAGATGTATTGGTAATTACTGGTGATTAGAATGCAAAGGTTGGAAACAAAGAGGAAGAATCATTAGAAAATATGGCTTTGGTGATAGGAACGATGCTGGAGATCACATGATCGACTTTTGCAAGACCAGTGATTTATTCATTTTATACCTTTTTAAACAACATAAAAGACCCAGTTAAAAAATTGGCACAGGACATGAACAGACACTTCACCAAGGAACAGAGATTCGGGCAGCCAACAAACATATGAAGAAATGTTCACAATCATTAGCCATTTGTTGTTGTTGTTAAGTACCATGGAGTCGGTTCCGACTCATAATGACCCTGAACAGGGTTTCCGAAGCTGCAAATCTTTACGGGAACAGAAAGCCTCATCTTTCTCCCAGGGAACAGCTGGTAGTTTCGAACTGCCGACCTTGAGGTTAGCAGCCCGATTTATAACTACTATACTACCACTCGCCATTAGAGGAGGCAACTCAAAACAACAATGAGATATCATCTCATACCAGCAATAACATCAAAGTTCAAAAAAAGCAGAGGACAATAAATGCTGGCAAGGATGTGAAGAGACTGGGACCCTCCTACATTGCTGGTGGGAATGCAAAACGGTCCAACCACGCTGGAAAACAGTATGGCACTTCCTCAGAAAGTTGTAAATAAAAATACCTTATGATCCAGCAACTCCTCTATTTGGTATATATCCACAAGAAATACGAGCCAGAACATAAATAGGCATATGCACATCAATGTTCATAGCAGCACTATTCACAATAGCAAATAGATAGAGACAGCCTAAGT
>NW_006408521.1:30697852-30699414 GCF_000296735.1 Chrysochloris asiatica | reverse complement strand
AGACAAATGTACGCATGGACATCAGCTGGAGTACACAGGAATCAAATTGACTACATCTGTGAAAAGAGACAGTGGAAAAGCTCCATATCTTCAGCCAAAATAAGACCAGGGGGCACACTGTGAAACAGACCATCATTTATTCATATTCAGGCTCAGGATGAAGCTGAAGTAAATTAAAATATGTCCACAAGAGCCAAAATATGACCTTGGAAATATCCCACCTGAATTTAGAGATCATCTCAAGTACAGATTTGATTTATTAGACACTAATGATCAAAGACCAGTTCGAAACTATCAGCTGTTCTGCAGGAGAAAGATGAGGCTTTCTGCTCCCGTAAAGATTTACAGCCTCAGAAACCCTGTACAGGGTCGCTATCAGTCAGAACCGACTCCACGGCACCACCACCACCAATGACCAAAGACCAGAAGAGTTGTGGGATGTCATCAGGAACATACAGGAAGAAAGCAAAAGGTCATTAAGAAGACAAGAAAAAAGAGACTCTGAAACTTGCTCTCCAGTGTAGACATGCTAAAGCAAATGGAAGAAATGAGGAAGTAAAAGAGCTGGACAGAAATTTTCAAAGGGCAACTCGAGAAGAAAATGTGCAAAGACTTGGATTTAGAAAACCAAATGAGAAGAACATACTCAGCATTTCTCAAGCTGAAAGAGCTGAAGAAAAAAATTCAGGCCTCAACTTGAAAGGACAAATCTTATACAGGCAAAATGTTAAATAAAGCAAGAAGCTTTAAAAGAAGATAGAAGAAATACTCAGAGTCACTGTACCAAAAAAAAAATTGGTGCATGTTCAACTATTTCAAGAGGTAGCATATGATCAAGAGCCAATTGTACTGAAGGAAGAAGTTTAAGGTGCTCAAGGCATTGTCAAAAAACAAGGAAGGCTCTGGGAATTGATGGAATACAAACTGAAATCTTTCAACAAACTGATGCAGCACTAGAAGCACTCATTCATCTTAGCCAAAATATTTGGAAGACCTGGCCAACTGATTGTGCCCATTTCAAAGAGAGGTGACCCAATAGAATGTAGAAATCATCAGACAATATCATTAATATCAGTTGCAAGTAAAATTTTGCTGAAGATAACTTACAAATGTCTGCAACAGTACGTTGCCAGGGAACTGCAATAGGTTCAACCTAAATTCAGAGGAAGACATGAAACAGGTGATAACATTGCTGAAAGCAGAAAATACCAGAAAGATGCTTACCTGTCTGTGCTTTATCTACTATGAAAAGGCTTTCGACTGTGTAGATCATGACAAGCTATGGATAACACTGCAAAGAATGGTTATTCCAGAACACTTAATTGTGCCCAGGAGGAACCCGTGCATAGACAAAAAGGCAGTCATTTGAACAGAAAAGGGGACAGTGAATGGTTTAAAATCAGGAAAGGTATGCACCAGGGTTGTATTCTTTCACATACTTATTCAATGTGTATGCTGAGCAAATAATCCAAGAAGCTGTATTACATGAAGAAGAACGTGACATCAGGATTGGAGGAAGACTCATTAACAACCTGTGATATGCAGATGATACAACCTTGTTT
>NW_006408521.1:30695843-30697477 GCF_000296735.1 Chrysochloris asiatica | reverse complement strand
ATTTACAGCCTCGGAAACCCTGTACAGGGTCGCTATGGGTCGGAACTGACTCAGTACTCAACAACAACAACAATAGGCATATGGGTCCAAATGAACTTGAAGGCACTTAACAACAACAACATATGCATATGAAAGTTGAACAATGAATAAGGAAGACCATAGAAGAATTGATACATTTGAGTTATGGAGTTGGAGAAAGTACCATGGTTTGCCAGAAGAACAAACAAATCTGTGTTGGAAGAAGTACAGGCAGAATGTTCTTTAGAAGTCAGGATAGAGAAACTTTGTCTCTCATATTTCAGACATATTATCAGGAGGGACCAGCGCCTGGAGAAGAACATCATGCTTGGTTAGCGGATGGCCACCAAAAAAGAGGAAGATCCCCAACAAGATGGATTGGCACAGTGGCAGCAACAATGGGCTCAACCGTAACAACAGTTGTGAAGATGGCACAGAACTGGACAATGTTTCATTCTGTTGTGTATAAAATCATTATGAGTCTGAACTGACCTGGTGGCAGCTAACAAAAACAGCATGTAAGAATAGGAGTCTTGGGGTCTAAAACAGAGAGCCATGAGCAAGAACTGGTTAGCCTTTACTCAGCACTGCCTGAGTAACCTGATCTGCTGGTATACTATTGTGAGATGGGAAGTATTTTGTCTTTTCCTCACTATTATTCAGTACTCACTAATTAACTTGATTACTGGTTTTCCAGGCGCTAGATAGATGGGAGATGCCATGAATAACAAGCTGAAGTATGTTGTACTCCACTGTGAATAATAAATTAACATTCTGAAATAGCCATTAGACTTGTGAATCGGTTCCTGGTAACTGGATCCACCAGGATCCACATTCTGAGTCCTACAAAAACACAGTCACCCCCTCTACCCATCTACCTCATCCCTGACTTTTTCTCTTAACTTGCATAAAGTTTAGGTTGGCACTTCTTCCCAACCTACTCCAAGAGCAGTGATTTTTCTACCACAAGTGTCATTGAGTTAGTTCCCATTCATAGTGACCCTGTATAGGGTTGTTGAGGAGTGGTTGATGAGTTTGAATTGTGGACCTTGTGATTCAAATCAACCTTGCATTGCAATGCTTATCCTACAGTGCCACACCAGGACTCCTACATCATAATGTTGTTTTTAAAAGTTGTTAAGTGCTATGTGACTCATGGTAGTTATGTGCCATGGAGTTGATTCCAACTCATAGCGACCCTGTGCAGGGTTTGCAAGGCTATAAATCTTTACGGGAGCAGAAAACCTCATCTTCCTCCCACAGAACAGCTGGTAGTTTCAAATTACTGACCTTGAGGTTCACAGTCCGAATTTGTAACCACTATGCTAGCTATTTAGGGTTTCCAAGGAGTGGCTGGTGAACTTGAACCACTGATCTTGTGGTTTAAACTGACCTTGCAGTCAATACGTTAACCTGCAGTGCCATAACAAGGACAGCTACACCATAATGTTGTTGCTGTTGTTAACTTCCATTTGTTGTTGTTGTTTGGTGCCATCGAGTCAGTACTGACCCATAGTGACCTATGCACAGCAGAACGAAACACTGCCTGATCCTGGGCCAACCTCACTACTCTTGCCACACTTGAGTCCATCAATGCTGCCACTTGGCCAATCCAT
>NW_006408521.1:30637367-30674188 GCF_000296735.1 Chrysochloris asiatica | reverse complement strand
GATTCTGACACATAGTGACCCTGTAAGGGTTTCCAGGAGCAGATGGTGAACTTGAACCGCCAACCTTGCAGTTCAAACAGCTTTGCAGTCTGATGCATTAACCCATAGTGCCACACCAGGACTCCATGCCACACTAGGATAAGCTATGCCAACTCCAAAGCACTCACCTATTAAAGCTGGGAAGAGAGAAAATGGGTTAAGAATTTTGTTGCTGTGGTGATAGTGTGCCATCAAGCAAGCTGTTTCAGGGTTTCTGAGGCTGTAAATCTTCACAGGAGCAGAAAATCTCATCTTTCTCCTGGGGATTGGCTGGAAGATTTCAACTGTTGACCTTGCAGTTAGCAGCCCAATTCACAGGCCACTACTAGGCTGCCAGGACTCTTTCCAGTTCCTGTGTTGTTAAGTGCCAGCAAGTCCGTTCTGACTCATAGTGACTCATAGTATAGGGTTTAGAGGTGGTGGCTGTGTGCCGTGGAGTCATTTCTGCCTCATAGCGACCCTACACAGGGTTTCCGAGGCTGTAAATCTTTACAGGAACAGAACGCCTCATCTTTCTCCCATCGTACTAATGACCTTGCGGTTCGCAGCCCGATTTGTAACCACTACACTACCAGAGCTCCTTCAGGGTTTATAGGAGCGGCTGGTAAATTTCAACCACCCACCTTAAGGTTCAAACTGACTTTATTATCTAGTGCTTATCCAATAGTTCCACACCAAGACTCCTCAGTTCTTGTTGTTGTTAAGTGCCATAGAGCAAGTTTTGATTCATAGTGGTCCAGTATAAGGTTTCTAAGGAGAGGCTGGTAAGTTTTAACTGCTTACCTTGTGATTCAAACCAATCTTGTGGTCCTACTTATCCCACAGTTCCATACTAGTATCTGTAAACCTTCAATAAGTGTTTGTTTAATCAAATAGAATTGATTTTTCTTTATGTGATGGAAAATCATGAAATGTCTTTGACTGAAGATCAGATTTATGTCTTGTGGCAATACAAAATATAATTCCTTAAAGTAAATAAATTTACATATTTCAAAATCCAAATTTCATACTTCCTAATGGAAGTAAGTTAGGCGTTCAAGCTCACCAGCTGCTCCTTGGAAACCCTATACAGGGTCGCTATGGGTCGGAATCGACTCAACGGCACTTGACAACAACAACAACAATGGAAGTAAGGAGTCCTGATGTGGCGCTGTGAGCTAATGCGTCAGACTGCAACGTCTTCTGAACTGCAATGTCGGTGGTTCAAGCTCACCAGCTGCTTCTTGGAAACCCTATATAGGGTCGCCATGGGTTGGAATTGACTCAATGGCACTTAACAACAACAACAATGAAAGTAAGGAGTCCTGGTGTGTTGCTATGGGCTAATATGCCAGACTTGCAAAGCCGTTTGAACTTCAAGGTCGGCAGTTCAAGCTCACCAGCTGCTTCTTGGAAACCCTATATAGGGTCGCCATGGGTTGGAATTGACTCAATGGCACTTAACAACAACAACAATGAAAGTAAGGAGTCCTGGTGTGTTGCTATGGGCTAATGTGCCAGACTGCAAAGCCGTTTGAACTTCAAGGTCGGCAGTTCAAGCTCACCAGCTGCTCCTCGGAAACCCTACACAGGGTCGCTATGGGTCAGCACTTAACAACAACAATAATGGAAGTAATCTTGGATGGAAGGGGTTTTCCACATAAGAATTGCCTAATCGATACTCACATTGAAATCAGTATTATTTGTAATGCAGCATCATTATGGAATCCTGGTGTGGTGCTGAGCTGAATGTTAATGCGCTGGATTGCAAGGTCGGCTGTAACCGCAAGGTCGGGGGTTCAAGCTCACCACCTGCTCCTCCGAAACCCTATACAGGGTTACTATAAGTCGGAATCGACTAGACGGCACTTAACAACAAGAAGCAGTGCTCTGAGAATGGGTTGGTGTCGACAGAATGTCATTACCTGCATGAGTTGCAATTTTGTCTTTATTAAGAGACAGTGAGGGGAAAATGAGACAAGGTACCTTTAAGAAGGTAAGGCCCGCTCGCCCCACCCCTGAGGTGCGGCCTGGACCAGGTGTAGGAGATTGAACCACATTTCCCAGCGGTCCCTGCAGGGCCCCTGCGCCTGCGCACTGTCAGCGAAGGACAGCCCGCCGAACTCCCGCGCTATCCCGCCACCTCGCCTACCCTCGGCTCACCTCTCCTCAGCCTGGTCATGGAGGGGCTGGCGGCGGGTAGCACGGGGGCCGCCCAGGCCGAGGGTGCCGCCGCGCCGCCGCCCCCGCCTCCTGCCTCCCCGCCGACCCTCACACCGGCTCCCGCCGCCGCCGAGGAGGCCCCGCCGCCTTTGCCTGAGGCGGGGGCGTCCGGTTGCTCGGGCCCTCGGCCCCCCGAGCTGGAGCCGGAGCGCGGCCTGGGTCTCTTGAGAAGCGGCTTCGAGGACGAGGACGAGGACGAGGAGATGGAGGAGGAAGAAGAGGAGGAGGAAGAGGAGGAAGAGATGGGCCACTTCTCCCTGAGGCTGGAGGGGGGTCGGCCAGACTCGGAGGAGGAGGAGGAGGAGGTATCTAGAGCCCTGGCGACCCCTCGGGCCCCGGCCCCGGCCCTGGCCCACCTCTTTCGTGAGATTTCTGCCATCACTTAGGATCCTGCTCTGAGGTGGCCGGAGTCGGAACCGGCCCGACGGCACAACCACAACGTGCGGGGAGCTGGGGCCGGCGTGGCGCGGATCGCCCCACGATCGCTCTGGCCGACCGTCCCATTTCTGCAGGCTGCTGGGAGGATGAGCAGCCCTTCCCCTTCTATTCAATCCGTCCTTGGAAGGAGTTTACAAAAATTATTGTTCTCATACCGTAGCGCATCCTCACTTCATCAATTTAGATAATACACCTAACCAGAATTAAATGATTAAACTTGACCACCAGTGTCTGGAAAGCTTGGCCATTTTACAAGTAATTCATAAAGTAAGACGCCCCGCATCTGGCGAGATACATTATATCCAAGAGACTAAGATCCTTTTGTAACAGTAGTCTATAGTGTGTCATTGTAACCAGCACACTATTATAAAGGGTCGGAGATAGTATATGTTTCCATGTTGCAACTTAAGTGACACATTGTATATAATGGCTTTTGAAATGATGGTTTCAGAATTTGAGAAGGGAAGGATTTGTATTTTAAGACTGTTTCCATTGCATTTGCAGCGTTTGATTCACCTTTCTGAGCTGACCCCATACATCTTGTGTTCCATCTGCAAAGGTTACTTAATAGATGCAACGACCATTACAGAATGTCTTCACACCTGTAAGCATATGTTTCCTATTCCTGCACATTTTTTTTTTTCAATTTTAGAAATGTCTCTTAAGCATCCTAATTAAAAAATTTGTTTTTTCAGTTTGTAAAAGCTGCATTGTAAGACATTTTTACTATAGCAACAGATGTCCAAAATGCAACATAGTAGTACATCAGACACAGCCTCTTTATAATATAAGGTAAGAGGAGTATCTAAGTAAAATTTGTTTTTTTGTTTTGTTTTTTTTCCCCTGAAAGCTTGCAGTTATGTAGTGGGGAATAAATTCTTGAATTATCTTAAAATTGAGCACTGGTGTGGTGCTGTAGGATAAGCACTAGAACACAAGGTCGGTTTGAACCACAGGGTTGGTGGTTCAAACTTACCAGCTGCTTCTTGGAAACCTTATACAGAGTCACTATGAGTTGGAAGGATTCTACAAGTAAATGTCTTTCATTCATTCAGCAAGTACTGTTAAATTTTTACTACCTTCATAGGCGAGTGCTTTCCAAATGATAACAAGAATTTCAAAATAGAGTCTCTGTCTTCAAGCTCACATTATTAACTGGGGTGGGGAATAAAGCTAGCACAGGTAAAACCGTTTTTGAACTACCATATTTAAAATATCCGGGATTCCTTGCTAATCTGTGATTATTTGATGTTCTCAGGTGAGTTCTATTTTAGGAATTATGTGTACTACCTAAAAGTAACTAATCTGAGAAAGGAGAAATCCATTCCCCAGAGAAAACAGTTCAACACCTACATGAACATCATTGACTCTGTATCAAAATGCATTTTTCTAAACTCTCAGGTGTTCTTCATCCTTTCCTTTTATTAGGTTGGATCGACAGTTACAAGACATAGTGTACAAATTAGTGATCAATCTAGAGGAAAGTAAGTTTATTTTACTCATAGTTGTGAATCCCAGAATCTCTGCTGATGCCACTAGTTACATTTTAAGTGTAATTCAGTCTGTGTTTTGTCACTTTTTAGGAGAAAAAAAGCAAATGCATGATTTCTATAAAGAAAGAGGTCTAGAAGTGCCTAAACCTGGTAAGTTTGGGTGTATACCATAGTATATTTACAAATCTGATAAACTTAAAAATCTTAATAGGTAACATGGGAATAAATAGCTACTTTAGTGTAATGTTGAAACTTTAGTCATTTTAGTGTATCTTTAAAAAATTGAATGTGAATCTTTTTTTGGTGAGGAAAAGCATGAATTCTCACCTTGACTGTTGTTTAAAATGAAAAACAATACACAGTATAAATTCAGCAGTGTAAATAGAGGAGGACTGAGGCCTATGCGGACTCCCGTCGTTGGAACTTATCAGGATTCCTTTGACTGACAGGTGGTTTTTGTGGTAGGGTATCTGAGGACCTTTTCTGAGAGGGCTGATTAAGAATAGAGATTTAGGAGTCCTGGTGTGGCAGTGTAGGATAAGCACTGGACTTAAAGGTCAGTTTGAACCGCAAGGTTGGCAGTTCAAACTTACCAGCTGCTCCTCAGAAATCCTATACTGGGTCACTATGAGTCAGAACTGACTTGACAGTACTTAACAACAACAATTTCACAAAGTATATTGCCCTCCAAGTTTATGAAGTGTTACACAGATGCATCATTGTTTTTCAATGTTGCATAGTATTCCATTATTGCATTTCGTTAACTGTTCTGTTGATGGGCATTTAGAATCTCTCCATCTTTTTGCTATTGTGAATAGTTCTGTAATAAATATGGATGTGCATATGTATCTACTTGGGTCTTGGCTCTCATTTCTTGAGGACATATGCCAAGTAGAAGGATTGCTGGGTCATATATCTTCTACTTGGCATATGTCCTCAAGAAATGAGATGTCTGCTCCCGTAAAGATTTACAGTCTCAGAACCCCTGTACAGGGTTGCTATGAGTCGGAACTGACTTCACAGCACATAACCACCACCACCACCATAGTATATCTTGGTGTGACGCTGTAGGGTAAACTCTGGACTGCTGACCACAAGGTCAGCAGTCCAAACCCACCAGCCACTCCTCGGAAACCCAACACATGGTTGCTGTGGCTTAGAACTGACTTCATGGCACTTAACAACAACAAGGTATGTCTACTTCCAGCTTTTTGAGGAAGCTCCATACCGTGTTTTACAATGGTTGCATCAATTTACAGTCCCACCTGTGATGTAGGAAGGCCCAGTCTCTCCACACCCTGAACAGCATTTGTTCTCTATTTTTTTTTTAACTTTGCTGTCAATGCTGGAGTAAGATAAGATCTCTTTGTTTTGACTTGTATGAATCTAATGGCTAATGATCTTGAGCATGTCTTCATATGCTTGTTAGTTGCCTGAATGTCTTCTTTGGTGAAGTGTCTGTCTGTTCATATCCTCAGCCCGTATTTTAATTAGATTACTTGAATTGTTGAGATGTTCTATAAATTTTAGAATAGTGCCTTATCTGATATGCCATTGCCAAAATGTTTTTCCCAGTTTTTGGGTTCTGTTTTTGCTCTTTAGGTGAAATCTTTTGATGCACACAATTATGTTTTAGGAGGTCCCAGTCCTGTACTGTTTCTGTGTTGTCAGTTATATTTGATAGTGTATTTATGTCATGTAGTATCAGAGCCCTCCCTAAGTCTGTCCATATTTTTTTTAGTGATGATCTTTATAGTTCTTGTTTTCACATTTAGGTCATTATTTGTATGTGGTGGGGGAGATGTGGGTGTTGTTTTTCTTTTGCAAATGGATTTCCAGTTTTGCCAGCACCATTTTTTGAAGACACTGTCTCTTCTCCATTAAATGTGTTTTTGGCCTTTTGTTGAAGATCAGCTGACCAGAGGTAGAATTTACTTCTGGCTTCTCAATTCTGTCCCATTGGTCTGTGAGCCTTTTATTGTATCAGTACCACACTGTTTTGTTTTTTTAACATTATTGTGAATTGACTAAAGGTTTACAGACAAGATCATCAGTTTTACATTCAACAAATCATATACTTTGATTCATCTCAATGATTACAATCGTCTTCATGCAGCAACAGTTATCTTGCTTCCTCTCTGTAGCTACCAATGTGCAGATATCCTCTTTCAGAGGCTTATATTTTTGTGGAACATATAAATATACATATATCCCACATTTTCTCCCAAACCCATTCAGCCTGTTTCTCTGTCCATGTATTTATACACATAACACTGTTGTACTAATGTTGTGTATATATCACTACTTATCTTGATTCCCTTTAGACCTTGCAGACCTCCTTGTGTCTTCACCTGTCTTCATTATTCTTCTGCTAACCTCCCTCTTCTTCTATATTAATCTCCCCTTCTTATATATTGCTCTCCCCATCACCAGAGTTAGCATGTGTCTACCCTCTAGCCAGTGAATTACTCTCCCTTCTTCTACCTCTTGTAACCATCAAAGAATATTTCTTTTAGTATATTTTTATACATTTTAGTATATTTTTAGTATATATTTCTTTTTATATATTTGAGTTTTACAATAGTGATCTTATACAATATTTGTCTTCTCATGATTGACTTATTTTACTCAATGTAATGTCCTCTACGTTCATCCACTATGGATAGCATCTTCAGCTATGGACAACATTGCAAAGTATGAACATTCCAGCACTTAATTGTGCTCATGAAGAATCTGTACATGGACCAAGAGGCAGTTGTTTGAACAGCACATGGGAACACTGAATGGTTTAAAACTAGAAAGGTGTGTGATAGGGTTGTATTCTTTCACCATACTTATTCAACTTGTATACTAAGCAACTAATCCAAGAAGCTGGGTTATATGAAGAAAAAGGTGGCTTCAGGAAGACTCATTAACAACCTGTGATATGCAGTTGATACAACCTTTCTTGCTGAAAGTAAAGAGGACTTAAAATATTTACGGATGAAGATCAAAGAGCACAGCCTTTGGTATGGATTGCATCTCAATATAAAGAAAACAAAAATCCTCACCACTGGACCAATAAACAACATTCTTATCAATGGAGAAAAGATTGAAGTTGTCAAGGACTTCATTCTCTTGGATCATCTATCAACACTCACGGAAGCAGTAGTCAAGAAATCAAACGACGTATTGCATTAGGCCAGTCTGCTGCATAAGACCTTTTTAAAGTGTTGAAGAACAAAGATGTCAGCTTGAGGACTAAGGTTCACCTGACCTAAGCCATGGTATTTTCAATAACCTCATATGCATGTGAAGGCTGGACAGTGAATAAGGAAGACCATAAGAAGAATTGATGCTTTTGAGTTATGGTGTTGGAGGAGAATATTGAAAGTGCCGTGGGCTGCCAAAAGAACCAACAGATCTATGTTGGAAGAAGTGCAGTCAGAGTTCTCCTTGGAGGCCAAGATGGCCAAACTTCATCTCATACTTCAGACATATTGTCAGGAGGGACCAGTCACTGAAGAAGGATATCATGTTTGGTAAGGTGGAGTATCAGAGAAAAAGAGGATGACCCTCAGTGAGATGGATTGGCAAAGTGGCAGCATCAGTGGGCTCAAGTGTGGCAACAATTGTGAGGTTGGCCCAGGATCTGGCAGTGTTTTGTTTTGTTGTGCATAGTGTCGCTGTGAGTCGGTACTGACTCGATGGCACCTAATAACAACACCACATTCATTCACATTATGCAGTGTTTCGCAGATTGATCGTTATTCTTCAATGTTGCATAGTATTCTGTTGTATGTACCAAAGTTTATCTAGTCTTCCATTGATGGACATTTAGACTGTTTCCATCGTTTAGCTATTGTGAATAGGGCTGCAATGAACATCAGTGTGCATATGTATATTTACTCTTGTCTTGGCTCGTATTTGTTGTGGATATATACCAACTAGAGGGATTACTGGGTCTTACGGTATTTCTATGCCCACCTTTCTGAGTCTGTGCCATACTGTTTTCCACAGTGTTTGAACTATTTTACAATCCTACCAGCAGTGTAAGAGAGTTCTAGTCTCTCCACACCCTCACAAGCATTTGTTATTTTCTTTTTTTAAACTTTGCTATTAATGCTGGTGTGAGATGATATCATATCACTGTTGATTTACATCTCTCTAATGGCTAATGCTTGTGAATATCTCTTCCTGTTGGCTACTTGAATGTCTTCTTTGGTGAAGTGTCTGTTCATGTCCTATGCCCAATTTTTACTTAGGTTGTTTGTCTTTTTCTTGTACAGGTGTTGTAGTTTACTATAAATTTTAGAGGTCAGTCCCTTGTCTGGTATGTCATTGCAAAAAAAATTTTCCCAGTCTGCTGTCTCCCTTTTTTACTCTTTTGGTAAAATACTTTGATGCACACAAATGTCTAATTTTTAGGAGGTCCCAGTCATCTATTTTGTCTTCCGCTGTTTGTGTGTTTTTAGTAATGTTTGATAGAGTATTTATGCCATGTATTAGAACCCGTAAGTTTGTCCCTATTTTTTCCATCAGTTCTCTTTATAGTCTAGGTTTTACATTCAGGTCTTTAATCCATGTTGAGTTAGTTTTTGTATGTGGTGTGACATATGGGTCTTGTTTCATTCTTTTGCACATGAATTTCTGGTTTTGCTAGCACCATTTGTTGAAGACTACCTCTTCCCCATTTAAGTGTTTTGGTCCTTTGTCAAGCATCAGCTGACTATATGTAGATAGATTTACTTCTGGGTTCTCAATTC
Source organism: Chrysochloris asiatica (assembly GCF_000296735.1). Classification (NCBI taxonomy): domain Eukaryota; kingdom Metazoa; phylum Chordata; class Mammalia; order Afrosoricida; family Chrysochloridae; genus Chrysochloris; species Chrysochloris asiatica. The sequence goes on along the minus strand of NW_006408521.1, from coordinate 30,665,271 downwards.
TGTTCTATTGATCTTTTGTTGTACCAGTGCAAGTCTGTTTTGACCACTGTGGCTATATAGTAAATTTTGAGATCAGTGAGTGAGAGGCCTCTAACTTTGTTCTTCTCAAGCAGTGCTTTGCTTATCAGAGGTCTCTTTCCTCCTAAAGTTAGTGATAATTGTTTCCATCTCTTTAAAGAATGTTACTGCAGTCTGGATTGGGACTACATATATCTAGATGGTTTGGGTAGTACTGACAGTTTCACAATATTAGGTCTTCCTATTCATAAGCATGGTATATTTAATTTTTTTGTGAGTCTCTTTTGGTTTCTTGTAGTGGTTTTTTTGTAGCTTTCTTTGTATGGATCTCTAGTAGCAGGCTGTTTTGACTACTGTGACTGTGTAGTAGGTTTTGAGATTGGAAAGTGAGAGGCTTACTATAATCTTCTTTTTTTTAGTATTACTTTGCTTTGCTTATATGAGGATTCTTTCATATATAGTTAGTTTTTTCCATCTCTTTAAACAATGATGTTGGAATCTGGATTGGAATTGTATTATATCTGTAGTTTGCCTTGCGTTATGTTAACATTTTCACAATGCTAAGTCTTCCTACTCATGAGCGTGGTGTGTTGTTGTGGTTAGATGCTGTTGAGTTGATTCCAACTCATAGTACAACAGACTAAAACATAGTTGTTGTTATTCTTGAGCCCATTACTGCTGCCACTGTGCCAATCCATTTGATTAAGGACCTTCCTCTTTTTATTGCCTCCCTGTTTTACCAAGCAGAAATTGGTCCCTCCTGACAGCGTGTCCAAAGTATGAAAGAGAGTCTCACCATCTGGCTTCTAAGGAACATTCTTGCTATACTTCTTCCAACACAGATTTATTTGTTCTTCTGGTAGTCTGTGATACTTTTGACATACTTCACCAATACCATAACTCAAATGCATCGATTTTTCTATAGTCTTCCTTACTCACTCTCCAACTTTCACATGCATATGAGGCAATTAAAAATACCAAGGCTTAGGTCCAGGTGCACCTTAGTCCTTTAACTGATATTGTTACTCTTGAACATTATAAAGAGGTTTGTGCAGCAGATTTGCCTGGTGCAGTATGTCCTTCAAGTTCTTGACTATTCCTTCTGTGAGTGTTGATTGTGGATCCAAGCAAAATGAAGTCTTCAATAAATTCAATCTTTTCTCAATTTATTATGATTTTTCTAGTGGTGTAGTAGTAAGGATTTTTGTTTGTTTGTTTGTTTTACATTGAAGTACAATCCATATTGAAGGCTGTGGTATTTGATTTTCCTCAGTAAATATTTTAAGTCTTCACTTTCAGCAAGCAAGGTTGTGTTATCTGCATATCGCAGGTTGTTAATGAGCCTTTCTCTAATCCTGATGCCACATTCTTCTTCATATAATGCAGCTTCCTGGATTATTCGCTTAGAATACAGATTGAATACATATGGTGAAAGAATACAACTGTGGTGCACACCTTTCCTGGCTTTAAGTCATTCAGTGTCCCTTTGTTTTGGTCAGATGACTGCCTCTTGATTTATGTACAGGTTCCTCTTGAGCACAATCAAGTGCTCTGGAATACCCATTCTTTCGCAGTCTTTCTCAGTGTTATCCATAGCTTGTCTTGATCCACACATCCGAAAGTCTTTGCATAGTCACTAAAGCACAAATAAACATCTTTCTGGTATTCTCTTCTTTCAGCCAAGATCTATCTGACGTCAGCAATGATATCACTCATTTCACATTTTCTGAATACACTTGCTATTCATAATGCTTTCATCTTCTGCCACTATATCTGAGTATGTTCCACTGCACTCATAAGGTTTTCAGTGTTTAAACATTCAGAAGAGTCTGCCTCTTCATCTTCCTAGTCTTTGTCAGTCTGGAAGCTCTGCTGAAACCTGTCCACCATGAATGACCCTGTTGGTGTTTCAAACACTGATGGCACAACTTCCAGCATCACAGTAATACACAAGCCACCACAGTACGATAACTGACAGAGTGTTAGTGGTGAGCATGGTATATTCTATCATTTTTATAATTCTCTTTTGGTTTCTTGTAGTAGTGTTTTGTAGTTTTCTTTGTGTAAGTCTTTTGTTTCTCAGGTTAAATTTCTGACATAAGTATTTTATCTTTTGGGTGGCTATTGTAAAATGATATTGTTTTCTTGATTTCCTTTTTCAGATCTCTGTTTATTAGTGTAAAGGAATCCAACTGAGTTTTGGATATTGATCCTCTACACTGCTACTTTGCTGGATCTTTTAATGAGTACAATAATTTTCTTGCTGAGTCTTCTGGGATATTCTATGTATAGGATTATATCAACTGCAAATAGGGAGAGCTTTACTTCTTTGCCAATTTGGATGCCTGTAATTGTTCTTTCTTGCTTGATAATTCTGACTAAGAATTCCAGCACAATTTTGAATAGGAGTAGTGATAAAGGGCATCCTTGCCTGGTTTCTCTTCACAAGGGAGGTGCTTTCTGCATCTAGTTTCCTTCTGTTCAGAATGATGTTGGCTGTTGATTTTGTATATATGCCCTTAATTATGTTGAGGAATTTCCCTTCTATTCGTATTTTGTTGTGTGTTTTTATCAGGAATGGATGTTGAAATTTGTCAAATGCTCTTTGTGCATTAACTGATATGGTTATTTGCTGTTGTTGTTTTTCCTGTGTTTTGTTTATGTGGTGGAGTACACTGGTTGATTTTCTAATACTGAGCCATCCCTGCATATCTGGTATGAATCTCACTTGATCATCATATATATACATATTTTTGATAAGCTGCTGGATTCTATTGGCTAGGATTTTGTGAACATTTTTGCATCTATTTCATAAGGGATATTGGTCTGTAATTTTCTTTTTTAGTGATATCTTTGCCTGGTTTGGGTATCAAGGTTATGCTTACTTCATAAGATGAATTTGGAAGTTTTCCTCTTTTTTCTATAGCTTGGAATAGTTTAAGTAGAATTTTACTGAACATTTAGCTCCTCTCTGAATGTTTGGTAAAATCCACCAGCAAAGCCATCTGTGCCTGGACTTCTTTGAGTCAGGAGTCTTAAAATAACTTGATCAATTTCTTCTTCTGTTATAGATCTGTTCAAGTTTTTTACTTCAGTCTGTGTTAGTGTAGGTAAGTTGTGTGTTTTAAAAAATTTGTCCATTTCTTCTAGATTTTTGAATTTGTTAGAGTACAATTAATTCTTCACAGCATTGTATTATTGTCCTTTTACTATCTGTTGGTTGTGTTGTGCAGTCACACATTACTTTCTTGTGTTGTTGGCATCTTCTTTTATTTTGTTAGATTTTCCAATTTTTTTGTTTGTTTGTTGGTCCTATCAAAGAACCAATTCTTGTTATTCTTCCAATTATTTTTTGTTTTCTATTTCATTTATTTCAGCGCTAATCTTTATTATTTCTTTTCTTCTGGTGGCTGCAGACTTACTTTGCTACTCTTCTAATTGTTGGAGATGTTGAGTTGAGGTGTTGATTTTGGTTCTTCTTTTTGCATGTATGCATTTATTGCTATAAATTGCCTCTGAATACTGCTTTTATTGTGTCCTAAAGGTTTTAGTACATTGTGTTTTCATTCTCATTCAATTCTAGGAATTTATTTGATTTTTTATTTCTTCTATTACCTAGTCGATGGCACTTAACAACAACAACAACAACTATTACCTAGTAGCTTTTAAGTAGTATGCTAATTCAATTTCCATATATTTGATTTTTTCCCCTCAGTTTTCCTATTATTGATTTCTAATTTTATAGCATTGTGATCTGAGAATATGCTGTGTTGTATTTTGGTGCTTTTACATATCTTGAGGTTTGCTTTGTGGCTTAATGTATGGTCTATTTGGAGAATGTTCTGTGTGCACTGGAAAGAATGTAGATATTGTGCTGCTGTTGGGTTGAGTGCTTTGTATGTCTATGAGGTCAAGTTGGTTGACTGTATTCTTCTTTATCTTCATTGAGTTACTAGTTGTTCTGCCCTTCATAGAAAGTAATGTACTAAAATCTCCTTCTATTACTATAGAGTTGTCTAGTCTTTTCTCAGTTCTATTGTTGTTGTTGTTGTTATTAAGTGCCGTTGAGTCAGTTCCAGCCCATAATGACTCTGTATAGGGTTTCTGAGGGGCATCTGGTGAGCTTGAACCGCCGACCTTGTGGTTCAAACCAACTTTGCAGTCTAGCGCATTCACCCACAGTGCCACACCAGGACTCCTCAGATTTATTAGTGTTTGATTTATGTATTTTGAGGTGCCTTCATTAGGAGTATAGATATTTATTATGGTTCTGTCCTCTTGTTCAAGTGACCCTTTAATCATGATATAATTTCCTTCTTTGTATCTTATGCGAGTTTTTGCCTTAAAGTCTATTATATCAGACATTAATATTGTCACTCTTGCTCATTTTTTATTGCTTCATAAATTTTTTTCCATTCTTTGATTTTTTTATTCTGTTTTTGTATTTATGTGTAAAATGTGTCTCTTGTAGACAGCATATTAAAGGATATGGCTTTCTTATCTATTCTGATACTGCCTGTCTCTTGACTGACACATTTAGTCCATTTATACTTAGTGTAATTATTGATAGGCATGACTTGATTGCTGTCATTTTGCTGTGTGTGTTTTCATGGTGTTGTTAGTTTCTTTGTTCCTCATATATTTTTGCATTGAGCTCATTTTGTTCATGGCTTCTTTCATTTTCTTTACTGATGTTATTTTAATGTTTGCTAACTCTTTCTGATTGTCCTCTTTTATTTTAATGTGGCAGTATATTAATTTTCTTTTAGGTTACTCTACAATTTATTAATTTCTCCCTGTTTAATAAAATAGCTGCTTATCTTGGAATCTACTCAATTTTCTTGCCATTTGGAAACTCTGTATCCACACTGTTCCCCCTTTTTGCTTTACAGTTGACTTTTTGTTATAAGTTGATATTTCTGGTTCCCTAGTTACAGTATTATGGAGTCCTGGTGTGATGCTGTGGGTTAATGCACCAGACTGCAAAGCCATTTGAACTGCAAGGTTGGCAGTTCAAGCTCACCAGCCGCTCCTCAGAAACTCTATATAGGGTCGCTATGGGTTGGAACTGACTTGATGGCACTCAACAACATTTACATTATTGTAACTTTGTTTTACTTTAAATACTTCTATATCTAGATTGAGTTCTGGGTGAACTTGTCATGTATGGTAATCTCAGGTTGTTGTCTGCTGTTGTTGGTTCTCAATCCAAAGAACACCTACTAGCATTTTCTGCAAAGTTGATCTGGTCATTACAAATTGCTTAATTTTTCTGTTTATCAGGAAATGTCCTAATTTGACAACATATTTGAGGGACAGGTTTGCTGGGTATATGTTTTCTATCAGAGTTTTGTATATGTCATCCCATTTGCCTGCATGGTTTGTGCTGAGAGATCATAGCTTAGTCTTACTGGTTCTCCTTTATAGGTAACTGTTCCCTTTCCTAATTCTTTCCTTGTCTTTGGTTTTGGAAAGTTTGATTATGATTTATCTTGGTAATTTTCTTTTGGGGTCTGTCTTGTTTGGGGTTTGTTAAACTCCTTGAATGGTTATCTTTACGTCTTTCATAAATGATATTAGCAAGGTTTTCTTCCATCAACTTTTTGACAGTTTTCTCCATGCTCTTGTATTGGCTCTTCCTTTTTTGCAATTCCAAACAGGAATTAATACTATTCTTGGTGACTCACAAAACTCTTAGATTTTCTTCATATTTTTTCATTCTTGTTTATGATTGTTCTTGTAGCTTACTAGTTTTTATTTATCTTTGATTGATTCAAATGTACTCCTTTAGCCTTTCAGTGTGGTGTCCATTTCTGAGATCTTAGTATTAATCATCTGGATTCCTATTTATAGGCTTTGTATTATTTCAAATTTTGCATTTAAAAAATGTTTGTTCTTACAGTGTTTTCCTAAAGTTTTTTCTGTGTTTTCCTTGCTTTCTGTGCTCTTTCTGTTGAGCTTTTGAAAGTAACTAAAGTACTTTCTTTTGAATTCTATCTCAGGTAGATTCATTATATTTTCCTCAGAAATGTTTTCTGGCTCTGATCTTGGCCGTTTGTTTGAGTCCCTTTCTCTCATTTCTTTGTATGAGCTAAAATTGTTTGGTGTCTCCAAGACACTGTAGCGTCATTGAATTTGTATTTACTTGATGATTGTATATTGTGTTCTTAGGATCTCACCAGCTGACTCTTGGTGAGTGTGATTAGCAAATGGAAGTGTGTGAATCATTTTCTATTGCCATTCATGAAGCTCAGTTTAGGGTGGATGTGGCTGGTGTCTTTCTTTGATCAGATGGTAAAGGAGCTGTTACAGACTCTTACCAGTTGGTTGGAGCTGCAGAGAATACAGTTGTAGTCGAGCTGTATGGACATGATTTCTGTCTGTCTCCTGTCGGGTGAAAATATGCACAGGAAAACAAAACATAACAAATCAGTGCAAACAATGTAATAAAGGAGAAAAAAGAAACAAACAGGCAGCAACAGGAAAAAAAGATTATAAGTACAAAGAGAAAAGAGGGACAGGAAAATAGAGCTGTACAACAAAAAATAAAGGGACGAATAAAAAAAGGGAAGATGAAAAAAGAGACTAGAAAGTAGTAAAGCAATATCAAGAGAAAAAAGAGTAGAAATGAGAAATCACAAAAGAAGAAAAAAACAAAAGTGGAGCTACAAAGGATAAAAATCAGTGATAGGAAAGAAAGGAAGGAGGAGAAGAATGAACAAAAACAACAAAACATTGAAAGGAAAAATAAACAGAACACCAACAAAGTTTTTGGGCCCAGAGAGGAGAAAACTCTGGGGCTCTCACCAGCCATGGAACTCATGAGGTAGGTGGAAGAGGGATGTGATAGCTGACTTCTCAACCCTAGATGGAGTTCCTATAGGCCTAGTTGTTATCTGTGTTGGGACACCCACTGGGAACTAGTATGTGGAGGCCCTTCAGATTGCTAATTTCAGAACCACAGGGCAGCTGGGAGCAGGGTGACTGATTCTGAAGGTTCTTGCCAATCTAATCCTGGCCTAGAGGCTCTGTGGGCTGTGCATCTGGAGCAGAGCCTGCCTGAATCAAGTGTCAAGGTGGTGCAAAAGACACCCGCTTCACTCTGGCTCAAACCATGTGGCTCAAAATATGAGGTTGATGAGGGTGAGGGTTGGTCTTATCTCAGTTATCCAGAGAAATGTGGGGAGTAAGAAGGAATCATACCTTGTCTGTTGCCCACTTAAATATATACTGTCAGGATGACATCTGTCTGTCCAAATCAGCTCACAAAAGTTCAAGGTGACTAGCAGTCCATTCACCACTCAGTCTCTTCCTTTTGTTAGCTTCTCCTTCCAGTAGGTGCTTGATCCCCGTCCCTTCCCTTTCCTATGAAGCTCACAGTTCCACGATTGCCCTCTGTGTCTCATTTGGTCTCCTGAATCTTTGTTGTCAATAGAGAGAGAGATTTGGAAGATAACATTGTGTTGTAGTTACATGCCTGATGCTCAGTTCTGACTCAAAGATGATGGTGATGTTACAGTATGGAAGTCAGATTTGAGTAAATTCTGGCTCTTCCACTTTACGTTTGGGTGGCTTTAAGCAAATTGCCTAATATCAGTAAGCTTCAATTCCATAGTCAGTTAAAAAAAAGAAGGAAGAAAACTACTAATACTCAAAATGAGGAGAAATAGCTGTAGACATCCATTAATAATCAGAACATGGAATGTATGAAGTGTGAATCTAGGAAAATTGGAAGGTGTCAAAAATGAAAGGAAACACATAAAATTTGATGTCCTAAGCATCAGTTAGCTGAAATGGACTGGTATTGACCATTTTCAGTCTTACAGTTATATAGTTTACAATGCTGGGAACAACAAATTCAAGAGGAATGGCATCACATTCCTTGTTAAAAAGAACATTTCAAGATCTAGCTTGAACTACAATACTATCTGCGATAGAATAATATCCATTCTCTTACAAGGAAGACCAGTTAATACCACTATTCAAATGTATTCACCAGCCACTGAAGCCAATAATGATGAAATTGAAGAATTTTTACCAACTTCTTCAGTCTGAAATTGAGCAATCATGTAATCAAGATGTATTGATAATTCCTGGTGATTGGAATGCAAAGGTTGGAAACAAAGAGGAAGAACCAATAGTTGTAAAGTATGACATTGGTGGTAGAAATGTTGTTGGAAAGCACTTGATAGAATTTTGCAAGACCCATGACTTACTCATTACAAATACCTTTTTTAAACAATATAAGAGACAACTATACACATGAGCCTAACCAGATGGAATACACAGAAATCAAATTGACTACATCTGTGGGAAGAGACATTAGAAAAGTTCAATGTCATTAGCCAAAACAAGGCAAGGGACCAACTGTGGAACATAACATCAGTTGCTCATTTAAGTTCAGACTGAAGCTTAAGAAAATTAAAGCAAGTCCATGAGATCCAAATATGACCCTGATATCTCACCTGAATTTAGAGACCATCTCAAGAACAGATTTGATGCAGTAGACACTTTGACCAGAAGAGTTTTGGGATGACATCAAGAACATCATGCAGGAAGAAAGCATAAGGTCCCTAAAAAGACAAAAATGGATGTCAGAAAAGACTCTCAAATTTACTCTCTAGTATATAAAATACTAAAGCATATGGAAGAAATGAGGAAATCAAAGAGCTGAACAGAATATTTTAAAGGGCAGCTGGAAAAGACAGTCATGTATTATAATGAAATGTGCAAAGACCTGGAGTTAGAAAACAGAAAGGGAAGACACATTCAGCATTTCTCAAGCTGAAAGAACAAGGAAAAAATTCAAATCCCAATTTATAGTACTAAAGGATTCTATGAGCAAAATATTGAATAATCCAGAAAATGTCATGGGTGGAAAGAACACACAGAGTCACTGTACTAAAAAGAAATGGTTGATGTTCAACCATTTCATGAGGTAGCATATGATCAAGAACAAATGGTCACATGGTACTGGACAAAGAACTCCAAGCTGCATTGAAAAGCATTGGCATAAAAACAAGGCTTTAGGAATTGATGGAATACAGATTGAAATATTTCATCATACTGATGAAGCACTGGAGGCACTCACTCATCTATATCAAGAAAGTTGGAGCTACCTGGCAACTGATTGGAATATCCATATTTGTGCCCGTTCCAAAGAGAGTTGACCCAATAGAATGCAGAAATCATCAAACAATATCACTAATGGCACATGCAAGTCAAATTTTGCAGACTATAATAAAAAATGACTGCAACAGTACACTGACAGTAAACTTAACTGCTAGAAATTCAAGTTGGATTCAGAAGAGGACTTAGAATGACAAATATTGTTGCTGAAGTCTCATGGATCTTGACTGAAAGCAGAGAATACCAGAAAGATGTTTACTTGTGATGTATTGACTGTGGATTGTGACAATCTATGGATAGCATTGTGAAGAATAGGTATTCCAGAGCACTTAATTGTACTATGAGGTACCTGTACATAGACCAAGAGGCAGTCATCCGAACAGAACAAGGGGATACTGAATGGTTTAAAGTCAGAAAAGGTGTTTGTCATGGTTGTATCCTTTCACCATACTTACTCAATCTGTCTGTTGTTCCACACTGTGCTCTGGCCTGGTTTTGGCTGGTGATATGGAACTTTTCCACTGTCTTTTCCCACAGATGTAGTCAATTTAATTTCTGTGTATTCCATCTGATGGGGTCCATATGCATCTTGTATGTTGTTTTAAAAATGTATTTGTAATGAGTAAGTCACTGATCTTGTAAAATTCTGTCATATGATTTCTATCTAGCATTGTTTCTATCACCAAGGCCATATTTTACAACTACTGATCCCTCCTTTTTTTTCTAACATTTGCATTCCAATCAGCAATAATTATCAATACAGCTTGACTGTGCATGTTTGATCAATTTTAGACTGAAGAAGTTGGTATCATTCTTTAGTTTTTCCACTGGCTTTAGTGGTTGGTTTGTAAATTTGAATACTGGTATTAACTGGTCTTCATGGTAAGAGTATGGATGTTATCCTATCACAGACAGCATTGCATTTCAAGAGGGATCTTGAAATGTTCTTTTTAACAAGGAATGTGATACCACTTCTCTTGAACTTGTTACCAGCATTGTAAGTCATATGATTGTAGGATTCAAAATGGCCAATACCAGTCCATTTTGGCTCACTAATGCCTAGGATATTGAATTTTATGCATTCCATTTAACTTTTGACAACTTCAGAATTTCCTAGATTTATGCTTCATGCATTCCATGTTCTGATTATTAATGAATATTTACAACTGTTTCTCCTCATCTTGTGTTGTGACCCATCAGCAAATGTAGGTCCCAAAAGTTTTGCTCTATTCATGTCATCATGGTAAACTCTATTTTGAGGAGGCAGCTCTTCCCCAGTGTTATTTTGAGAGCCCTTGTACCTGAGGGGCTCATCTTCTAGCACTATATATAGTGTTCTGGTGCTATTCATCATGTGTCAATATTCAATATTCTAGTGCTGACAGTGTTCTACTGCTATTCATAAGGTTTTCAGTGGCTAAACATTCAGAAGTAGTCCATCTCTCCTTCTTCCCAGTCTGTCTTAATCTGGAAGCTCAGTTGAAAACTGTCCACTATGGGTGTACCTACTTGCATTTAAAATCCATTGGCAAAACTAGCAACGCACAAGCCATCACTGTACAACAAAATGAGAGTAGTGGTCAGTTTGTTGACTCTGGAAAGACTTTTGACTGTGTGGATCATGACAAGCTATAGACAACATTCAGACAATGAGTATTCTGGAACACTTAATTGTGCTCATGAGGAACTTGTGTCTATGGGCCAAGAGGCAGTTGTTTGAACAGAACAAGGGGATGCAGAATGGTTTAAAATAAGGAAAGGTGTATGCCAGAGTTGCATTTTTTTCACCATACTTATTCAGTCTGTATACTGAACAAATAATCCTACAAGGTAGATTATATGAAGAAGATTATAGTTATCAGGATCGGAGAGAGACTCATTAATAACCTGTGATTTTCAGATGATACAACCTTACTGCTAAAAGGAAAGTGGACTTAAAATACTTCCTGATGAAGATCAAAGACCACAGCCTTTAGTTTGAGTTACACCTCAATGTAAAGAAAACAAAAATTCTTACTCCTGGACCAATAAATAACATGATAAATGGAGAAAAGATTGAAGTTGTCAAAGACTTCATTTTACTTGGATCCACTATCAACACTCATGGAAGCAGCAGTCAAGAAGTCAACTGATGTAGTGCATTAAGACACATCTGCTTCACAAGACCTCTTTAAAGTGTTCAAGAAGAAAGACCTCAGTTTGAGTGCTAAAATGCACTTGACCCAAGCCATGGTATTTTTAATAGCCTCATATGCCTGTGATAGTTGGATGGTGAATAGGGAAGACTATAAAAGAATTGCTGGATTTGGGTTATGGTGTTGGAGAAGAATAGAAAAAGTATCATAGATTGCCAGAAGAATAAACAAGTATGCTTTGGAAGAAATACAGACAGAATGCTCCTTAGAAACCAGAATGGCAAGACTTTGTTTCTCATACTTTGAACATGATCTCAGAAAGGACCGTTCCCAGAAGAAGGTCACACTTGGTAAAGTGAAGGGTCATTGATAAAGAGGAGGAAGACTCTCCAATGATATGGATTGGCAGTGTAGTAGCAGCCGTGGGCTCAAGTGTAACCACAATTGTGAGGATGGAGCAAGACTGGGCAGTGTTTATTCTGTTGTACATAGGGTTGCTATGGTTAGGAGCCAACTTGATGGCACCTAACATCAACAACCACCCATGTGGAGTCCCTGGGTGGTATAATTGATTATAATCTCAACTACTAGCTGAAAGATTGGCAGCTTCAACCCACTCAGAGGCACTTCAGAATATTGGTGTGGCAGTCTAATTTTGAAAGGTCAGCCTTGAAAACCTGATGAAGTGGTTCTACTCTGTACACACAGGGTTACCATGAGTCAGAATCAACAACCACCACCTATATCCTAGTATTATAAACCAAACCATACCCTACCTGCTGCCATTGAATGCATTGCAACTCATAGTGACCTTAAAGGGCAGAGTAGAACTAGTCCTTAAGGTTTCTAAGACTATAAATTTTTATGGGAGAAGATAGCCTCATCTTTTTCTCTTGGAGCAACTGATGGGATTGAACCGCTGATCTTGCAGTTAGTGGCCCAATGTTCAACCCACAGTGCCACCAAAGGATTATGAGGATTAAATGAGATAGTACATATTAGTGATGAGGATGAATCCTCATAGTAGTACTTGTTAAGGGTTAGCTACACTGTTGTTGCTGTTATGATGAGCTCTCTTATTTCTGGCTTTCTCATGCCGGCTACATGTGTCCATTTTCCACGGCATAGTGATCTTGCCTCTGTTTTCACTGGCTTTGACTAAACAGGTAATGTTATTAATAAAAGGGAGGTTGAGGGCTTTGTGATCCTTTAAATAGTTGGCAGTTTTACTACCTGTGTAATTATTTTTAAAAGATTTCAAATTATGAATTTTTTGTTCTTACATAACTTTATTTGGCTATCATATAGCTGTGCCACAGCCAGTTCCTTCAAGCAAAGGAAAATCTAAGAAATCCCTGGAATCAGTGTTCCGTATTCCTCCCGAACTTGACATGTCTTTATTACTGGAGTTCATTGGGTGAGTACCCTAAACTTTTACCTTTTAACCTTCAAATAAAATATTTTTAAGTTCCAAGAACTATGAAATCTTCAGACCTCAGTTAAAATAAAATTTTCCTGACATTCCTTTGGAAACTAATTATGAAATATTTAAGACATAGTAAAAAGGTATAACCACATGTATGTGCACTATCTAGCTTAAGATAGTCATTGCTGATATAGGTGAAGCCTCTGGGGTGCCCCTTCCTGCTCACTCCCCCTTTCCTCAGAAGCAAATAAGCGGCTTTTCAAAGTAAGTGTTTTTCATTTCCTTCAATTTCTTTATATATTTATCACATGTGTTCTAAGTAATATGCAAAATCTGTTTTGCCAGTTTAATATTTAAATGTATCGTATTGTATGTTTTGCAGCTTGCTTTTTTTCACTCAATATTGTGATTCATCTAAATTGGAATGTATAGCTCTAGTCCATTCATTTTCACTATTGCATGATAGTCTGTTAAAATTGATGTGACACAATGTGCTTTTCCTTATATTGTTAAAAATTTAGGTTCTTTTCAGTTTTCTGCTATTATAAACAATGTTGTACATATGTATGAGAATAAGTAAAAAGTATTGTTACTAGGGTTTCAGTTCATATATGCATAGTCTTATTCCACACAAAGCATGTTTGAATGTGTTTCTGCAATTGGTGATGGCTGCAGACAAGTTCTCTCAGTAATGAATGTATTTGTCTTAGTCTTGTTAGGGTGCCTTCAAAAAAGGTCCAATCAAAGCTGGTTTCTGAGGGGATCTGCTGGGCCAGTTAAATTCAAAGCAGAGAGGTCAGTTTAGAAGTTGTGGTGACTGTTCTTTGAGAGCATCCCAAAATGGTAATTTTGATAGCCACTATGCATCTTGGTAAAGTGGAGGGTCAGCGAAAAAGAGGAAGACTTCCATATTTATCACTTTCTAGCTCTGTAACTTTAAGCAAGTTATTAAACTCTGAGCTTCATCTCCCTCTCTGTAGAACAGGCCTACTATGTCTAATTTGGAGTCCTGTTGTGGCACTGTGAGATAAAGCACTGGACCTCAAGGCCGGTTTGAACCATGTGGTCTGTAGTTCAAACTCACCAGTTGCTCCTTGGAAACCCTATACAGTGTTGCTATGAGTTGGAACAGACTGGACAGTACTTAACAACAACAACAATGCCTAATTTACAGGGCTATTGTAGACTAAAGGCAAAAAGAAAAACACGCAGAATTTGTGAAGAGCTAATATACTTGGTGTATATAGTAGGTGTTCAACCAACAATAAGGCTTTCTACTCCTGCAAAGATTTTTAAAAGCCTTGGAAACCCTATATGGAGTCTCTATAAGTCAAACAGACTCAAAGGCACTTAATAACAACAACCAAAGTTAATTCCCCTTGTTCTCCCTCTTGACATAAAAATAATTGGTTTAATCAAGCAATTTCTGGGCTGCTAGGAGAAAGGCAAACCAAGTAAGTCATGATCAAGTGATTTTGCAGCTAGTGCAATAATAGGAAATTTTAAGCTGGAAAAAATGTTAGAAAACTAAAAGTGGAGAAAATCTCAATACTAAGAATATACTTTAATTCCTGAAATTAAATTGAATGTGATACGAAATACTGGAAAAAACTGTATTTGCTTTACCACTGGGTGGCAGAAATGACAAACAATTAACTAAGTTATATTTCATAAAAGATTAACTGTTTCTGAAATTTTCAAATAAATTGATGTTCTGCAAATATTTATATTTGTTATTTTTCTGTTATATAATTAAACATATAGCTTAAAATATTTAATGTTGATTAATACTGTTCTCATTTTTCAGTGCTAATGAAGGCACAGGACATTTTAAGGTAATTTACTTTTTCATTTTCATTTCACAAGAGAGCTCTATGCATACAAATTTCAGAATTAGATTAGCAAAGATAGGGAGATCATCTTCAGTTACAGTAGAGAATATTTTGAGCTTAAAAAGTTATTGAAATATGAATACATTCAGTTATTTTTGAGAAAAAGATGAGACTTTCTGCTCCTGCGAAGATTGAAAAAAAAAAGCTTGGGAAATCCTGTACAGGGTCGCTGTGATTCAGAACAGGCTTGACAGCACTGAACAACAAAAACATAGTATGTTTATGAGGAATGAGATTTATTAAGTAGGGATTTGTTATTAACTCAGAACAATATTTGTAAGGAAAAGAAGTGAGTCACTTTTAGAACTCTGAAGTCCAATGCTATGTTAATTTGGTGATAAAACAATTTTAAAGCCTTTATATTATATAATTGGCACGTAACGTTAATATGAGCTTAAACAGTCTATTTGCATGTAATGTATTTTACTCAGATTAACCTTCCCTAACTTGTTACTTCAGTCATTCACTGAGATTTTAGGGTAAGAATGAGCTCCTTCGTAACATACTGAAGTTGAGTTGTCTGAAAGGCTTTAAAATCACAGGTGCCATTGTATACACTGTCAGTACTCTGAGTTATTCAGGAAAAGGTAGCTTTTTAGAAGGAGCAACGCAGGCTAGTTTCCAGTTTCTGTGCCGCCGAGTCGCTTCTGATCCATGGCAACCCTGTGTAAGGTTTCCAAGGAGTGACTGGTGAGTTTGAATTGCTGACCTTGTAGTTCAAACCACCTTTGCAGTGCAGCGCATTAACCCACAGTGCCACACCAGGACTCCTGCTTCAGATTATAAATATACAATATAAGGAAACTGGTAACTTTGACCTATTCAGATTTATAGAGGCTTTTCCAAAGTTTATAATAAAAATTGGGTGAATTATAACTGGTTGGACATACTGTTTTGTTTTATAAATACCCTGGTTTATTGTGTGTGAGTTAACGCGTGGAGACAGACAGGTACTTCTCTGGGTGGAGGAGATTATGGAAGTTCTCCAGAGATCTGTGTAATAGGGAAGGCAGTGTTTTGTCCCCATGGGTTGTAGTAACTTTGAACCTCTTCTAAATTGTAAAATATCAAATGGTGACAGATTTTAGGGATGTCTTCCATAGAAGTAAAGTGGGTGGGAAAGTAGCAGGTATATTTCTGTATGGGACAAGTACTGAGTCATATGCTTAAAGCTAGGTGGGTTGC
Source organism: Chrysochloris asiatica (assembly GCF_000296735.1). Classification (NCBI taxonomy): domain Eukaryota; kingdom Metazoa; phylum Chordata; class Mammalia; order Afrosoricida; family Chrysochloridae; genus Chrysochloris; species Chrysochloris asiatica. Next base: position 30,649,486 of record NW_006408521.1, on the reverse strand, counting down.
TGTGGAGTTGAGTGTGACCCATGTGTGTCAGAGTAGAACTGTCCTCCAAAAGTAGCCCCTGAAGTCTTCTTTAAACCAAACAACAGATTAGTTTATTTAGTAAAGTATGTCTGCCTTGAGCCCTGTGCTCTTTTTATAGGAATCACACTGACAATGGCAGTTAGAAAGAGTAGAGAGGAAACTTAGGAGACAGTGAGTATATGTTAATAGTAGAGGAACATTATGGAAAAGGAGGGTGAGTATGATCGCATAACTTGAAGGATGTAACCAGTGTCACTGAATTGTACGGACAGAAATTGTTGAATTGATGCATGTAGAAATAAAGCAAATATTAACAGTAAAAGGTGAAGGGTACCTATATGTTTATTGTACTATTTTTATAACTTTGTAAATTTGTCATTTGTCAAAAAGTTAGAGGTGAGGAATGAAAGAAAGAAAAACAAATACTTATCAAATATATACTCAGTGTTCAGATTTTTAATTGTCTTAATTGTTCAGTAGTCTTTAAATTTGTGCATTCATTTCTTTTTATTGCAATTTGTCATTGAAACTGAGTCATTTGTCCTGTAGTTTTCTACAGATTTTTGCTGTTGCATCTTGTCGTATACTTTAACACGTTCTTTTATCCTTTCTCTTTCCCCTATACTGGTAGTTAAAACAGAATGTCGATGAGATTCAGGTTTGATTTGGAAGGAGTAAGAATAGTTCATAGATGGTGGTGTTTTCTTTCATTACCCTCTGCTGTTGAGTCAATTCTGACTCATAGTGACCTTGTAGGACAGAATATAACTTCCTTATATGGTTTCCAAGACTAAACCTTTTTCTCCCAAGGACAGTTGGTGGATTTGAACTGCTGACCTAGTTAGTGACCGAATGCTTGACCACTTTGCCACCAGGGCTCCTGCTTCTTTCTTGCAAAAACCCACTGCTGTCAGGTCAGTCAGGCTAAATATTTGCTTCCTGTCCCCCTTCTATGTGGGCTACTGTGTCAGACTGCAAGGTTATTTGAACTGCAAGGTCGGTGGTTCAAGCTCACCAGCTGCTCCTTGGAAACCCCATACAGAGTCGCTATGGGTCAGAATTGACTTGACAGCACCTAACAACAACAACAACATTTAACAGCTTTATTTATCACTGTAAAGAAGTAGTTTACCAACATGTTCCAGTTGTGACCAATTAGATTTTATTGTTTTTAGTTATTATGAACTCATGGATTGAAAGATTTATTGTTAAGTGCTGTTGAGCCAGTTACAACTCATGGCAATCTTTTACAGGGTCTGAGGCTTTCTAAATCTTTGCAGGAGCAAAAAGCCTCATCTTTCTCATATGGAACAACTGGTAGACTCAAACTGCTGACCTTGTGGTTCACAGTTCAGTCCTTATACTATGGAGGCACTGTGTTCTCTGAACTTAGAGATAGTAGATACTTGTGGTTTAATCCCTTTCATTTATTATCCTTATTGATGTTCAAATTATTCTGTTATAGGTATCATAGTGTATGACAACTTCCTTGCTATCTGATATGATGAGACATTTCATACGTGACTTGTACATACATCTCTTACCCTAGTCACAGAATCAGTCATTTCTCAAGACCTAGCTCCTTTTGGTCATGACTAGTAGTTCAAAATCACAGTCTGGTCCCTGGGCTTCCCATTATACTGGGTTGGTTGCTGTTTCTAGGCCTTTTCAGTTGACAGAGTTAGGAATTTTTTTCAAGGTAAAATATAAGGGGCTTCAAAATGTTCATGGAATAGTAGAATTGAAAGATAAATCAAAATTTTCCATGATCCTTTTTTTTTTCTGGGTAAAAATAGTTATTCTTATATGAACATTTACTTCTTTAATATTTGTTCCCTTGCTCTTAGAATTCAAATATCCAAACTTCATGTATTTCTTGCTTTTTTTTTTAACTTTTTATTATAAATTGGGTAAAAGTTTACAGAACAGACCAGTTTTTCATTCAGCCATTCATACACATTTTGTTTCATGTCATTGATTGCAATCCTCACAATGTTACATCGCTTATCCTACTTCCTCCCTGTTTTTCCTATTTTCATAGGTAGCTTATTATTTGGACTTTCTTATCAAATTAACCTTTTATATTTTAGATGGCAATAAAGATTGTTGTTGTTATGTGCCGTGGAGTCGGTTCCAACTCATAGTGACCCTGTACAGGGTTTCTGAGGCTGTAAGTCTTTACAGAAGCAGAAAGCCTCATCTTTCTCCCACAAAACAGCTGGTAGTTTCGAACTGCTGACCTTGAGGTTAACAGCCCGATTCGTAACCACTACACTACCAGAGCTCCTTGGCAATAAAGGTTACTGTGCTCATTTCAGAGAAGTATAATTCTTCTGTGGGATATCCACCCCCCACCCCACCCCCTGCCATTTGCATATGGTAGGAGGAGGCTATTAGGTGTAGAGCTAAAAATGAGTTGACCATCTAGTGAAAAACTGGTTTTGTAACCTCCAGCAAAAAGATAACATTTTCTTCTTAAAAAAAATCTAGGTTCAAATTTGTTAACTTGTGAGGATGGGGTAGGGGAACGAAGGTTACTTGTGTGAGAATCCAGCTTTGAAAGCTGAAACTAATTTTTTTTTTTTTCTCCTTTCAAGTATTGGCATAGCTAATAGTTCTGTTTGGTGTCATCTATGAAATAAAGCTTAAACTAAGTTAGATTAATTTTAACAAAAACTTGGGGTAAGGTTGAGGTGCCCACTAGAGTTTAGAAATGAGGGAAATGGATTATCCTCTGTTGGTATATACCTGAAGCTTGCTATTGAAATGTCAAGCCCAGAACATTAACCTTCAGAAGTGCACTGGTTGGCCAGCAGGCATTTAATTAGGTTATCCACAAATGGGAACTTCCCAGGGCATCTGATGGGATTTTCATGCTAATCAGCTGTGTCACTTGCAGTGAGAGAGCTACAGTTGAGGCACTACTGTGTCTCTTCAATGAGACTGCTTTTATGTTGTGAGATGAGTCCTATACCTGCATTAAAAGAACATAAGAGCTTCCTCATTTTTGTCTGGATCATGTCACTGTTCCATGGTGACAGCTAGGCTCTGTATAAGAGTTAATATGAAGAGCAAAATGATGCAAATAATTTAGACCAAACTGGCTCTCAGCACAACAGTAGTAACTGTTTACTATGTGCCAGGAATGATTCTTAGTGATTTGCATATGTTAACTCATTTATACTCATGATGAATCTGTGAGAAAGTTATAGGTATTATCTTTGCTTTGCCAGTAGGAAAACAAAAAGGATTAACAATTTGCCCAAAGATGTACAGCTAAAAGAATGGTAGAAGCATGATTTTGATCCAGGCTCTGTCTCTAGAATACACGTGCTTAACACCTACGTTGTCTGCTATATTATAGGAATATGGGGTGGATCTGTATCTTCAGGTTCTAAAAAGCCAAACTACAGATAAGAAAGTTAAGTGCTATTATGTGGGAGAAATTAGTAGCCATTGTGGACTCTGCTTTACTGTTGTTAGTTGCTGTCAAGTCAATTGCAGGTCTGCTAGTGCTAGAAGAGCATTGCTCAAGTTTTCCTAAAAGGCATTTTCATTCTCCTGATTGCCATAGATTTTCATCTGCCTTTGATAACTAGTTGTTGTTATTGTTATTATTAAGTGCTGTCTAGTCTATTTTGACTCATAATGGCCCTATGTGCAACAGGCCGAAACACCACCTGGTCCTGTACCATCCTCACAATTGCTGCCACTGTGCCTTTTCACAGTCCCTCCACTTACCAAGCATGATGTCTTTCTACAGGGACTGGTACCTTCTAAGAATAATGTCCGAAGTATAAGAGACAAAGTTTGGCTATCTTGACTTCTAAGGAGCATTCTGGTTGTATTTTTTCCAACACAGATTTGTTTGTTCTTTTGGTAGTCCATAGTACCTTTAATATTCTTTTGCAGCACCATAACTCAAATGCATCAGTCCTTCTATAGTCTTCCTTATTATTCATTGTCCAACTTTCACATGCATATGAGGCTGTTGAAAATACTATGGCTTGGGTCAGGCATCTTTGGTCCTTAAACTGACATCTTTGCCCTTCAATACTTTAAAGAAGTCTTGTGCAGCAGATTTGCTTAACACAATATGTCATTTGATTTATTGACTGCTGCTTCCATGAGTGTTGATGGTAAATCCATACAAAATGAAATCTTTGTCAACTTCAGCCTTTTCTCCATTTGTCATGATGTTATTTATTGATACAGTGGTGAGGATTTTTGTTTTCTTGACATTGAGGTACAATCCATACATGAAGACTGTGGTCTTTGAGCTTTATCCTCTTCACTTTTAGCAAGCAAGGTTATATCATCTGCATATTGCAGGTTTTTTAATGAGTCTTCCTCCAATCCTAATGCCAGGTTTTTCTTCATATAATCTAGATTATTTGTTCAGCATACGGATTGAATAAATACAGTGAAAGAATATAACCCTGGCACACACCTTTCCTGATTTTACAAACCATTCGTGTCCCTTTGTTCTTTTCGAATGACTGTCTCTTGGTCTATATACAGCTTCCTCATGAGCACAATTAATTAAGTGTTCTGAAGTACTCATTCTCCACAGTGTTGGCCATAGCTTGTCATGATCCACACAGTCAAAAGCCTTTGCATAGTCAACATTTTTCCCCCCACAGGTAAACATCTTTCTGGTATTCTCTACTTTTGGCCAAGATCTATTTGAAATCAGCGATGATATCCTGCATTTCATCTCCTAGTCTGAATTCAGATTGAACATCTGGCAGTTCCCTGTCAATGTACATCTGTAGCCATATTTTTTTGGTACACAGTATTTCTGTGTATTCCTTTCATCTTCTTTTGATGCTTTCTGCATCATTCAATATTTTACTGAAAGAATCCTTCAGTATTATAAGTCGAGGCTTGAATTTTTTCCTCAAGTTCTTTCAACTTGAGACATACTGGACATCCCTCCCTTTTGGTGTTCTAATTCCAGATCCTTAGTACATTTCATCATAATATTTGACTTTGTCATCTTGAGCTACCCTTTGAAATATTCTTGTTCAGCTCTTTTACCCCCTAATTTCTTAAGCATTTACCCCATTTGCTTTAGCATCTCTACACTGTCTCTTATGCCATCCATTTTAGTCTTTTTTTTCTTTCTCATCTTCTTAGTGAATTTTTGTTTTCTTCCTGTATGATGTTCTTGTCGTTGCACAGATCTTCTGGTTTTTAGTCACTTGTGTCCTAATACATCAAATCTGTTCTTGAGATGATCTCTAAATTCACGTGGGATATGTTCAAGGTCATATTTTGGCTCTCATGGAGTTGTTTTAAGTTTCTTCAGCTTCAGCCTGGACTTGCACATGAGCAATGAATGGTTTCTTCCACTGTCTACTTCTGGCCTGGTTTTGGCTGATGATATGGAACTTTTCTATCATCTTTTCCCACAGATATAGTCAATTTGGTTTCTGTGTATTCCATGTGTATAATTGTCTTTTATGTTGTTTAGAAAATATATTTGCATTAAATAAATTATTGTTCTTGCAAAATTCTGTCATGTAATCTCCAGCATCATTTCTATCACCCAGGCCATATTTTCCAACTACTTATCCTTATCAATATATCTTGACTGCATGTTTGAGCAATTTCAGACTAAAGAAGTTGGTAGGATTCTTCAATCTAATTTTCACTGTCTTTAGTGATTGGTACATAAATTTGAGTAATAGTGGTATTAACTCGTCTTCTTTGTAGACATATGGATACTAACCTATCAAAGACAGCATCATACTTTAAGATCATGAAATGGTCTTTTTGATGATGAATGTAGTGTCATTCCTGGGCATAGTTGTTGTTGTTGTTATGTGCCATGGAGTCGATTCCAACTCATAGCGACCCTGTACAGGGTTTCTGAGGCTATAAATCTTTACGGGAGCAGAAAGCCTCATCTTTCACCCATAGAACAGCTGGTAGTTTCGAACTGTTGACCTTGCGGCTCGCAGCCCGATTCGTAACCACTACGCTACTGATAGTAATCAGGTTCAAAATGGCCAATACCCGTCCATTTCAGCCGACTAATGCCTAAGATATTGATGTTTATGCATTCCATTTCATTTTTGACAGTTTCCAATTTTCCTGGATTCATACTTTATACATTTCCATGTTCCAATTATTAATGAATGTTTGCAGCTGTTTTTTCACATTGTGAATTGTGCCCCATCAGCAAATGAAGGTCCTGAAGGCTTTATTTCATTTGTATCATCACGGTCAACTCTACTTTGAGGAGGCAGATCTTCCCCAGTTATATTTTGAGGGGCTCATCTTCTGGCATTATATCTGACAATATTCTGTACCCATTCATCATGTTCAATATTCAGTATTCTGGTGCTGTCTAACAGTGTTTCACTGCTATTCATAAAGTTTTCAGTGGCTAAACATTCAGAAGTAGTCCACCTCTCCTTCTTCTGAGTCTGTCGTAGTCTGGAAACTCAGCTGAAATCTGTCCACCATGGGTGATCCTGCGGGCATTCAAAATATCAGTGATATAGCTTCCAGCAGCACAACACACAAGCCACCACAGTGTGATAAACTCACAGATGAGTGGTGAGCCTTTGATGAAAGTGTCATTAAGTGTCTCTGGGAGATAGTGGCTAGATAAGCATTAATTTTTATTTTAAATTCAATTTGTTGATAAAACCAGGTTATTTTGGAGGCCAGGATGGCCAGACTTCATCTCATACTTTGGCCATATTGTCAGGAGGGAACAGTCACTAGAGTGGGGTATCATGTTTAGTAAGGTAGAGGGTCAAAGAGAAAGAGGAAGACCCCCAGTGAGATGGATTGGCAAAGTGACAGCATCAGTGGGCTCAAGTGTGGCAACGATAGTGAGGTTGGCCCAGGACTGGGCAGTGTTTTGTTCTGTTGTGCATAGGGTCACTATGAGTCGGTACCGACTCAATACACCTAAAGACAACAACAGCAACAATCTTGGGTGTTCTCTCTGTTTTACTAGTGTAAATTCAATGGATTGAATGAATAAATTTTACTCTGAGTTTTGTTTTGCTACTGATGAAGCATTAAAATAAACCATCAAGCCCTCCTATTTTAAATAAATAAAAGTTGATATTTTTCAGAGGAGAAACTCAGCAGAATTTCTGTTTTGGAAAGTAAATTAACTCAAATTTCATAATTTTTGTTTCATAAGTCTAATTGCATCATCTTTACTTGCCTTATAGTTTGTACATCTAAAATATATATTTAATCTGAAAATAGTTTATTTAATTTTGTAGCCTCTGGAAAAGAAGTTTGTCCGAGTTTCAGGAGAAGCAACTATTGGGCATGTAGAAAAATTCCTCAGAAGAAAAATGGGTCTTGATCCAACTTGTCAGGTACAGCACATATGTATAAAAAGACAGGTAGAATTGCAAGATTAGTATGTTGAAGGAATAACTGTATATAGGATTTCATGTTGTAACTTTTGTTTTATGGTATTATAGACATTGTAAATGTGATTGGCACACAGTCATTCTAATTCCTAGCTTTAACCATATTTGATTTGTTGGCTATTTCTTACAACTACTGATGAGCATCTATTGGAGTCAGAAAAGGTGAGGATGTGATAATTAATAAAAAGTTTCAAGGGCCAAAAGGTTCTAGTCCTTTCCCTTTTGTTGACAGAAGTTACAGTAAAAGATTTATCATCCACTTCTCTTCAGAGGACATCCTTACATTTTTGCTATATTTGCTCAAGGAAGCTTAAGACACCTAGGAAAATGATATTGTTTCTCTCTCTAATATACACCCTATTAGTTTTTTAAGAACTGAAAAACATCTGCTATTCCAAGTGTATAACATATCTTGTTCTAAGACAAGGGAGCACAGTGACTCCATAAAATAAATACTGGACTTCGAATGACAAGGTCCATGGTCTGAGCCCACCAACTGCTCTGAGGGAGAAATGTAAGGCTTTCTGCTCCCTCAAAGATTTAAAGCCTTGGACAACCTGTACAGGGTCACTGTGAGACAGAATCGACTCAACAGAACTTAACAACAACAAAACAAACTAAAGATTTCATATTGACGAACATGAAGTATAAATACACTACTAGTTTTAGTTCTAGGACTCAGTGAAAATGGCACATTTATATAGTTTTTTTTTTAATTAAATTTAAAATGGAATTTTGTTATTTTCCATCACTATGTAAAATTTCATAGAGTACATTTTAGCTAAAAATATTTTATTAACTGCTGATTAAGTTAATGTTTTTAAATAATGAAATTTTGCTGGTATTTTTAAGTATCAGTATGTATTGGTTGTTGTTGTCAAGTGCTATAGAGTCAGTTCAGACTCATAGTGACCCTGTCCAGGGTTTCCGAGGACTTAATAGTGTGCCATATTTTTTCACACATAATACACTCATGTAAGTAATGAACATACATGTATAATGTTCATAGCACACACAGGAAACTAATTCATGAAGAGATTGTGCCTAATAATGCATGTTATTTGTGCAGAAATAATGTACTTGAGTTTATTCTTATTCTTTGATTGGAAACAGATGGCTGTTTAGGGAGTTCTGAACAAAGAATTGTGAGTGATTCCTTAACAGTTATTTCTAAAGCAGAAGTCAGATGACTTGTTCATGATAGTTTAGAATAACTAAAAAGTGATACCCAAAAAGTGCCTCTCTAGGTTGTAGATTACCCCCTTTGTAGATAGGTATGAGGTAGCTTCAGAAAGTTAGTGGTAACAAATATATGTAAAGGTTTAACAGGGGATATTTGTACAAGACAGTTTGTACAAGGGTATTTACCTTTGCTGCAAACACACCTATGAATGTGATGGAGTATTGTTGTTGTTGAGAGCCATCGAGTTGGTTCCGACTCACAGTGACTCTGTATATGATTTCAAGGCTTTAAATCTTTGTGGGAACAGAAAGCCTAATCTGTTTCTTCAGAGCAGCTTGTGGACTCAAACTACTGACCTGTGGTTTGCAGTCCAGTGCTTATCCTGTGGAGCCACTGGATAAAATGATGAAAACTTAGATGTTACCAAACACCTTGAGGCAACAAGTTGCTGGGCTTGGGGTTTCAGGACCATAGTCTCAGAGGACACCATGGTAATTGGCATAACATAGTCCACAAAGACAATGCTCTATATTCTACTTTGGTGAATAGTGACTGGGATCTTAAAAGTTCACGAGCAGCCATCTAAGATGCAACTGGTCTCTCTATATGCAAAGAAAGAAGAGTGATTAAATTTGAAAATGCTTAGAAATCAATTAGTCCAATGGACTAATAAAACAAGAGAACTTCAATCTCCATGATGGTAAGACCAGAAGAGCTTGATAGAGCAAAACTCAAATTATTAAAAAGACCAGACTTAAGAAAGTGAGTAGAGGAGCATAAGACTAACAGAACTTACCCTTATGGCCCAATTTTCAACCAAATAGTGGATAAGTATATAGAGGGGATTCCTGGTGTGGTGCTGTGAACTAATGTGCTGGACTGCAAAATCAGTCTGAACCACAGGGTTGATGATTCAGGCTCACCAGCAGCTCCTTGGAAACCCTATACAGACAGGATCGCTATGGGTCGGAACCGACTTAATAACAACATATAGAGGGAACAGCACAGGTGAGGTATGCTTATCATGGAATGGCCAACCATTATGAAACCACAGGGGCAACATATACCTGGGGACAAGGTTCACAGGGATTGGGAAAGGAGGGTAGAGTAGGAAAATAGGCCCCACAGGGAGGAGGGGGGATACGTGTTATTACATGGAGTAGAGTGTAATCATTGAGATGAAACAGGGTATGATTTGTTGGATGTAAAACTGATGATCTGCTCTATAAACCTTTATTCAATTCACAATAAGAAGTTTAAAAAAAGTTTGTGGTAAAATTCCATTTTTCTAATTCCATTTTTCCACAAGCTCTTTGAAACCCCTCCATATTGACCAGAAAAATAATACACATTTAGGTTTAATAATAAAAATAAAAATAATAAACAGTAGGTCTCACACTTGGTGTTTTAAGAAATCTAGTTGCCAAAGCTCTTAAAGTGATTTTATTGTGGGTGTCTTTCTTCCTCATATCATAGAATGCAAGGTGTTTAGTATTCTGAAATGAAATGATAGAAAACCTTTTTTTTTTTCTTTGTCATTTCTTGAGTTTCTAAGTGAATATCCCTCATGTACTCTGGTACTACATAACTGGTAATGTTCTTAAATTACTGCTTTCAGTAAAATGTTAAAATTATTAAATAAGCAGACCCATTAACTACTGACTAAATTGTTTATGGCTTCTAAAGCCAAGAGACAATAAATAATGACTTTTTCTAATATGAATAAAACATTGAGCTAGTTAACTAGTAATTAAAATAAAGTTCTTTATTTCCCTAGTCACTTGAGCCTTCTTTGTTAACTTTCTTTAAGTCAGTTAGCTCCAGGTCGGAAACGTATTCTTTGTTTATAGATATGTGACCTTCATATGTGTTTTTTTATTAGCAGGAATGAATGATTACCAGGGTCTTGTGGGGACTGTTAAATGAAAAACTACCTTTAAAGTACAATCAGGATGAAAAAGAAAAACATTTCTAGGGGGAAAATATAGTTTATGCATTTTAAAAGTAAGTTAATTTAAAACTCTGAGATTAATAATTATCTGAATGGTTTTCTTTCATATAGAGGTCCCAGTATCTTAACCACTGTGCCACAAGGGGTCCAAAAGCAGCATTAAGGTCCGAGTTATATAGAAGCCAACATGTAGCTCTATTGCTCGTGCAAGTGATTTTGACCTCAAATAGTAGGGTGTGTTCAGTGGGGGCACAGTGGGTTATGTGTTGGGCTGCTAAATGCAAAGTCAGTGGTTCAAACTCACTAGCCTTTTCATGGGAGAAAGATGAGGCTGTCTGCTCCTATAAAGATGCAGTCTCAGAAACCCTATATAGGGTTATTGTGAGTCAGAATTCACTTAGGAACAATGGGTTTGGTTTTGGGTTGAAAAGTAAAGCATTAAATTGAGATTATGTGCCGTCGAGTCGGTTCCAACCCATAGCGACCCTGTACAGGGTTTCCGAGGGTGTAAATCCTTACGGGAGTAGAAAGCCTCATCTTTCTCCCGCGGAGCGGCTGGTAGTTTCGAACCGCTGACCTTAAGGTTCACAGCCCGATTCGTAACCACTATGCTACCAGAGCTCCTTAAATTGAGATTATAGATAAAGTGAAATATTCATTATGAGTTGTAACAGGGGTTAAAAACTATTATCTGTGGATCAAATGTAGCTCACGACCTGTTTTTATAAATAAGTTTTATTAGAACAGAGCCACGTTTTGGCTATTTTCATGCTACAGTTGTTGTTAGGTTCCATTGAGTCAGTACTGACTCATAGCAACCCTGTACACAGCAGAACGAAACACTGCCCAGTGCTGGGCCAACCTCATGTTGCTGTGCCTGAGCCCATCACTGCCTCCACTTTGCCAATCCATCACATTGGTGGAGGGTGGTCTTCCTCTTATTCTCCAACTCTCCACTTTACCAAACATGATACCCTTGCCCAGTGACTGGTCCTTCCTGATAATATGTCTGAAGTATGAGTGACAAAGTTTGTCCGTTCTGGCTTCCAAGGAACACTCTGACTGTACTTCTTCCAACACAGATCTGTTTGTTCTTTTGGTACTCCATGGTACTTTTAATATTCTCATACAACACCATAACTCAAATGCATCAATTCTTCTGCAGTCTTCCTTATTCACTGTCCAACTTTTGCATACATGAGCTTATTGAAAATACCATGGCTTTGGTCACAGGTGCACCTTAGTCCTCAAACTGACATCTTTGCTTTTCAACACTTTAAAGAGGTCTTAACGTGCAGCAGATTTGCCTAATGCAGTATGTCGTTTGATTTCTTGACTGCTGTCTCCATGAGTGTTGATGGTTAATCTGAGCAAAATGAAGTCTTTGACAACTTCAATCTTTTCTCCATTTATGTTGCTGTTATTTATTGGTCCAGTGGTGAAGATGTTTGTTTTCTTTACACTGACATACATCCCATACCAAAGGTTATAGTCTTTGATCTTTATCGGTACTTTAAGTCCTCTTCGCTTTCAGCTAGCAAGGTTGTATCATCTG
>NW_006408521.1:30630085-30636357 GCF_000296735.1 Chrysochloris asiatica | reverse complement strand
GAGGGGGTGGGAATGATTCTTGCTGTAAGGACTGTTCCCTCTTTTGAGCTACTACTTCCATAGGTGTATGTCAAGTTCATCAAATTGTGTATTCTCATACAATTCTTCTTTTTACTTCTGGTTGTCCCTCCAATCTTGATGCCACGTTTTTCTTCATTTAATTCAGCTTCTCAGATTATTTGCTCAGACTGAATAAGTATGGTGAAAGAATACAACCCTGGCACATAACTTTCCTAATTTTAAACCATTTGGTGTACTCTTGTTCTGTTTAAACAATTGCCTCTTGGTCTGCGTACAAGTTACTCATTAACAATTAAGTGTTCTGGAATATTCATACTTTGCAATGTTGTCCATAGTTTGTCATGAACCACACAATCGAAAACCTTTGCCTACTTAATAAAGCACAGGTAAACATCTTTTTGGTATTGTCTACTTTCAGCCGAGATCCATCTGACGTCAGCAATGATATCCCTCATTTCACATCCTCTTCTGAATCCAGCTTAAACCTCTGGAAGTACTTTGTCAGTGTATAGTTGCAGCCATTTTTGGATTACCTTTAGTAAAACTTTACTAACATGGGATATCAATGTTATAGTCTGATGATTTTTGCACTCTATTGGGTCAGCTTTCTTTGGAATGGGCACGAATATAGATCTCTTCCAGTCAGTAGGCCAGGTGGTTGTCTTCCAAATTTCTTGACATAGGTAAGTGATTGCCTCCAGTGCTTCATCAGTTTTTTGAAAGTTTTCAATTTGTATTCCAGAAATTCCCAGAGCCTTGTTCTCTGCCAATGCCCTCAGTGCACCTTGGACTTCTTTCTTCAGGATCATCGGCTCTTGATCATATGCTACCTCTTGAAATAGTTGAACATTGACCATTTCCTTTTGTTACAGTGGCTCTGTATATTCCTTCCATCTTTTGAGGCTTTCTGAATCGTTCAGTAATTTGCCCAGAGAATCCTTCAATACCACAAGTCGAGGCTTGAATTTTTTTTCTTCAGTTCCCTCTAGTTGAGAAATTCTGAGCGCATTCTTTTCTTTTGGTTTTTTACTCCAGGTCTTCTTTGCACATTTCATTATTATAATATTTTACTTTGTCTTCTCGAGCTGACCTTTGAAATTTTCTATTCAGCTCTTGTACCTCCTCACTTCTTTTATTTGCTTTAGCTTCTCTACACTGGAGAGCAAGTTTGAGTCTCTTCTGACATCCGTTTTGGTCTTTTCCTTCGTTCTTGTCTTAATCAACTTTTGCTTTCTTCCTGTATGATGTTCGTGATGTCATCCTACAACTCTTCTGGACTTGGGTCATTTGTGTCTAATGCATTAAATCTCTTCATGCTACAGTGGCAGAGTGCAACAGATGGAACAGAGATCCACAAAGTCTAAAATATTTGCTGTTTAGCTCTTGACAGAAAAACTTTGCCAACCTCTTAGATAACACTTAGGCTTTGAAGAAAGACAGCCTTAGGTTCAAATATACTCTTTTTAAATTTGAATGTAAATTTAATTATTTTATATTAAAATGATAGAGGAATATAGTGCAAAGCATACATGGCTTTTTAAAAAAAGTTTTTATTGTGAATTGAGTGAAAGTTTACAGGGCAGATCATCAGTTTTGTTTTGGTTTTAGATCATCAGTTTTACATTCAACAAATCATATACTTTGTTTCATTACAATGATTATAATCCCCTCCATGTAACATCAGTTAACAGTATTTTTCTCTATTCGTTTTAGTTCTTTTTTGTTTTTGTTTTTAACACTCAGGTATATATAATAATTTAAACCACCAACCAAAGGGCACATTCTGTAAGCCTGCCTCCTAGCCACCAGCTTGCAGTCCCTCTCTTTCCATGAATCTAGAGTCCTCAGCTGCTCCCTTTCTCCATGTCCCCATGTCTGCCTTCACCTGTGGTGTTGCTGCTTCTCTGTATAAAGTCCTGCATTCCGCTTGTGCTCTTCTCCCTTGATGGTCCCAGGGTCCTCTGTTTCTGAACTGTAAGATTAACTACTCCCCTGTTTTTATTACAGAATTTCTACATTTACAATTGTGACAGTCGCAATTAGTCTTGATAACAGTTACTATTGAATCATAAGAATCTTATCCCCATCTCTTTTTACCAGACCCATCTAGACAAAATGAAAACTATTCAGTGGGAACTCTACCTTCTTCCACACACTCTTAAACTAAACTCCCTCTTGAAAACTTGTAAGCTAGTCCCTTCGTGCCTTTATTTTAGGTAGCCAATGTCTAACTTGCCTATCCCTATCTACCCTGTATACAGAGGGAAGACTCCTTCCCTCTCTGTTGGTATTTTGAGTTACTACCTCCATGAGTATAGGTCCAGTTAATAAAATTGTAACAATTTACCCTCATTTCCTTGATCAAGAATTTTTTTTTTTTATCTTCTTCTAGTCTATTTCTGATTATCAAGCCATCAAGGCTAGGTCAAATGGGTACTATCTGCAACTTTGGGTGTTCTTGTGCATCTCCCCCCACTTCATATCAGCTGGGTGCTTCACTCTCAGCTCTAGCTCTCTGTGGCTATGTCCTTGTCCATGGGCTCAGGTGTCCCCAGGTCTCATCACACTTTGGACCAATCAGCCTCAAATATGCTCTCTATTACTTACTAGCTTTGCGACTAGTTTAATGTGTAGTTGAATGTCTTTACTGCTTAGTATCTGTGTCTTTAAATGAATGTTATAATACCTGATTCTCAGGAATATGAGAAATAATTATGTGAGATAACATGTCAAATACGTATGGAAAGCATAGGTTATATAGTGACTGCCTAGCTAAATACAACTGCTTTTATTATTCCTTCCCAACTATGCTGGGGATTAAGGGGTTAACGTGTTCCCAGTGTGTAGAATTTATTGAATTAAATAGAATTTGAAAGATGGATGTCTGGTTAGGATTTATTATGCTATTTATGATATAAAGGTATCTTGAAAGAAACAACTGAACTTTGTAACTGACTCCACATGAGGAGAAGAAGGGGTCAAAGATTATCATCTAGTTTGGAAGAAAAGGAGAAATGTCCTACTATATACTAAATAGAAGGATCCCTGTTGGAGTAGTGGTTAAGGCACTGCTCCTAACCAAAAGTCAGTAGCTAAAACCCACTAGTTACTTCACAGGACAAAGATGTGGCAACCTGGTTCTGTAAAGATTTGCAGTCTTAGAAATCCTACTGGGCAATTCTACTCTATCCTTACATTGCTGTTAATGAATCAGAATCGATTCATTGGCAGTTAGTTGGCTTTGGTTTACTAAATAGCGACATTAGGTTATTGAGCCAATTAAGTTATATATTTTAGTCTGATCTTGAAGACCTAACCCCATTTTAAGGCACTGAGAGAGGAGCACTTAGATTTGTGTTTCTGCCTTAACCAGTAAGTATACTAGAATTTCATTACAATATAGTAAATAACTACACAACAGTATCATTTTTTCTAGGGAATTTTGTATAAAAATAGATGTCTCTTATTGCTTTGACATTTCTAATGGACTGACAAAGACCTTGAGATTGTTTCATCTGTAAAACAGTTCCCTCAGTGTGAGGTATTTAAGGCAGCATTGTACCTGAGTGGCTTATATGGTATTGTTAGAGAATGAGATACTCTGCAAAAGGTAAATTTTTCAAAAAACTGTTGTTAGATCCCATCCAGTCAGTTCCAACTCAGAGACAAGTATATGCAGAACAGAACAAAGTCTGCACCATCCTCAGTCATTGTTATGTTTGAGCCTATTGCAGCCAATGTGTTAATCCATCTTATTGGATTGTTTTCCTCTTTTTCACTGACCCTCTACTTTATAAAGCATGATGTCCTTTTCCAAGGACTGGTCTCGCTATCCTTGCTTCTAAAAAGCATTCTAACTGAACTTCTTCCAAGACAGATTTGTTCTCCTGGCAGCCCATGGTGCTTTCAATATTCTTTGCCAACACCATAATTCAAATGCATCAGTTCTTCTCCAGTCTTCCTCATTTTTTGTCCAGCTTCCATATGTATATGAAACAATTGGAAATCCCACAATTTGTGTCAGTTACAGCTTAATCCTCAATGTGACATCTTTGCTCTTGAACACTTTAAAGAAGTCTGGCAATGGATTTGCCTAATACAATATTCCATTTGATTTCTTGACTGCTACTTCCATGAGTACAGATTGTGGATACAAGTAAAATGAAATCCTTGACAACTTCAAACTTTTCTCTGTTTATCATGATGTTATTTATTGGTCTAGTTGTGAGAATTTTTTAAATTTTTTACATTGAGTTGTAATCCATACTGAAGGGTGTATACTTTAATGTTCATCAGCAAGTGCTTCAAGTCTTCTTCATTTCCAGCAAGCAAGGTTGTATCATCTGCATTCTGAAGGAAGTTAATGAGTCTTACTTCAATCCTAATGCCAAGTTCTTCTTCATATAATAGTTTCTCAAATTATTTGCTCAGCATTCAGATTGATTAAATATGTTGAAAGGATAAAATCCTGATGCACACCTTTCCTGATTTTAAACCACTCAGTAACCCCTTGTTCTGTTCAAACAACTGCTGTTTTGTCAGTGTACAGGTTCTACATGAGCATAATTGAGAATTCTAGAATTTTCCATTCTTCTCGATATTAGCATAGTTTGTTATGATCCACAGTCTAATGCCTTTGCATAATCAATAAAACATGAGTAAATATCTTTCTAGTTATCTCTGCTTTCAACCAAGGTTCATCTAGTATCAGCAATGATAGCCCTCATTCCACATCTCTTTTGATTCCAGCTTGAATTTCTGGTAGCTGCATTAATGATCAGCTGCAACTGTTTTTTTTTGTTTTTCAGCAAAATTTTACTTGCGTATGGTATCAGTGGTTCAATAATTTCCACATTCTATTGGGTCAGCCTTCTTTGGAATGGGCACAAATGTGGATCTTTTCCGTTCAGTTAGCCAGTTAGCTTTCTTTGAAGTGTCTCAGTGTAGAGATATAGTGCTTCCAGGTCTGTATCAGTTTATAGAAACATTTCAATTGGTATTGCATCAATTTCTGGAGCCTTGTTTTTTGTTAATGTCTTCAGTGCATATTGGACTTCTTCTTTCACTATCATCAGTTTCTTGCTTACATGCTACCTCCTGAAATGGTAGAACATTGACCAGTTCTCTTTGGTACAGTGACTCTGTGTATTCTTTTCATCTTCTTTAGATGCTTCAGATATCCTTCAATATTTTGCCCATAGACTCCTTCAATATTGCAAGTCAAGGTTTGATTTTTTTTTTCTTCAGTTCTTTCAGCTTGAGAAATGCTGAACATGTTCTTGTCTTTTGTTTTTCAAATTGTAGGTCTTTGCACATTTTATTACAATACTTGACCTTGTCTTCTCAAGCTGGTGATATTTAGTTTCTCCATCATCTCTTCGTATGTTGCTGTTGTTAAATGCTGTCAATTTGGCTCCAACTTATAGTGACTCTGTATAGGGTTTCCAAAGAGTGACTGGTGGGTTTGAACTGCCAGCCTTGCAGTCAGCATTCATGTTCTTATACTAAATCACCACACCAGGACTACAGATGACACCTCTTCACATTGTTGTTGTTGTTATGTGCCGTGGAGTCGGTTCCAACTCATAGCAACCCTGTACAGGGTTTCTGAGGCTGTAAATCTTTATGGGAGCAGAAAGCCTCATCTTTCTCCCGCAGAACTGCTGGTAGATTCGTACTGCTGACTGTGAGATTGCAGCCCAATTCGTAACCGCTACACTACCAGAGCTCCTTACCTCTTCACATAGATGTAGTCAATTGGATTCCTGTGTATTCCATGTGGTGAGATCCTCGGATATTGTCACTGTTTATGTTGTTGAAAAAGGTATTTGCAATGAAGACGTCGTCAGTCTTGCAAAATTATATCATGTGACTTCTAGTGTCATTTCTGTCACCAGAACCAATAAGTTCTAAGTACTGGTCCTTCCTCTTTGCTTCCAACTTTTTCATTCTAATCATCAGTAATTGGTGCAGCTTGATTGCATGTTTGATCAGTTTCAGACTGCAAAAGTTGGTGGTTGAAAATCAAAGATAAGGAGACAATCCTGAAAGCAGATAGGGAAAAGAGAAGCGTTAACTACAAAGGCAAGCAAGTCATATTAAGCTCAGCTCTTTCAGCAGAAACCATGCAGGCAAGAAGGCAATGGTGAGATATATAAAACCCTGAAACAAAAAAAACTGCCAACCAAGAATCCTTTATCCAGTGAAGCTATCAGTCAAATATGACGGTGTAATCAAAACATTCCAGGATA
>NW_006408521.1:30622155-30623407 GCF_000296735.1 Chrysochloris asiatica | reverse complement strand
TTGTGTTTTGAGTGCCTTCTAACTTGAGGGGCTTGTCTTTCAGCACTACATGAGAAAATGTTCCACTGCTATCCTTAAGGTTTTCAGAGGCTAATCCCTCAAAAATAGACAAACTTTTCCTTCCTCCTCGTCTGTCTGAATCTGGAAGTGCCACTGAGACCTGTCTACCATGGGTGACCCTGCTGGTATTTGAAACACTGGTATTTGAAACACTAGTAACATAGCTTCTGACATAACAACAACATGCAAGGAAGTCATCTCTGTACTACAAATTAACAGGCATGAATGCCTTTTTTTAAATCATTTTATTATGAAAAATTTCAAAAAATTTATCTTGCTGTGCCTATTTGTTGAGTGTCTTGAAAATGATTTATCTTGTTCTCAGATTCAGGAAAATCCGTTTCAGTTTTAGTTCTGTTATGTGCTATTGCGCTACTATAGCCTCTAATGCTCTTTCCATTTTGCCGTACTTCCTCGACATGAAAATGTTCTTAAAATTTATCTTGAGAGTGGTTAATCAGTCTAAAATAAAATAGCAAAGTCTAGTCCTGATGTGGTGCTATAGCGTAAGCATTGGATTGCTAACCAAGGTTGTTGCTTCAAATATACCAGCTTCTCCTTGGAAACACTATACAGGGTGACTGAGTCAGAACCAACCTGACAGCTCTTAACAACAACAGCCTGATAATGATGGGGTTTGATTTTTCAGGTAGGTTTTTGAAGCAGGGAAGCATTCTGACTTTTGTATTTGACTGTAGGTAGATATCATCTGTGGTGATCACCTGTTGGAGCAATATCAAACTCTAAGGGAAATCCGACGTGCAATAGGGGATGCAGCAATGCAGGTAGGTTGCATGCATTTGACTGACAAATTATGTAATGAAAGGAAAACTTCAACATTATGATAATTTTTTAATAAGTATTCCACAACCTTTTTTCCCAATGTTTTATTGTTAACCGAATGATGGTTTACAGAACAGATAATCACTTTTATATTCAACAAATCGTATACTTTGCTTCATTACATGGTTACAATCCCCTCCATGTACCAACAGTTAATAGCATTTACTTCTATACACATTAACTATCGCATTCCTCCCTGTGTCTTCTGCTACCTTCGTCTTTCCTCTGCTGACCTCCTTGTTGTACATTGCCTTCTCTGTCACCCATATTAACATGTGTCTACTCTCTAGGAGTCCTGCTGGGGCGCTGTGGGTTAATGCGTTGGACTGTAAAGTTGGTTTGAACCACA
>NW_006408521.1:30621210-30621755 GCF_000296735.1 Chrysochloris asiatica | reverse complement strand
TGTAATTATCAGTAAGTATGAATTGACTGCTGTCATTTTTCTGCGTATTTGTAGGTGTGTGGGTGGGTGATGCTGCTGGATTCTTTGTTCCACATAATTTTCTATGCTGAGTTCATTTCATTTGTAAGTTTTCTTGTCATTTTAATTTCTGTTTTGTTAATGTTTACTAAATCTTTCTGATTTTCCTCTTTAAATTTTGTTGTGCAGGTGTATAATTTTTCTTTGAGGTTACCCTGTAATTTATCAATATTTTCCCTACTTAAAACAGTTTTGTTATTTAATCTTGAAATCTACTTGGTTTCCTTGCCATTTGGAAGTTCTGTATATACACGGTTCCCTCTTTTTGCTTTGTAGTTCACTTCATTATATATTGGTATCTCTGTATCCCTGTTTTCAGTCTTGTAGGTTTGTTTTAGTTTAAATACTTCTATATATGGATTGAGTTCTGGGAGGTATTGTCACGTATGGTAATCTCAGTTGTCTGCTGTTGTTGGTTCTCAGTTCCAAAGAACACCCATTAGCTTTTTTTCTTTTTTTTTTTTTTT
>NW_006408521.1:30603653-30620952 GCF_000296735.1 Chrysochloris asiatica | reverse complement strand
GGTTCCAACTCATAGCGACCCTGTATAGGGTTTCCGAGGGTGTAAATCTTTACGGGAGTAGAAAGCCTCATCTTTCTCCCGCGGTGCAGCTGGTAGTTTTGAACCGCTGACCTTAAGGTTCACAGCCCAATTCGTAACCACTACGCTACCAGAGCTCCTTGTAGGTAACTTTTAGTTTTTCCTGAGCTGCTTTCAGAATGCTTTCCCTGCCTTTGATGTTGGAAAGTTTGATTATGATATGTCTTACTTATTTTCTTTCAGAATCTATCCTGTTTGGAGTTCATTAAGCTTCTAGTATGCTTATCTTCTTGTCTTTCATGATCTTAGAGAACTTTTCTTCCAACTGTTCTT
This sequence comes from Chrysochloris asiatica, assembly GCF_000296735.1. NCBI lineage: Eukaryota > Metazoa > Chordata > Mammalia > Afrosoricida > Chrysochloridae > Chrysochloris > Chrysochloris asiatica. Next base: position 30,620,601 of record NW_006408521.1, on the reverse strand, counting down.
CAACAGTTTTCTCTGTGATTTCTATTGTCGCTTCCTGTCTGGAATTCCAGTTGCTCATAGGTTGTTCCTCTTCATGGTGTCCCACATAACTCTGCATCTTGGTTATTTGTTTGAGCCAGGCTCTATAGCTTCTTCATGTGAGCTTAAACTTGTCTGTTGTCTCCGGGGTTGTCTTATATGTAAAAACAAACAGTGCAGTTGTTGGGCCCAGAGGGGAGAAATCTCTAATGGGCTCCTGCAACTCAGAAAGCTCATGAGGTAGTTATGGAAGAGATGTGACAGCAGACTTCTGGTTCTAGATAGAGTTCCAGTTGGCCTCAGTGTGATCTGTGTTCAGGGCATTCACTCCAGAAGTCTTTTGTGAGGCCCTTGATGGAGCTGATTTCAGTTTCTGTTAGGACCACAGGGAAGCTGGGGACAAAGTGGCTGGTTAAATGCTGGCCTGGTGGCTCTGCGGGTTTTGTAGGTCTGGAGTTGAGTCCACCTGAATCCGGACACCAGAGTGGAACACCAAAGCAGTGCAGCCAGCCCCCGCGTCATGCCAAAGTGGCTCCTATGCACACATTTCTGAACTCCCAGAGAGCAGGGTCTTTGCCTTGGGGTGGATGAAGGTGGGAGCTGGCCACACTTGTGGTCACCAGGGGAGTGTGGGGGAAAAGAAGAAATAGGACCTTTTAATCATCTGTGTGAATCTGCTCTTCCAGGCCTCCCTCTACTGCCAAAGCTGCTCACAAGGTGGTCATGCCATATCTGACCATTGTTGTTCACCAGTCTAGTCACCCATCTCTCTAACCTTTCTTCTGAAGTTCAGCTTGCTAGACTTTTCATCTGTGTCTGTTTTATTTTTTCTCTTGTATCTTTGTTGTAGATGGTCCATGTAGTGCATCTGCCTAGTGTTTCCACAATCTTAAAATTGTCTGTGGAAAAAGCTGGTGTGGCTCTGTGAGTTAATGCACTAACTGGACTACAAAGTCGGTTTGAATGACAAGATCGGCAGTTCAAGCTTACCAGCTGTTCTTCAGAAACCCTGTACAGGGTTGCTATGGGTCGGAACTGACTCAATGGCACTTAACAGCAAAGACTAGGCTTGCAATAGGAGTGTAGTCGAGTGCTTTTTTTCAGGTGATTATGTAATTACTTACATGTTTTTGGAAAACAGCACTTTACCAATAGTCTACATTTTTCAAGATTCTTCATAAAATAAATAAGAAGTGTTTCCTATCTAATTAAAAGAAGTAAAAACAAAATTGTTCCTGAAATTTTTATAAGGTCAAATTTCAGAAAACTTATACAATGTTGGTTGTCTTTTTTTTTTTTTTTTACATATGAGAGATTTCATCTATTGTGCAAAAAGAGGGTCATCTGATTCTCTAGAAGATCCTGGGCCCCAGTTCTAGCTCCTGGTTCTCAGAGATTAAGAATGCTTTAGAGACCTGTGAACTTGGTCACTGAAAGGGTTATAGAGGTTCTCTCTTTTTTTTTTTTTTAAAGTTTTTATTGTGAATTATGTGTTAGTTTACATGGGTGAACATTATCTTTACATTCATCCTATCGTACTTTGTTTCATTGCAATGATCACAATTCCCTGCATATATCATCAAATACCCAACGGGTATACCCCACACTTCTGCCCCCTGACCGCCATCCCACAACCCCTCTTTCTCCCTGAGTCCAGAGTTCTCAGCCACTCCTCTGTCCACGTCATTGCCTCTCCCTAGTGTCACTGTCTTTCTGGACACAGTCTCACACTTCGCTTTTCTACCATGATGGTTCCAGGTATCTCCACTCCTGGACTGCAAAATCAGCCACTCCCCTCCTTTTGTTACCAAACGTTTACATTTACCTTTCCAACACTCACTGTCAGACCTGATAGCAATCATTCCCTATTGAACCACAGGAGTCCTTTCCCTCTCACCTTTTATCAACCCCATCCAGACAGGTTGGAAACAATTCAGTGGAGGTTCTACCTTTCTCTGTATCCTCTGAAGCTAGGTTCCCTATTGAAAGCTTGTAAGCCACTCACTTCTTGCCTTTGTAGTCCCCCCATCTTGGGTAGCCATTGTCTAATTTCCCCCTCCCTGTCAACCCTGTGTACCAAGGGGATGGGAATGATCCTCACTGTAGAGATTTGTCTGCTCCTTTGTCATACTGCATCCACAAGCATAGGTCAAGATCATTCACTTATAGTGGGTTACTCCTTGTTTTTTTTTCGTATAGATGTTCCCTTTTATAAAGTAAGCTTTGTTTTAAAAGTGTAAGAAACTGAGACTAAAATGTCAAATGGGATAGGTAGAAAATATTACCTTAATTCAAGAAATATTTGCATAGCTTTACTCTAGATCTTCTTCCAGCACTGTATCTGACAATGTTCTGCTGCGATTCATAAGGTTTTCAGTGGGTAACAATTCAGAAGTAGTCTGTCTGGTCTTCTTCTACTGTGTCTTAATCTGGAAACCTGTCCACCATAGGTGATCTTGCTGATGTTTCAAATACCGATGGCATAACTTCTAGCATCACAGCAACATGCAAATCACCACAGTGTAACAAACTGAAAAACATGCAGTCAGGATGTATTGATAATTACTGATGATTGGAATGTGAAGATTGGAAACAGAGGAAGGATCAGTAGTTGCAAAATATGACCTTGATGATAATAAATGATGCTGAAGATCACATGATAGAATTTTGTAACACCAATGACTTAATAATTTCAAATACCCACAAATAAAAGGCAGGTGGAATACACAGGAATCAAATTAACTAAATCTGTGGAGAGAGACTGTGAAAAAGCTCCTTATCATCAGCCAAGATAAGACCAGTAGCCAACTGTGGAACAATCTATCAATTGCTCATTTTCAAGTTCAGGCTGAAATTGAAGAAAATTAAAACAAGTTCTCTAGAGCCAAACCATGACCTTGAACATATCCCACCTGAGTTTAGAGATCATTGCAAGAACAGATTTGAAGTATTAGATACTAATGACCGAAGACCAAAAAAAGCTGTTGAGATGACACCAAGAACATCATACAAGAAGAAAGTAAAAGTCATTTAAAAGATAGGAAAGAAAGAAAAAAACAAGCTGAATGTCATAAAAGACTCTAAAATTTGCTCCCCAGCATAGCGAATGGAAGAGATGAGGAAATCAAAGAAGTGAACAGAGAATTTCAAAGGACAGCTCAAGAAGACAAAATCAAGTATAATGAAATGTGCAACAACCTGGAATTAGAAAACTAAAAAGGAAAAACATGCTCAGCATTTCTCAAGCTGAAAGAACTGAAAAAAATATTTCAAGCCTCAAATTCATGGTCTGGTGCTATAGGATAAGCACTGGGCTTGCTAACCACAAGGTCAGCTGTTCAAACCCACTAGTCACTCCTTGGAAACCCTATACAGAGTCACTGTGAATTGGAACAGACTTGGCACCACTTAACAGCAGCAACAGACATGGTCAAAATAGTGAATGGTGCAGAAAGTATCAAAAGAAGATGGAAGGAGGAAAATTGGCAAGATGACAGACTATGCAGGACACTCTACAATGAAGATAACCAAATGAAACAGATATAAATAATAGTACTGAATCTCTGAGCTTCAGATGAAGGGATAGAGAAGTGGATTGAATGTTTAATAGGAGAGAGAGCTGAGCAGACACAACAAAAATTGGAGAGACTGGTGATACAATCCAGTGACCATACAGCAGCAGCCTGCTTGAGTTTTTGTGAGTGACTTCAGAGACAAGAAAACATTGCAGACACATACCTGTGGCTCTCAGAGATGAAGATTTAAGTTTTTTCTTGTTCCCCATACTCCCCTGGGTATGCCAGAGAGGTATGCCCCCCTGGGAAGCTCCTGCTCTCCTGGTGGTCAGAGCTATCTAGAGGTGAGCACTGTGGTTATGGACCCTATTAAAGAAGAAAAAAGCTATCCACATTGACTCCATTTGGGTTGGCCCTGCTCCTGAGGTGCAGAGTCACCCCTGGCCAGCCCTGGACAAGCCCTCACTAGAAGAAGCAGCTGACCTGTGGGAAAGAAAGAAAGAAAAAAAGTGCTGACAGTCCAGCCACCATGTGGTCATCTTGGATTTTTCACAGGTTATTTATATGGCAAGAGAGTAGGTGGTGCAGAGGTATACCACTTATTGGTGGACACAAAGGGGCAATTTTTTTTTCTGTTTCTTTTTATCTTGTACCCCCACATGACATTGGTGGCCAGAGGTATGACCTGTCTCCATCCACATACATGGAAGCCCCTACTCTCTGGGCTATTGAAGTCATATCAAAGTATGTGGAGAGCTAGCCACACCAACTCCAACACCTGAAGGTCAGGTGTTGGCTGTTTCTGACCTGCATAGCCAGTTCTGGTCAGCCCTGAACTATTGGGACCTTTCACCCTTTGCTCCCCTATGGAATGGAAATAACCCCAGGTGCTTTGGGGTCTGAATGAATGATTTCTGATTCAGGTCCACAGAACAGATAACATCTAGCCTTACAGGAACTCCATCTGGGGTTGAGTGTTACAATCTCATCCCTTAACCACCTATAATGTGAGAGGTGGCTGGCAGGAGACCCCAGAAATCTCTCCTCTCTGGGTCTGGCACATGTCCAGTTTTTTTTCATTGTTTTTGTTTCCTTATTCTTTCTCCCTTGCCTTTGTCTCTTTTGTTTTCTCTATCCTTTTTCAATTTTTTTTCCTGTTTCTTTTTCCCAACCATTGCAGCCCTTTTTTTCTTATTTTTTTTAAATCCCTCTTTATTTAATATTTTTCAAATTTGTAATTTTTCAGCTACTCTAGTTTTTCCCCCTTTTACTCATTCCTAATTCTGTTTCTTTTTCTTTTCTCTTATTTTCTCCATTATTTTCTTTTCCTCTCCCTCTGTTTTTGCTCTCTCTCTCTTTTTTCATTTTTATTCTTTTGCTAGCTGTTGCCTGCTCTTTTCTTTAATGTTGTTTATTGGTTTGTGTTTGTTTTCCTTCTCTCTTGTGTGTTTTCTTTTCTTGATTCATCTGACAGGAAGACAGCAACTAGTCACAGCCCATTCACAACCATACCCTCTATATCATTGGGCAAGAGCCAAAACCAGCTGCTACACACTGGATCAACAGCAACCACCACCACCAGCCAAATCCATCCTAAAATGAATTTCTTGAACAGAGAATGATGCACAAGCTCATCTTCTGTTCACATGCACCAGAAGGCAGTTGATGAGAGTTTAAGAATACACTAATATATAATCATCAATGTAAGACAAATACAACAACATCCCAATGTCTCAAAACAGCAGACAATTTCTGTTTACACAAAGAAACAAGATACAGTGGCTCAAACAGGTGACCAAGAGGCAGAGCTAGGAAACGTCTTTGAGGAAAAAGTCATTGGAAAAGAATTTAAGAGAATATTTAGGTATATCTAAGGAGTTGACAGAAAACTAAAGAAAAAATAGGAAAACCTTATAGAAACAATCAAACAAAATAGATAATGAACTGGAGACAATACAAAACCTACAAATAGAAGTCTATAAGATGAATACTCAGATTTCAGAAATAGACAATACATTGAAAGGATAAAGGAGTAGATTTGAACCAATGGAAGCCTATATTATTGAGCTTAAGATAAATCTCTGAATAGTAGGGAGCTAGAAGAACAATCAGAAAAAAAGAATGAAAAAATCTGAAGAAACCCTAAGATTCATGTGGGACAACATGAAGAAAAGTAACTTACAGGTGATTGAAATTCCATAACAGGTAGAGACAAAGAAAAGCACAGAAAAGATAGAGAACTGTTGGAAGAAAAGTTTTCTAATATCATGAAAGACAAGAAGATAAGCATTCAAGAAGGTGAACGAACCACAAAAGAAAATCACCAAGACATCACATAATCAAACTCTACAAAATCAAAGACAAGAATCCAGAAAGTAGCTCCTACAAAGGAGAACCAATAAGATTAAGCTCTGATTTCTCATAGAAACCATGCAAGCAAGAAGGTAATGGGGAGAAATATACAAAACTCTGAAAGAAAAAAAATTGCCAACCAGAACTATATACCCAGCAAAATTGTCCCTCAAATATGAGGGCTAAACTAGAACATTTCCATGTAAACAGAAATTAAAGGAATTTAATTTTACGAAAAATGCTAAAGGGAGTCCTTTGGACTGAAAACCAACAGTAGTAGACAGCAACTGGAGATTGACATACACCAGAATTCAATCCAGATATGTTTTTGTTGTTAGGTGCCATCGAGTCAGTACTGACTCATAGCAACCTTATGCACAGCAGAACAAAACACTGCCCGGTCCTGAGCCAACCTCACTATTGTTGCCACGCTTGAGCCCATTGATGCTGCCACTTTGCCAATCCATCTCGCTGAGGGTCTTCCTCGTTTTCTCTTACCCTCCACCCTACCAAACATGATAATCCTTTTCCAGTGACTGGTCCCTCCTGACAATATGTCCGAAGTATGAGAGATGAAGTTTGGCCATCCTGGCCTCCAAGGAGCACTGTGGCTGCACTTCTTCTAACACATATCTGTTGCTTCTTTTGGCAGCCCATGGCACTTTCAATATTCTCCTCCAACACCATAACTCAAAAGCATCAATTCTTCTACGGTCTTCCTTACTCACTGTCCAGCTTTTGCATGCATATGAGGTTATTGAAAATACCATGGCTTGGGTCAGGTGCACTTTAGTCTTCATGCTGACGTCTTTGCTCTTTAACACTCTAAAAGGGTCTTGTGCAGAATATTTGCCTAATGCAATACGTCGTTTGATTTCTTGACTGCTGCTTCCATGAGTGTTGATAGTTGATCAAGAAGAATGAAGTCCTTGACAAGTTCAATCTTTTCTCCATTGATGAGAATGTTGTTTATTGGTCCAGTGGTGAGGATTTTTGTTTTCTTTACATTGAGATGTAATCCATACCGAAGGCTGTGCTCTTTGATCTTCCTTAGTAAAACATGGCATCAGGATTGGAGGAAGACTCATTAAACAACCTGCGTTATTTAGATGATACAACCTTGCTTGCTGAAAGTGAAGGAGACTTAAAATATTTACTGATGAAGATCAAAGGGCACAACCTTTGATATAATCCAGATATAGAAGTATTCAATGTAAAACAAATCTATAAAACTGAAAATAAGGAATCAAGGATATCAATGTATAATGAAGACAACAACAAAGTAAAAGGAGGGAAAAGTGTAGTTACAGAACTTAGAAATGGTGAGGAAGTCAAGTAGATTTTAAGATAAAACAGACTGTTTTAAGCTGGGGAAGAAGTTAATAAATTACAGAGAAACCTCCAAGAAGATTAATACACCTTCACATCAAATCAAGAAAAGGGAAAACCATGAAGATTTTGTAAACATTAAAACAACAGCAGTGAAGAAATTGACCCAAAAAAATGCACAAACAAAATGAGTTCAGTGCAGAAAATTATGTGGGACAAAGAAAACAGCAGCAACACAAAAACACACAGCAAAATGACTGCAATCAATTCATACCTATCTATAATTACAGTAAACCTCAATGGATTAAATGCACCAGTCAAGAGACAAAGAGTAGCAGAATGGATGAGTAAACAGGATCCATCAGTATTCTGTCTACAAAAGACACACCTTATACACAAAGACAAAAAATAGATTAAAAATTAAAGGATGTGAAAAATATATCAAGCTATTGGCAATCAAAAATGAATAGGAGTGGCAATATTAATTTCTGATAAAATAGGCTTTTAGACAAAAACCAGCATAAGAGACAAAAAGGGATGTTATCTCATGATTAAAGGGTCAATTGAACAAGAGGACATAACTATAATAAATATCTATGTTCCCAGTGAAAGAGACTCAAAATGCATAAATCAAACTGTAATACAATTAAAGAAATAAACAACGCTAAAATAATAGGAGATTTTAATATACCACTTTACAGCCTAAATGCCCATTAATGGAAGGGTGGATGAACAAACTTTGGTACGTACACACAATGTAAAACTGCAATGTTGAAGAATAATGATTAATCTGTCAAACACCTCATAACATGGATGAACCTGGAGGATATCATGCTGAGTAAAATAAGTAATTCACAAAAGGACAAATATGAAACCACAATTGTAAAAACCAAGAAAAGGTTTCATACTAAAAGAAACATTCTTTGATGGTTACCAGGGGTGGGAGGGAAGGGTGAGTAATTCACTGACTAGAGGGCAGACACCTGTTAACTCAGATGACGGAAGGCTATATACAAAGAAGAGGGAGATTGGCTAAAGAACGATGAAGATAGGGGAAGACACAGGGAGGTATGCAGGAGCTAAAGGGGATATGTTGTTGTTAAGTGCCATCAAGTCGATTCTGACTCATAGCGACCCTGTATAGGGTTTCTGAGGAGCAGCTGGTAAGCTTGAACTACGGACCTTGCAGTTCAGACAGCTTTGCAGTCTGGCGCATTAATCCACAGCACCACACCAGGACTCCAAAAGGGATATAAATAGTAATATATATACAACGTTGGAACAACAGTGTTATATCTCACAAAAATAAAAGAGTTTGAGGATATCTACACTGGTAATCACAGGGAGAGGGAGCAGGACAACTGTTGTTGCATGAAGGGATTGCATTCATTGAGATGAAACAAAGTATGATTTGTTTAATGTATCCTGATGATCTTGGCTGTCAACCTTCACTGTTTCTCTATAAAAGCTTTTTTTGTTTCATGTTTTGTTTTGTTTTAAAAAGATGGAAGGAATACTCAGAGTCACTGTACCAAAAAGAAGGGGCAATGTTCAGCCATTTCAAGAGGTAGCATATGATCAATAAATGATAGTATTGAAGGAAGAAGTCCAAACTGTACTTAAGACATTGATGAAAACCAAGGCCCCAGGATTTGACTGAATACAAGTTGATGCAGCAATGGAGGCACTCTCTCTATGCCTAGAAATTTGGGAGACAGCTACCTGGCTAACCAATTGGAAGAGGTCCTGTTTGTGTCCATTCCAAAGAAAGGTGACCCAGTGGGGTACAGAAATCATTGAATAATATTATTAATGTTGTTGAGTACCTTCAAGTTAGTCCTGATTTATAACAACCCTGTATAGATAGGGTTTTTGAGGCTGTACATCTTTGCAGGAACAGAAAAACTTCATCTGTCTCCCACAAAAAAACTGGTGGGCTTGAACCACCAACTTTGTGCTTCACAATCTAGTGTTTATCATACAGAAGATAATTTTTAAATGTCTGTAGCAGCACATTGGCAGGGAACTGCTAGAAACTCAAACTGGATTCAGAAGAGCTTGTGGAACTAGAAATATCATTACTGATAACAGATGAATCTTGGTTGAAAGCAGAGAATACCAGAAAGATGTTTGCTTATGCTTTATTGGCTATGCAACGGCTTTTGATTGTGGATTATGACAAGCTATGGATAACATTGAGAAGAATGGGTATTCCAGAATACTTAATTGTACTTATGAGGGACCTGTACCTAGACTAAGGGGCAGTTGTTCAAACAGAACAAGGGAATAGCGAATGATTTAACATCAGGAAAGTTGTGCACAGGGTTGTATCCTTTCATCATACATATTCAGTCTATTTGCTAAGTAAATAATGCGAGAAGCTGGAGTATATGAAGAAAAATGTGGCAACAGGAGTGAAGGAAGACTCATTAACAGCCTGCAATATGCAGGTGATACAGCCTTGCTTTCTGGAAATGAAGAGGATTTAAAATGCTTACTGATGAAAATCAAAGAGTAAAGCCTTCAGTATAGATTGTACCTCAATGTAAAGAAAACAAAAGTCCTCATAATTGGTCCAGTAAATAGTATAATGATAAATGGAGAAGAGATTGAAGTTGTCAGACTTTATTTTGCTTGAATCAACACTCATGGAAGTAGCAGTCAAAAAATCAAATTACTTATTGCATTAGTCAAAACTGTTGTAAAATACTTTTTTTAAGTGCTAAAGAGCAAAGATGTCATTTTGAAGACTAAGGTATGCCTCATCAAAGCCATGGTATTTTCAGTAACCTTATATGCATGTGAAAGTTGTACTGTGAATAAGGAAGACCATAGAAGAATTGATGCATTTGAGTTATGGTTTTGGAGAAGAATATGAAAAGTACCATGGATTTGCCAGAAGAATAAACAAATTTGTCTTGTAAGAGTTAGTAGCCAGAATGCTCTTTAGAAGCTAGGATCACGAGACTTCATCTCTTATACATTGGACATGTTATCAGGAGGGACCAGTCCTTGGAGAAGGACATCATGCTTGGTAAAGTAAGTGATCGGTAAAAAAGAGGAAGACCCTTAATGGAATAGATTGACATTTTGGCTGTAACAATGGACTCAAACAAAGATTGTGAGATGGCGCAGCACTGAGCAGTGTTTTGTTCAGTTATGTATGGGGAGCATGGAGACTCTGTAGAATGAACACTAGACTGTATACCACAGGACCACTAGCTGCTCTATAGGAGACATATGAGGCTTTCTGCTCCCGCAAAGATGTACAGCCTTAGAAACCCTATGCAGGGTTGCTCTGAGTCAGAACTGACTGGACAGCACTTAACAACATATGAGGTCACTATGAGATGGATCCAACTTGATAGCACCTAACAAATACTCTAGACAGATGCAGAGCTGAGCACATCTTAGAGCTCAAATAGCCCATATGCAAACAAAACCCTCGTGACTTGCAGCTCAGCCTAAAACATTTTAAAATAAGAGAATATGAAAGCTTATTGACAGATGGACAACGTATATTGAAAAGCAAGGAGATTGTGTTGAAAAACAATGTAATTGCCTTTTCTAAAAGTTGATTAAAATAAATTCTACAGCCATAGAGTGGATAATTTTTGACTTCACACATGTGCACTGTGTATGTGTGGGCGTGTGCACACTCACACGTGTGCATGTTCATGCCTAGTGGCACAGTGATTTATATTGGGCTACTAATTGAATGGTTGGCGGTCCAAACCCACCAGTGGCTCCATAGGAAAAACAGCCTCAGAAACCTTGAGGAGCCATTTTACCCTGCCCTGTAGGGTCACTACGAGTCAGAATCTACTCAACAGCAGTGGAGTGTGGAGTGGGTGATGCAGACACACAAATCATTTATATAAAGCAAATATAGACATCTAGATATAACTTTGCATTGTAAGTGATCGTTCCATTTGATTAAATGTGATCTTGTATATGCTTTGAGGTAGTTCTGAGATTGAACAGCTTGTAAGCTGTACGTTCAGTTTTGAATGTGTGCATGTCAATATACTGTTTGGAAATGATTTTCATTTCTGAAGCATAGTTATAAAAATTAACACTATAAAATTTCATTTGTATGGTTTAAAAATGTTAGTGGGATATTTTTATTTGCATTATAATCACAACCATTTAATTAGGTCAGTTAGTCTAGAACAGATCTGATGTTTCCTGGGCCAAATGTATTATAGGATTGTGCTTTACTTGGCTTATTCTTTGCTTCAAATATTTTTTCAGTTCTTTTAGATAAGTGTCTGCTCTTCAGTTCACCCTAGTCACCAGCATTCCCTGTTAGTTCACACACCTAACTTATATATTCAGTTAAGTTACTGTCTTGGTCCTGTAAGCATTTGAATTTGTGAACTGTTTCTTGGAATTCTGGCAAATTTTCACTGGAGTTGCCAGGAACAGAAGCCAGATTGTTTTAAGTTAAGTATTGAATGAAGAAGTGGAACCATGGAAAAGCTTAATAAACAAGGAAAACTAAGGAGTAACAGCCTGAGCTAATTTGAAAATGCCAGGTTCCCCTCTGTACTTCTCAAGTCAAGATCATTGTTAGGGCAGACTTTCTCAGTGAGTCCTTATTAGCTAGTTTTCAAGTACATAGGAGATTAGAAATAATACCTTGAAGAAGTAGATTGTGTCCAAATGCAACCTTGGTAAGAACACAGAGAATCAAGCCATGGTATCAAGAGAGAAGACAGAAAGCCACACAAAGCAGATTTAAGGGTTTTGAAATACACAGCATCTAGAGTCATTTCATATAGTTGTTCCACACCTGCAAGGACACTACTGTTGCTATTCATAATGATGACTTTGAGTCATCAAGGAAAGGTTAAATTGTATTGAACTGTTGCTAAAGAGAAAAGGAAATGTGTGATATTTGCATATTTATTATTCAATTAAACATGCAACAGTTTCAAAGTTTCATCACTTCTAGCAGTAGTAAGCTGCATTTACATGGAAGTGGACATTTCATTTATTAACAGACACATGTTTTATAATAGTTGAGTCTTCATTAGGGGAGTCCAGTGCCTCAGTAGTTAGTCTGTGGAGAAGAGAATGTGTCTCTTTTTAGGGAATTATTTAATAAGTAATCTTGACCAACTGTGGTAGTTTCAGAATTGGCTCCTGAGAATAAAGGATACATTGACACGGAAAGTGTTTAGTGATGAGGTAAGTAAATGAACTAGTCTATTTGTGTCAGATCTTTTATTCTCTTTAAATAAAATTGCACTTCGGTGCTAAGTTATGAAAAAGTAACTTAAGCATTTACATAACTGATTTTCAAAAAATTTCTTTTTCTTTTTCAGGATGGTTTACTTGTCCTTCATTATGGTCTTGTGGTTTCTCCTCTGAAAATAACTTGAAGATTCTAGAAGTCATATGAGGAGAGAAACAAAGTAAGGAGGCTTTTGCAGGACTGCATCTCACCAAAGATTTCTATGAAACATGTAATTGCTACCAGTGTGTGCTATTTGAGTTATAATTTATCTCTTTTTAGCACCAAGAACCATTGCATTTATAAGTACAATTTAGAATGATGGAATGCTCTATTTTACTAGAGACTCTATATTAAAAGCATTCCTAGCTCAGGGGAAATTTCTAAAACAATGAATTAAAAAATTCCTTTGATTTAAAATGCTTTGACATTAATTTTGCTTCCATATATCTGAAGCAAATCGGTTAACTGTTCTTCATTGAGCCATATCCCTTTCATGTTGGTGGCTGGGATTCTTAAAGGAATGGGTCAGTCATCCTTTTGGAAAAGAAGGATGCTTGTGAACTGAAGATACAAAATCAGTCTTTGTTTAATTCTAGAGTGTGCTCTCAGACAAAGACCAAAACTTGGCCATGTTTACATATTGCCATAATATTTCCAACTTTTTGTGTGTGTGTAATATTATCAACACTACTAAATGAATGTTGCTCAATTCTAAAATGAATGAATTAGCATTTTTCTGTGTGAATAGACTGTCTCCTATCAAGTTTATGGACCATGTCATAAATCTTCAGTATAAAACTTCTTTAATAAAGTCTATGGCAAAGTGACTCTGCTATAATATGTTAATTTGGCTGTCATTTATTTTGCATATGTAACATGGTTGTTGGGCCCTTGTAATAGCACAGCTTCTGAAAGTAATAAAAAAAAAAGTTAAGTGAATTTGGTTTGTAGAATATGTACTCATTCATTCATGTTTCCTCATTAAGTCAGTTTAACATTCTTTTTCTCATTATTTTTTTTCAGTGGTGTTTATGAGCCCACTCACTGCCATGCACACACTTTAGTTTGAAATATTATTTTTTCCTAAATGTGATTCTTTCTAAAAAATATTTTGTAGACCCTGTTTCACATAAAAATTTCAAACTGTATAGAAATGACTATGAAATTACACAAAGATTGGCAGCTGTTTTATTTTTAAATTTTTTGTTAATTATGTATAAATCTCTTCCAACATTTAAATAAAAACTTATTTTAACCTACTTGAAATGTTAGTGGTTACTATGGACTTTGTAAGAAATACCCAAAGTCCTCTAGAGACAGTGTTATGCCCAGAATTTGGGGTCCCCAAAGACCACCAAGGAGCAGACACCGATGCAAGTGCACAAGGGTTGTTTATTCAAGCTCGGGCCCGGACTTCACCTCATCCGACGCAGCGGATTAGGGATAGAGCCCCGAACCCTTTGTCTGTGGGGTTTTTATAGAGTTTTCAAACTAGCTCGGGTTTCTCAGCTTTACAGTTTTTGGATTGGTTAACAATTGGCAAACTATGAGATGTTACAGTTTAATTGGTCAGGACTGGTGGTCTTTGTTCTTAGGCTAGGGCAAAGGAAAACATCTGGCATCTGGCTGCTTGGCTATGTATACATATATCATTTTCTTGGAGCTAGAGGACATGCTAAAGCTTATATACAAAATGGATTCTTCTCTTTGGTCCTACAACAGCTTGTCTGTAGGACTTCCGACTGAAGTGGCAGCTTAGTCAGGCACACTTCACCATCCCTCCAAAGCAGAGAAATGAGAGCAGATCTAGAAGGCAATCCTGGAACCCTGTGCATCAAGTGAAAGGACAAAGAATGAGACCAAACACTGAATAGAAGAAGAAACTGACTAGAAATAGTAAACTAGAACAGATGAACAGAGAGGCCCTGTCAGTAGGCCCAGCATAGTGTGATCATCTTGAGACAAACAGGGCAACAATCCTAGATGAAGAGCATAGAAGCAACTTCACAGAATGCCCAACGAGCATATAGTAATTTTACTTTTTTCCCAAGCTGCTTTCAGCATTCCTTCCTTTTCTTTGGTTTTGGAAAGTTTGATTATGATTTATCTTAGTGATTTTCTTTTGGAGTCTGTCTTGTGTGGGTTAGTTCAGCTTCTTGTCTTTCATGCTGTTAGAGAAATTTTCTTCCAAGATTCTTTGAAATTTTTTTTGTACTTTTTTTTTTTTTTTTGTCCCTTCCTATTCTAGAATTCCATTCATATGTAAGTTATTCCACTTGATAGTGTCCCATATAAATCTTAGGCTTTCTTTGGATTTTTTATTCTTTTTTTTCTGATTGTTCCTCTAGCAGATGAGTATTGAGAGATTTGTCCTCAAGTTCACTAGTTCTGTCTTCCATTGTTTCAATTCTACTTCTTTTCCCTTTCAATGTATTATCTATTTCTAAAATCTTACCATTGATCTAGATTTCTTTTTGCTATTTTTGTATGGTTTTTACATTTTTATTTATTTTGTTAATTTGTTCTGCAGTGTTTTCCTAAATTCTTCTAAAATTTTTCTGTATTTTCCTTGATTTCATTTTCAGCTTTCTCAATCCATTGAAAGTGTATAAATATCATTATTTTAGGCCTTTATCAGTTCTTATGTCATTTCTTCCTCAAAAGGGTCTTCTGACACTATTTTGGTCACTTACTTGAATCACTCTGTCTTGTTTCTTCATGAATTGAAATTGTTTTCACTGAGTCATTGTGGCATTGTATTTGTATTTAATTGATGATTGTATGTTAGTGTGGTCTTAGGCAATCACCACCTGCCCCCTGGCGATGTGATAGAAAACTTTGTGTGCATAGTTGAGGGTGGATTTGGCTGGTTTGGGCAGCTGGCTATCAGTGGGTAGTGGCCGCAACATGTGGGCATGGCTGCTATCTCTTGTTGGGTGGGACATAAGGAAAAAGATACCTGGGAGAAGGAAAAAAAGGCAGTATCAAGACAAAATAATTTTTATAACAAAAGGAAAATAGAAGAGAAAAAAAGGCCAATGAAAGAAAAATGCAGTAAGTAAAACTTTGTTGTTGTTACTAAGTGCTGTCAAGTTGGTTCCAACTCATAGTGATGCTGTATAGGGTTTCCAAGGAGCGACTAGTGAGTTTGAACCACCAATCTTGTGTTTCAAACCAGGGCTTTTATCTTACAATGCCACACCAGGATTCCAAGTAAAATTAGGCAAAGGGAAAAGAAAATATAAGGGAAGGGAAAAACAAGAGAAGCAGAAGAAAATAGAAGGAATAAAAGAGGAAAGAAAGAAAACAGACAAAGTTAAGAAGGGATGGGAAGGTGGATGGAATGGAAAAGGAACCACAGGGAGGAAGTGGGATAGCTGTTATTGCAGGAGGGGTTTGCAATCATTGAGATGAAACAAAGTGTGATTTGTTGAATATAAAACCATCATTTTGTATGTAAAATCACTTAATTCACAGTAAAAACTTAAAAAAAAAAAAAAAAGGGCAGGATTCAGAGGAAAAATTTGAGTTAGGGCATTCGGTATCAACGAACTCTGCTAGCCAAGGGGCTCACAGAATAGGGAAAGGAAGAGCAAGGGGGTAGGACACCCTGTCCTAGATGATGTTCCTGCCAGCATAGATGTCTGGGTTAGAGCATCTGATCTAGAAGTAGGTCTTAGAAATGGCTGACATCAGGGTACTTGTTCCCAAGAAGAACTCTCTTGGACCCAGAGAGCAGCTGGGGGCAGGCCAGTTAGTTATGGAAGGAGTTCTTGGCCTCCCAGAGGTGGCCAGTACTTGGCACTGTACATTTTGATGGTCTGATGAGGTGACTGACGTTAAGGCACCCAATTCATGAGGGTGCAGCTCTGACCTCAGACAGAGCCGGGCTTTACAGGGTGGCATGTGTTACCAATCACTGGGTAGGTAAGGGTGGAGGCTGACCCTATTTCTGGTCATCAGGATGGTGTGGGGAGGATTCTACCTTTCTTGTCACCAGCCACCAGTGTGTATGTGTGTGTTGGCAGGCCACTGTCTCAAATGCCACCTGCAAAAGTTCAGGATGGCTTTGTCATGTCAGGGCAGCTGACAGTTCACCCATCTGTCTCCTCTTCACTTTTATTCAGCTTCTTCTAGTCAGTATTCAATCCACACGCCTATCCTTTTCTCTGAAGTTTAGGGATCCAGGATTATCATTTGTAGCTGTTTTATTTGGTCTCTTGTATCTGTTGTAGAAGGTCTGTTTAGCATGTCTTCCTAATCTGCTGTTTTGCTCTGTACACTTCGGAAGGCAGTGTTTCCATCTCTCTAACCCTGTTGTTGTTATGTGCCGCGGAGTCGGTTCTGACTCATAGCGACCCTGCACAGGGTTTCCGAGACTGTTAATCTTTACAGGAGCAGAATGCCTCATCTTTCTCCCACGGAGCAGCTGGTAGTTTCGAACTGCTGACCTTGTGGTTCGCAGACCAATTCGTAACCACTACACTACCAG
>NW_006408521.1:30595901-30602813 GCF_000296735.1 Chrysochloris asiatica | reverse complement strand
GAACAGCTGGTAGTTTCAAACTGCTGACCTTGCGGTTTGCAGCCCAATTTGTAACCACTAAGCTACCAGAGATACTGTAATGAGGCTAAAATAAGTGTTGCTGAGAGAACTTGACTGCACAGACACATTAAAGCACCTTTTGTGTGAACTAAACCTGTGCATTTATGAACTAGAACCTTAGTAGCATTGTTTATTGTTTTGTTTTTTGACCATGTACAATAAATTAATATAACACCTTATTGCCTTGGAAACATCAGACAATATCAAATCACTTAAAGAAGGCTTTAATTTAGTAAGTGATGATGAAGTATGGTGAAAGAATACAATCCTGGAGCACACTTTTCCTAATTTCCTAACAAAATGTGCAAAGACCTGGAGTTATAAAACCAAAAGGGAAGAACATGTTCAGCATTTCCCAAGTTGAAAGAACTGCGGAAAAAATTTATTCAGTGTGCTCTCGTTCTCTTTAAACAATTGCCTTTTGGTCTATGTACAGATTCCTCATGTGCACAATTAAGTGTTCCAGAATACTCATACTTCTTGCAATGTTGTCCATAACTCATCATGATCCACACAATCAAAAGCCTTTACATAGTCAGTAAAGCACAGGTAAACATTTTTCTGGTATTCTCTGCTTCAACCAAGATCCATTTGGCCACTTCTTTTGGAATGAGCACAAATACGGATCTCTTCCAGTCAGTTGGCTAAGTGGCTGCCTTCCAAATTTCTTGACATAGATAAGTGATTGCCTCCAATGCTTCGTCAGTTTATTTAGAGATTTCAGTTTGTATTCCAAAAATTCCCAGAGCCTTGTTCTTTGTCAATGCCTTCAAAGCACCTTGGCCTTCTTCCTTCAATATCATTAACTGTTGATCATATGCTACCTCTTGAAATGGTTGAACATCAACCAACCATTTCTTTTTGGTACAGTGACTCTGTGTATTTCCTCCACCTTCTTTTGATGCTGTCTGCATCATTCAATATTTTGACCAGAGTATCTTTCAATACTGCAAGTTGAGGCTTGAATTTTGTCTTCAGTTCCCTCAGCTTGGGAAATGCTGAACATGTTTTTCACTTTTGGTTTTATAACTCCAGATCTTTGCACATTTTGTTGTATTATTTCACTTTGTCTTCTTGAATTGCTCTTTGAAATTTTCTGTTTAGCTCTTTTACCTCCTCATTTCTTCCATTTGCTTTAGTATCTGTATGATGGAGAGCAAGTTTCAGAGTCTCTTCTGACATACATTTTGGTCTTTTCCTTCTTTCTTGTCTTCTTAATGACCTTTTGCTTTCTTTCTGTATCATATTTTTGATGTCATCCTACAAATCTTTTGACCTTTGGTTTTTAGTGTCTAATGCATCAAATCTGTTCTTCAGATGTTCTCTAAATTCAGGTGGGATATGTTTAGATCACATTTTTCTTCTTTTGGACTTGTTTTAATTTTCTTCAGCTTCAGCATGAATTTGCATATGAGCAATTGATGGTCTGTTCCACAGTCTGCCCCTGGCCTTGTTTTGGCTGATGATATGGAGCTTTTCCACCAGCTCTTTCCACAGATGTAGTCAATTTGATTCCTGCCTATTCCAACTGATGAGGTCCATGTGTATAATCATCTTTTATGTTGCTTAAATATTTGCAACGAAGTCATTGGTCTTGCAGAATTCTATCATGCAATCTCTAGCATAATTTCTATCACCCAGGCCATATTTTCCAACTACTGATCCTTCCTCTTTGTTTCCAACCTTTGCATTTCAATACATCTTGATTGTATGATTGATCAACTTCAGACTGGAGTTGGTAGAATTCTTCAGTTTCATCATCACTGGCTGTAGTGGTTGGTACATAACTTTGAATAATAGTGGTATTAATTGGTCTTCCTTCAGGCATATGGTTATTATCCTATCACAGACAGCACTGTACTTCAAAACTGATCTTGATAAGTTCTCTTTGATGATGAATGCAATGCCATTTTTCTTCAATTTGCAGTTGCCAGCATAGTAAACCATATATGGTTTTCAGATTCAAAATGGCCAATACCAGTCCATTTCAGCTTACTAATAATGCTTAGGATAGAAATCCTATTTAGGGTTGCTATGGGTTGGAACTGACTTGATGGCACTTAACAACAGCAATGCCTAGGATATCAATGCTTATGCATTCCATTTCAGTTTTTATATTTTACAATTTTCCTAGATTCATATTTTATACATTCCATGTTCTGATTATTAGTAAATATTTATACCTGTTTCCTTCATTTTGAGTTGTGTCCCATCAGGAAATGAAGGACCTAAAGGTTTTACTCCATTCACATCATCAAGGTCAACTCTATTTTTAGGAAGCAGGTCTTCCCTAGTCGTATTTTGAGTGCTTTCCAACTTGAGGTGCTCATCTTCTGGCACTATATCTGACAAAGCCTGGTGCTCTTCATCATGTTTCAATATTCTGGTGCTATATGACAGTGTTCCACTGTTATTCATAAGGTTTTCGGTGACTATTTGGAAGTAGTCCATCTCTCTTTCTTCCTAGTGTGTCTTCGTCTGGAAGCTCATCTGAAGCCTGTCCATGATGGCTGACCCTGCTGGTATTTAAAATACTGGTGGCATAGCTTCCAGAATCACAGCAACACACAATCCACCACAGTACAACAGACTGACAAACGAGTGATGGGATGAACTGGATAGTGCCCAGCTATTACTATTGGCAGCTCTGGTTAGAATCTCAATAGAAGATCCTTGGTATAGTGGGAGAAAAAATGTTAAATAAAATTCAAAATCATAAAGAAGACCATATGTACAGGTTTGATGGAGATTTGCAGAAGCTCCAAGACTGTGGTGCTTAGACACCTTTCAAACCTGAAACTTAACCGATTCCTGGACATCACTTTTCAGCCAAATGACAGGCCTGTGAAGTGAATATCCACACCCGTAAGAAATATGCTCCTCAGAACAATAAAAATTGAGACCAAAAGAATAAAATAATAATAAAAAGGGAATGGAAAGAACAAAAACTCAGGAGGTGGGGGGAAAAAAAAGAGAAAATGAAAAAGGGAAGAGTAAAGAAAAAAATAAGAAAAAGAAGGCCAGAATTTGCTCCAAAACAAAGTCCTGAAGTCAAGAATGGGTAGGAAAGATGGGCAAATGGAAACAGGGAACCCAGGTAGAAAGTGGGAAGAGAACTGTTGCACTTTGAAGGAATTGCAACTAATGTCACAAAACAAAATGTGTGAACATTGTTGAATGGGAAATCAATTTGCTCTGTAAACTTTTACCCAAACCACAATAAAACGTTCAAAAAAGGCAGGCAGGGCAGGCAGTGTACCTGAATCAAAGTTAAACTTCACCATTAGATACTTTCAATGATTGTACTTGATGCTGACAATGGACAACAGACTGATGATGTTGTTAGGTGCTGTCTTAGGCTGGGTTCTCTAGAGAGGTCAAAGCAGTGAAACTTACATTTGTACATATATGTGTGTATGTATGTAAATATATAGATGGAGAAGTTTATATCAAGGAAATGACACAGTTGTAGAGGTGGAAAAATCCCCCAAGTCTGGGTTAGATGAACTAAGGCAGGCAGGTTTGGCAGGCAGGCAGACAGGTCTGGCATACAGTCAGGCAGATGATAAAACAAGTTGCTGGCTCAAGTCCAAAGAAGCAGAAGTTGGAGGACCAGCCAGATGCAAGATCCAGACTAAGCAGAAAGCAAGCAAGAGAGGTGACCCAACGGAATGCAGAAATCATCGGACGATATCTTTAATATCCCATGCGAGTCAAGTTTTACTAAAGGTAATACAGAAATGCCTGCAAGCATACATTGACAGAGAACTTTCAGCGGTTCAAGCCGGATTCAGAAGAGGCCGTGGAACAAGGGATTTCAATGCTGATGTCCAATGGATCTTGGCTGAAAGCAGAGAATGTCAGAAAGATGTTATTGCGTAGTCAATAAAGATATGCTTTACTGACTACATAAAAGCTCTCGATTGTGTGGATCGTGATAAGCTATGGACAATATTGCGAAGTATGAGTTTTCTGGAACACTTAATTGTGCTCATGAGGAATCTGTACCTGGACCAAGAGGCAGTTGTTCGAACAGAACATGGGGACACTGAATGATTTAAAGTTCAGAAAGGTGTGCAACAAGGTTGTATTCTTTCACCATATGTATTCAACCTGCATGCTGAGCAAAGAATCTGAGAAGCTGGTTCTATGAAGAAAAATGTGGCATCAGGATTGGAAGAAGACTCATTAACAACCAGCGATATGCAGATGATACAACCTTGTTTGCTGAAAGTGAAGAAGACAAAATATTTTCTGATGAAGATCAAAGAGCACAGCCTTTGGTATGGATTGCATCTCAATGTAAAGAAAACAAAAATCTTCACAACTGGACCAAAAAACAACATTCTTATCAATGGAGAAAAGATTGAAGTTGTCAAGGACTTCATTCTTCTTGAATCAAC
Organism: Chrysochloris asiatica; assembly: GCF_000296735.1. NCBI lineage: Eukaryota > Metazoa > Chordata > Mammalia > Afrosoricida > Chrysochloridae > Chrysochloris > Chrysochloris asiatica. The sequence continues at coordinate 30,598,350 of NW_006408521.1, read as the reverse complement.
TATCAACACTCATGGAAGCAGTAGTCAAGAAATCAAATGACGTTATTTCATTAGGCAAATCTGCTGCACAAGACCTTTTTTAAAGTGGTGAGGAGCAAAGATGTCAGCTTGAGGACTAACATGCGCCTGACCCAAGCCATAGTATTTTCAATATCCTCATATGCATGTGAAAGCTGGACTGTGAATAAGTAAGACTGTAGAAGAATTGATGCCTTTGAGTTATGGTGTTGGAGGAGAATATTGAAAGTGCCATGGACTGTCAAAAGAACCAACAGATCTGTGTTGGACAAAGTGCAGTCAGAGAGCTCCTTGGAGGTCAGGATGGCCAAAGTTCGTCTCTCATACTTCAGACATGTTGTCAAGAGGGACCAGTTGCTGGAAAAGGATATCATGTTTGGTAGGATGGAGAGTCAGAGAAAAAGAGGAAAACCTCCAGTGAGATGGATTGGCAAAGTGACAGCATCAATGGGTTCAAGCGTGGCAACAATAGTGAGGTTGGCCCAGGATCAGGCAGTGTTTCATTCTACTGTGCATAAGGTTGCTATGAGTCAGTACCGACTCTATGGCACCTAACAACAACAACAACAAACAGTCTGCAGAATCTTAAACAGCCTTAAGAATTTAATAAAGAGCAGATACTGGTAAGAATCACAAAGAGTTCTACCTTTTCTCTTTTCCTCCTTCCTGAACTTGACCTCCCAAGAATCCCAAGGAACTAAGTAGATACGTGGTTTTATCTATCTGACCTGTTCTTACTACCAGTCAGGAAACTAAGTAACAAAGGATTCTGATTGATATATTGATTTATAAATCTGCAACCATTCACCAAATCAGTGTTATCTTGGGGCTACACAGCTACAAGAAATATTGTTTCAGATAGATGCAGTTAATAAGAGTTCTAATCACCACTGCATTTTGTGTTTAGTTCCAGGTTGTTGTTAGGGGCTGTTGAGTTGGTTCCAACCCATAGCGACACTGTATAGGGTTTCTAAAGAGCAGCTAGTGAACTTGAACCACCAACCTTGTGGTCCAAACCAACTTTGCATATCTCAAAGGTATGACAGATGGGAGGGTTTCCAGTAGGGGACAGCATGGTCTGTAGTGGTAGACAGGCATTATCTAGCTGTGATCTCAGGCTAGATGAGGATTTGGTTCATGTGGGCTATTACTCCTGTGGACTGATTGCTAATTTGAGCCTTTGGTTTCCTTCATTCTTTTTTGTTCCAGATGAGTAGAGACCAATAGTTGTATCTTAGATAGCCACTTACAAGCTTTTAAGACCCCAGATGCTACTCACCAAACTAGAATGTAAAACATTATCTTTTGGGGCTATGTTATGCCAATTAACTGAGTTGTCCCAAGAGACTATCATCCCAAGGCTTTAAACCCAGTAAACCAATCCCATGAAGTGTTTGGTTAAGTATTATAAGAATCAGTAACTCTTTCCCCTGTGTGGTTTATTATCCAAGAGTAAGTCACAAAGTCCTGTTTTACAATCATAGAAACCTTTACTAAACAAAAAGATCAAAATGTAAAGCTATTGTTAATCTATCCTCCATCTATAACTATACATTTTTTAAAGTTTTTATTGTGAATTGAGTGAAGGTTTACAGACAAGAGCATCAGTTTATTATTAAAAAAAATTACACACTTTGTTTTCATCTCAATGATTGCAAGCCCCTCCATACAATAATAGTTGTCCTTCTTCCTCTCTGCTGTTCCTATTTCCATTCCTGAAGTGTTTGAACCACTGATCTTGTAGTTCAAATCGACCTTCTGGTCCAGTACTTTATCCTACAGGGCTACACCAGGAGTAAAGCAAGCCTACAGAATTGGAAATAGAGAATCAGAGATGGCAATTTATAAACTGTGACAATTACAAAGTAAAAAGAGAGACTAAATAATGTAGTTACAAAACTTCCAAGTAGAGAGGAAATCAAGTCAATTCAAGAGAGAATGTTGTTGTTGTTAAGTGCCATCGAGTCAGTTCCGACCCATAGTGACCCTGTACAGGGTTTCCAAGGGTGTAAATCTTTACAGGAGTAGAAAGCCTCATCTTTCTCCCGCAGAGCGGCTGGTAGTTTCGAACTGCTGACCTTAAGGTTCGCAGCCCGATTCGTAACCACTATGCTACCAGATAGAGTGTTTCAAATTTGGGCAGAAATTAGTAGATGACAGGGCAACCTTAAAATTAATAAACCTTTTCATCAAAATATAAAAGGAAAATCATAAAGATTTATTAAACACTAAAGTAACAACAATGATGAAAATTATAAGAATACCCACAAACAAAATTTAACTCAGCACAGAAAATTATGTGGAACAAAGAGACCAGTTGTTATTTGTTGTTGCTAAGTGCTGTCAAGTCGGTTCCAACCCATAGCGACCCTGTATAAGGTTTCCAAGGAGCGGCTGGTGAGCTTGAACTGCCGACCTTATGGTTCAAACT
>NW_006408521.1:30594018-30595516 GCF_000296735.1 Chrysochloris asiatica | reverse complement strand
CTTTGCAGTCCAGTAAATTAACCCACAGTGCCACACCAGGACTCAAAGAAAGGAAAAAATATATAAGCTACTGGCAATCAAAAAAGAGCAGAGTGGCAATATTAATTTCTAATAAAACATATTTTAAGGCAAAAATCAGCATAAGAGGTGGTAGTTATGTGCCGTGGAGTCGGTTCCGACTCATAACAACCCTGTACAGGATTTTCAAGGCTGTAACTCTACAGGAGCAGAAAGCCTCATCTTTCTCCCACGCAATAGCAGATAGTTTCGAACTGCTGACCTTAAGGTTCACAGCCCGATTCGTAACCACTTTGTGCACCCAATGAAAGAGCCTCAAAATACATAAACCAAATGCCAATAGAACTGAAGACAGAAATAGTACCATACAGCTCTACAATACAGTAGGACACTTCACTTTGCAAACTAGCTTAGTCCATTGAAAGACAGTTTTAATTGTCAGAAAGGAGTTTGCTTTTGTTTTTGAATTTTTACTATGAATTGAGTGATAATTTACATGGGAGAACATCAGTTTTACACTCATCCTATAGTATTTAATTTCATTGCAATACATACAATCTCTACCATACATCATTATTCAACAGTATTTATTTCTATTTGCAATGTACACAAAAACACTCAGGAATATATAATCCTTTAAACCACTGAAGGTCACATTCTGCAAGCCTGCCTCCTGGCTGCCAGCACACAGCCTTTTTCTTTCCATGAGTCTAGAGTCCTCAACTGCTCTTATCTCTCCATGTTATCATCTCTGCCTCCATCTCTGGTGTTGCTGTTTCTCTGGATAAGGTCCCACAAGACATTATTTTTTTGAGGTAAAGTCTGACTTAAGATAAAGGACTGAATAGCCCCAAAGGACATTAAAACCCCACTGTCATTGAGTTGATTCCAACTCATAGCAACCCTGTATAGGATTGCTGAGGCTGGAAATCTCTATGGGAGTAGAAAGCCTCATCTTTCCTCCTCGGAGTGGCTGGTGGGTTTGACCTGCTGACCTGTGGTTATCAATCCAGTGCTTATCCTACAGCACCACCAGGGTGCTCCTTCAAAAGACATTAGGAAACTCTACTAGAGGAAGATAAAGAAGTTTGATACAAGAAGCAAGTATAAATTGTTAGTTTGATGAACTTGATTTAAACATGGATGTAATCGCTCAAAATAATAGCCAAGAGGGAAGGAGTCTTCACATCAAGGACCAAGCCTATCTCCTCAGCACACAGACATAATAGGGATGCGCAACTTAGGTATTGGCTACCTAAAATGGGGTAGGGCTATAAAGGCATGAAGTGGTTGGCTTATGAGGAAGTTAGTTTCAGAGTGTGCGGGAGGTAAAATCCCCACTGAATAGTTTTCATCTTGTCTATATGAGTCTGGAGAAAGGAGATGGGGATAGGATTCTTTTGATTCAATAGTAATTATCATGACTAATTGTGAAGGTCACAACTATAAAGGTAGAAGTTTTGTTAGCATAAAGGGGGTA
>NW_006408521.1:30592736-30593388 GCF_000296735.1 Chrysochloris asiatica | reverse complement strand
AAAAAAAAAAAAAAAAGATATAGAGGCAAATACTGTAAACCGATGGTGCATGGAGGGGATTGCATTGAAACAAAATAAGATTGGTTAAGTGCAAAACCGATCTTCTCCCGTGTAAACTATCACTCAATTCACAATAAAAGCATTAAAAATAAGACATTAGGAGTTCTATATCTCATGTATGAATCCTTTTGCTGAGAAATCCTGGGAAATGGACATTATGCTCATATTTATAGCATAGCAAGTAAAATCTAACTAAATGAAATTTGTTTGAATAAACATTTCTAATCATATCCCAAAACCCCAGTGCTTGTGCAAATTATTTTGGTTACATTTTTCTGAACATGTATTACCCCTTAAAACAGGTTACTAAGCGAGAATGAAATATCTCAGGCTTACATAGAACAGAGACCACTTGCCTCATTAGGGAAAAGAGTAGTCACATGGTGATCTACAGTTATTAATGAAGAAACAAGTCTAGAGACCCCTAAAAAAAACTCTTCATTTTTCTTTCTAGCCTAAGCTTTCGTTGTTGTTTTTTTCCTATGGTTTTCTTTATTCATGGTCCAACATTCACATTCATATTAGGTTATTGAAAATACATTGTCTTGTGTCAAGTGCACTAATGTATTTGCTCTTGAACACTTTAAAGTAG
>NW_006408521.1:30557333-30590507 GCF_000296735.1 Chrysochloris asiatica | reverse complement strand
TGCAGGAGTGTCCCAGTCTTGCCACATCCCCGCCAGCATTTATTGTCCTCTACAATTTTTATCTTTGCTGTTATTGTTGGTGTGAGATGATATCTCATTGTTGTTTTGGCCTAAGCTTTCTTTATGTTGTTTTATTCAGGATCACTGAGGCAATGCAGAAGCATAGATCTTTAAATATCTGCAGTGTGACTCACTCAGTTTTATTACAATTCTGGTGTGTGTGTGTGTGTGTGTGTTTAGATATTTTGCAAGAAAGGATGGATAAATCCTAGCTTGCTCTCACCCCCACCTAATAAGCTTGTGAATATCAGAGTATAAAGTCTGGGGTCAATCAAATTAACTTCTAGATCAATAGAGGAGGAGAGAAACCCTTTGATCTACATACTAATCATTTTCTTTATCCTTTAAGGACATACATGGTAATGTAATAGAAGACAATCCTTTGTTTGGCAGCATTCAAGGGTATTCAACCCATTTCTAACAGCATGTCCATTATAGATATTTGAAAATAGCAAAAAAATCTCATGATATTGATCTATCCTACATTAAATCTGAAAATGCAGCAAAATTGTTTAAGTTCTATAAAGGAAAACAAAAGTTCACATATGAGCTCTGTGTTAAGGGCCTTAGGTCTTATTTTCATCTTTAGATTACTCTGCTACACTTCGTGTACACCTGTTTATTTGGTTCTAAATAAGTATCCTTATGTTTTAGATTTTTTTAAGGACTTTAGAGAAATTTTTTTTAACACTTTAAAAAGGTCTTGTACAGCAGATATGCCTAATGCAATATCTCATTTGATTTCTTTTTTTTTTTTTTAATGTTTTATTGTGTATTGTGTGATAGTCTACATGGGGGAACATTAGTTTTACATTCATTCCATCATACATCATCTCATTGCCATAGTTACCATCCCATCCATGCATCATCACTCAACCAAAGGGTATACCCTACAATCCCGTCCACCCTCCCCTCAGGGTCCTCAGCACACAGCCCCTCTCCCTCTCTGGATCCCTAGTCCCCAGCCACTCCATCTCTTCACGTCATCCTCTCTCTTCACATCATCCTCTCTGTCTCAGTCTCTGTCCTCACTGCTCCTCTGGGTGGGGTCCCACTCTCCGCTCTTCTCCATTGATGGTCCCAGGGCCCTGAGATCCTAGACTGAAAGGTTAATCACTCCCCTCCTTGCTATAAAATGTCCACCTTTACATTACCAGTTCTCACAATCAGAAGGACTTTAGAGAATTTTTGATAAAACAATAATAAAAATAAAATTAATATTAATTGGAAATCAGTGAAGGGTGCACATAAATAAGCAATATTCCCAGCTATTCTGTCTTTCCAGGGAGACTTCTGTTTTTTTCTCCTGGTTCTGTTTTGAAACCAATACCTATATTATATCTTGCTTTTGTTTTCTTAATGGGATTCCTTCTAACTGGGATGGACCTAGGGTAGTTGTACGCAGAGAATGGCCTCAGCTAAAGTAGAAGACATAGTGGATTTCCATTTCATTACTCTATTTTTCAGATAGTTCTGTAAACTGCCTACCAATGGATTCTTGTATTCTTTAAAATACATTTTAAAAAACTATTTTATGTTTGCTCTTAGAGCCATGAATGGTTCCTGTGTGGCTGATTTTAGAAGCTTATTGCCAGAACTATTTGTGATTTGCTTTATCTCTGGACCTGAGAATTAAACGGTGCTTTCTAGATAATTGCTCATATCTGTACCCGTCTTTAGCTAGTGCAGTAAGACTGAATTCTACATATTCTAGGTTTTTGCTATTTTTTGTGGTTGTGGTTTGTTGTATTTATGGTGCTGCTGGTTTCTTGATAAATTGTCCTCCATTCTGTAAGATTCCCTTATTTGCTGTATCTTGATGTTGAGCTACAGAATTCTTCTGCAAAATTATGAGATACTCCTCCCCATTCCTCCAGTCTTGTAACAGTAAAATAACACCCAAATTCTGCTGAATTTCTAGCAGGAACAGTGGTGACTCATGGTTGGATGGGCCCAGAGCCCAGTTTTGAGCTGCCTCCGCCTCACTGCAATGCAGAAAGGCAGAAGGTGCAAGAAGTCTGCAGAGCGAAGCAGCTTGCCTGTGTGTGTTGCCAAGAGTCTCTGGGGCACAAAAACCTTGAGTGAAACCTAGTGAGAAAGGGGTAAAAAAAAAAAATAATACCAAAAGGAAGATTCCTACTCCTGCAATTGAGTGCTTTTATGTAGAGAGGCAACATAGGGGAGAAAAGCAAGTAAAGTCAGATAAGGAGAACTGGATTGCCAAATGCAAGGTCAGCAGTTCAAATCCACCAGCAGCTTCACTGGAGAAAGATGAGGCTTTCTGCTCCTGTAAAGATTTAGTCTCAGAAACCCTATATAGGGTCACTGTGAGTTGTAATCAACTTGATGGCAGTAGGTTTGGTTTTGGTTTATAGTGTTAGAAGACCAGGGTTCAAATTCCAGCTCTGTCATTTACTGCATGACAAGAGATAAGGGTTTAGCCTTGTCATTCTGAGGTTCCACATTCTCATTTGTGAAATAAGTATACAAATCTACCTCTAAGGAGCTCTGGTAGCATAGTGGTTATGAGTTGGGCTGTTAATCTCAAGGTCAGCAGTTCAAAACTACCAGCGTTCATGGGAGAAAGATGAGTCTTTCTGCTCTAGTAAACATTTACAGCCTCAAAAGCCCTATACAGGGTCGCTATGAGTCAGAACCAACTCCACAGCACATAAACACCCTCACCCCCTAAATTGTTGTTGTTGTTATGTGCTGTGGAGTCGATTCCGACTCATAGCGAACTTGCACAGGGTTTCTGAGGCTGTTAATCTTTACAGGAGAAGAACGCCTCATCTTTCTCCCATGGAGCAGCTGGTAGTTTCGAACTGCTGACCTTGCGGTTCGCAGCCCGATTCATAACCACTACGCTACCAGAGCTCCTCACCCCCTAAATAGTGGTTTTAAATGTCTGAAAACTCCTTAGACACTATCACACACCTTGTGGGAATGAGTTGCTGGGTCTGAGGGCGCAGGACTATAGTCACCATGGTGAAATGGTATAACATAGCCCCCAAAGACAATGTTCTACATCCTGCTTCCGTGAATTGCAGCTGGGATCTTAAAAATTCATTAGCGGCCATCTAAGGTGCAACTATTAGTCTTTCCCAATAGTTGGAAAGAAGAGTGATGAAAATTGAAGAAATTTGGAACCAATTAGACAAATGAACTAATAATGGAACTTGTGAACCTCAGTCTTCACAACTCTGAGACCAGAACTAGGTGACTAGATGGTGCCTGGCTACCACTCACTACCAACTGTTCTGAAAGGAATCACACTAGAAGGTCTTGGGCAGAGTGAGAGAAAACAAGGAACAAAACTCAAAATTATATAAAGACCAACCAGATTTTCTAGTCAGAAAGCGACTGGAGGAAGCTGAGGCTACGGCCCTTGGTCACCCTTCAGATCTGGAACTGAATTCACCCTCCTGGCTCAACTTTCAATCAAGCAGTAGATAGGTCTATAAGGGGACAACACTGTGAGGTAGGCACACTATGGAATGGTCAACCATTCAAGATCAAAAGGGCAGCATTTATCTAAGAACAAAATTCGAAGGATTTGGGGAAAAAAAGGTGGAATGAAAACAAGAATCACAGGGAATAAGTGGGCTAACTGATGGTACATGGAGGGAACTGCAGTCAGTGAAATGAGGCGAAGTATGTGATTGGTTAAATGTAAAAATGTTTCAGGATACAGAGGATTTTATTGTCTAAGGGATTTGAAAGTCAAATTGCATTATCATTAATATGTTGTGCAGGTAGCTTTTCCCACAATTTCAGAGGCTCACTTTGTTGTCCAGTTCTTTCACACCCTTTAATGTTGCTTGCTTCCCTCCTCTACTCTGAACATCTTCCATGTTACCTACTGTTCTGATTTTAATGATTTATCAACTCTGTAAAATGCTTGTGATATCTTTCTTTTATAAATGATTTCAGGGTAATTAGTGGTGACTCACTGAAAATAGAAGGTGATATTACAGCCAGAGATTATATAATGAATAAAGGACTTTGGCTTTGTTTACAGGACCCATAAACCAAATAGACTTCTTAGAAACAGTCAGGAATGTCTATAATACAAACCCATGTATTGATCAGGTTATTGTTTCTTAAGAGATCCTAAAAGTACCCAGATTCCTATTGTTAGTGAAAGACTGACAGATAACTCTTCACCAGCAGTACCATCAATGCATCTTTCAGTGTCATACAAGTACTCTTAGCTAGTTGAGATAATAATATTGTACAGGATTCAACTGCTAGCATCAGCTGTGAGTTGAATATATACATTCCAATTGCAGTCTCCATTCTAGAACCTAGCATGGCTTTATTGTTGTTGTTGTTGAGTGCATCTCTGTATAGGGTTTCTGAGGAGCAGGTGGTGAGCTTGAACCACTAACATTGCAAGTTCAAACCAATTTTGCAGTCCAGCTCAATAATCGACAGATCATAGATTTAGCACCACAGGACTCCGACATGGCATTAGGAAATGTCAATTTGGCATGAGTAGATAGTCCTAGAAATCCTTGAATCTGTCCAAAGTTGTGTCTGTGAACATTTCCTGGGGAAAGGGTGTAAAAGGTCTCCAAGGAATCTGTAATCCAAATAGGTTAAGAATCACTTCATTAGGGGCAAATTCCATGATTGCTGCCCATGTTCTACCCAAATGTCTGGGGTCTGATGAGGTATAGCCCAAAGAAAGAAAATACCCTTATTTTGAAGGATTCTTATTATGTGCCTTCTGTCAGTTCATTTTCAAGAAATCAATGTCCAGGATTTAATTCAACTATATATTGGGAAACAAAGTCACATAAAGTATTAGAGAGAGTGAATCTATTGTTTTAGTTTTAGAATCAATTTCTTGGATTTTAAGCATTCCGTGAACTGCCAGTTTTGATTTTATGTTGCTCTTCACTCAAATTATACATATGTATCTATACATAGAGAGAGATCTATTTTTTGGAGGAGGGAAAAAAGCAACAATGCTTTGTTTGAAAATTGTACTCTGTATCTGGCTTTCTCATGAATGTTAACTACTTAAATGTTATTATCTTGCTTCAATTTTATAGTAATTGTGGGCATTCAAAACAACTATAGAATTGTTTTCTCATTAAAAATAATAATAATAATAATTGTTCAGGCACATAGTGCATTTTTTCATTATGTGATTTGATTCCTTCTTCCCTGCTGGCCACTTCTTGCACATGTGTTGCTGACCCAACTATCTGAAACAAGTGCAGACTACAGCTCCAAGACTTTGGCTAAAGAAAAAAAGCCTAACGTAGAGGCGTAGCCCAGAGAACATTGATTTCTGAATTCTTGGGATATAGCTGTCTCTCTGACCCTAAACAGTGCAACAGCAGAAATCACAGGACACACATTATGTTGGTGGGATTCGTGTGACTTTTAATTCTGATTTTACTAATATCTTACAGTATCAATGAGGAGTAAAGACAGAGATGGGATAAGGAGGAAGAAGTAAAGTATCTTTCAAGTTCCTTGAATTATTGAGCATGTGCTAGAATAAAGAAGTACAGTAAAAGCATCCCCGCGCGTTTCACCCCGGAGCTCTCAGTGGAGATGTGTGAGACACGGGAAATTCTAACTCTGGTGGAAGTGACGGCTGACAAGGTTAAATGTTGCATTGAACTTGGCACACATGGAAGACTGGGCAATGCAGTTACCACACAACTGGGCAATGAGGTGACTGTCAGAAGCCACTTTCTAGCAAGTGAAGAGGGGCACCCTCTTCTGTCTGAGTGCCCCTCCCTCTCTAGCAGGGAAAGGAGACCCTGACAATTGTGCGGCCATTTGGAAACTGCTGGAGAAAAACTCTTTTTTAGAGTAGAGAAATAGTTCTTTTTTTTTTTTTTTAAATATCAGCTGGTGGTACTGATTGACCAGTAGTGGTTTTCTTTATTTTTACTTTGAGGCAGTAGCATTGTGTCCTGGGGATATAATGTCTTATGCTTTGCATACTTAAAAAGCAGAGGAGAGAGGAAACGAGGCCTCTTTAGGGACTAGACTAGTGGGAAGAAATGTGGATTCTAACGGTGAGAACATGAAAAAGCTAATTTTATATCACCACAAATGAACTGACATGGAAGGATCAATGAGACCGTGGCTTTTTCCATTCATAGAAAGTTCAGCTCTTCTAACAGCTACATCTAAGATCAGCTGAATCACAGCTTGGGATAACTAGCACTGTGCATCTAAAGTTAAGGTGAAAACTACATTCTTAAGAGTCAAATTTTCTTCTAATTAGATGGATTTTAATAAGCTCAAAACCTAAAATCTAGGTACTCTTTTCAGTATTTTGTTTGGGGGGTAAATCTTAAAATTCATCACTGCCGTTTTTTCCACCTACAGAATAGGAAGGCTATGAAATGGTCAGGTAAGTCAATACACGAATCAGAGAAATAGCCAACATGCATCTAATTTTATCCATTGAGCAAGGAAATCTCAAGGGGGTAAGCGCTTTTGAGGGGAACTTAAATGTGTTTAAAAGGGAAGAATACTACATGTTTTTTTTCCCTCCCAGGATGGAAGAAAAAGACATAAGGAATTGAGGTGGAGGTGGAAGTGGAAGGGAAAATGTGCATTAAGCAAACATCTATCATTTGTGAAACTGATCTATCAGAGTGGAGTTGGGTATGAACCAGAGGTTTATCTTTGGCAGTGATCTTATGTTTTGGGTATCTAAAGTGAGGTTATATTGCTGGGTTAACGGCTGGGTATAGTGAGTGAATGTAGGTTTTAATTTCTATTCACAGCAAATGACGATGATCACAGATTTAGCACCTTAGTTTGTACTTCCTCTGCACCTGAATCATCTATCTCTGCAAAGCCTGAGCTGTAGGTGAGAAGGCTGTATTCTTAGATAACTCTTCTGTAATTGTTCTCGGACTGCAATTTGCTCCAACCTAAAGAGGGATTTTCGTATGCGAGAAAGTATTCAATACTAAGTATAAGACTGAAGCATTGGAGACATTGATAGTGGTGACAGGTGTTTTGGTTCAAGAACAGGTTGTTTAACAAGTCAAATGCATATTATTCCCTCTTAAGCACTAACTTTTTAAGCAACTGAATTACATTTTTTGGCTTGAGATGGTGCTTTCTTCTATATTTGATTTCTCGGTTTTCTTAGATATTACCGTCTCCTCCAAAATTTCTTCAAAACTTTCCCCAATCTGGGAGGTTTTCTTAGAGGCTACCTTAGAAGCCTCCTCTTCCTCCTCCTCTTTCTTAAGTGACAGCCCAGTGGATGAGACTTTGGAGGTTGTAGAACTGAGGATTCTAGGTGCAAGCAGATAACCTGGATTGTGAGGTGGATTCAGCCCTGAAATGCCTAATCCACTGGTGCTAAAACGGGTCTCTTCACCTTCCAGCAGTTTCCTGTAAATCCAACAGAGAAAAATTCTCAGGAACTCAACCTGCAACTTTTTCTTTTTGAAAGCACAGAACCTTTGAGTCCTTATTCATTTTAGAGAAGCTGAGACTAATAAATATTGAATTTCAAGGTCAAAGAGTTGCCATGTAGACAAATACATATGCACGCACGCACACATGTGCACACAGCATCCTTGGCATCACCTGTATTTAAAGCACTGTCAAAGGAACACACCTACAACTTCCCTGGCCACATCACACCCATATTTGGCATTTAGTCTATGAAGCACTAAGGAGAAGTAATTTTTCTAATTAACACCTTAACCGCAATAGAGAATAAGGAGGTGAGAAGTCCACAAGGAATGAGGAACTGAATTATTCTTCTTGAACTTGAGATTGGTATCTTTTCAAAGTCTAGTAGAACAAAAGAAAGGGAACCAGCAATAACAAATAACCAGTAAATGAAATTGTTACAGACAATATACTTTTTTCCAGCTTGGCCTAACCACTAGTATAAAGAAGAAACAATACTATGTTTCTCATAACTCCAATAATTTTCATCAAAAAATTTTTTTAAACCAGAAACTCAAGACTTCATCAAATACTCCTGGAATTTTGTTTTTAAATAATATACAAAGTGTAAAGAAAGAAAGGTTCAGATAGATCTAGAGCTGAATGTGAGCTCTGCCTTTTACCAGGGCTGGGCAAGTTACACAATCTGGAGTTTTCAGTTTTCTCATCTGCAAAATAGGAACAAAATGATTTGATATCTAGAAAACGTCTGTAACATACTTAATATATCACCTAGCACCTAGATGTTGTTAAGTGCTGTCAAGTTGGTTCTAACTCATAGCGATCCTGTGTAGGGTTTCCAAGGAGTGGCTGGTGGGTTTGAATCACCAGCCTTGTGGTTAGCAGTCCAGTGCTTATCTTATAGCACCACATCAGGACTCCTGTTGTTGCCAAAGTTAAAGTGCCAAGTTGGTTCTAACTCATAGTGACCCTGTATAGGGTTTCCAGGGAGTGGCTGGTGAGTTTGAAATGCCACCCTTGCTGTTCAAACTGACCTTGAGGTGGAGAAATACTAGTCGTATCTATTATGAAGTCCTGATGTGGTGCTGCAGAATAAGCAGTGCCCTTTGAATTACCTGTAAGCTGCTATTTCAATGTCAAGAGCCATTTTGACATTCAGCAAGTCCTGGTACTCCCGAAGGTGGCGAGCCATCTCACTCTTGGTGTTCCTCAGATCATTCTCCAGCTGCCCAATGCTATCCTGGAAAGTGACATATCCAAAATATTTAGGCCAAACCAACTGAGGTTCATCAAGATTTCCACAAGGCAAGAGTTTTCAATCTTAACTACACATTAAAACTTAAGGAACTTATAAATTACTGACACTAGGCCTGTTCCCCGCCCCAGATTTTGATTCATTTGGTCTAGAGTGTGGTATCAGCATCTGCATTTTTCCACAAATGTTCCTGGGAGATTCTGATGGATGGTGACGTTTGGGAAGCACAGGGCACATTTCCAACGGGAGTTTTTATACATTTTAATCCTTCCCTGCTTGCGGTATTACAACTAAACAACTCAGCAATTATATGTCCTGGAGTCAGGAAATTGCAGGCATGGTAAGGACTGAGAGGACAGCAAGCCTTCTCTGCCTCCATCCATGCCTGCATTCTTTCTGATGCTTTGCAGTCTTTCCTGGAAGTCTGATACTCAATGACTTTACTGAAAGCATTGTGCACGAATAATGAGGAAGCAGAAATAAACCACAGTTTTGTTTTGTTTTGTTTCTTATCTAAATGGCAGACTGAAATTAATTTGAAAAAACGAACTAGGTTTACAGGATTTTTGCTCCAAACTCTTTCAGGTGCAAAACCTGCCATGAGATAAAATAGTTTTATGTTTGTGATTCTTGAGCAGCCAGAAGGATCTTTTAAAAACAAAGCAGATCCTGTCATATCTGCTTAAAATCCAACTCCTCAACATGACCTTTCCTTTGCTCAATTTCCTCTTTCCCTTGCTTAATGTGCCTCAATCACTGCCACTTTGTTTGCTCCTTAGACATACCTTTGGGCTTGCTGTTTTCTCTGCCTGGACTGTTTGGTAGTGGGTCTTTACATGGCTGGCTCCTTGTCACACAAAACTCAAGTTTAAATGTCCTCTCAGGTAGGTCTTCCTTGACATCCAACCTAAGATAGCTGCCACCACCACCTATTCCACAGATTACTTTGCCTCCAGCTGCTAGTCCATACAGGGACTTTATGCCAATTAGAAAAAGGCACCCCCAGAGGGAGGACAAATTAGAAGAAAGCACCCACTTGACCATGGCCACTCTGCTCTTAGCTTTTATCACTGTCTGAAATGTATTATTTATTTCTAGTTTATTTTCTGCTGTAACAGAGTTTCTAAATTTCAGCCCCAGTCTTGTTTTGCTTGTATATGTGTGGAGGTGGGGGTGGTGGGGGTGGGAGGGAGCGGGGAAAGGGTTGCCCAGTGTACTGTAGGATGTTTAGTAGCACCTAGTAAGGAGCTCTGGTAGTGCAGTGATTATGAGTCTGGCTGCCAACCTCAAGGTCAGCAGTTCAAAACTACCAGCTGTTCCATGGGAGAAAGATGAGGCTGTCTGCTCCCATAGAGATTTACAGCTTCAGGAACCCTGTGCAGGGTCACTATGAGTCGGAACCGACTCCACGGTACTTAACAACAACAACAAGTATATACCAACAGCCCTCCCCACTCTCTTTCCACTTATATCCACAAATGTCTCCAGATATTGATAAATGTTCCCTAGGGAGCAAAACTGCTCCTGATTGAGAACCACTACTGTAGAATGAAATTAACCTGGCAGCAGACACCCTTGGGTATAGTTCATCACTGAAGACTTGCTGAGTAAATGAATGATGCTACCTAAGCACTTCCTCTTTTCCTAAGACCTGGAAAGGTAAGAGCAAATAAGTCATATAACTTGGCTGTATATTTGCAGAGATGGAGACTGAGAAGTGTTTTTATGAAGTAGTGATACTGGTAAACATATTAGAAACCCAAAGCAATAAGTGTTCAGTAAATCCTATAACTGCTCTTGTGTGCACCTAGATTCAGCAATGGTGAAAGGTAGGGTTGAGATAGCAGGGCGTGCAAATTTCCAAATCACGAGTACCTGCAGAAAGAATTAAAATTCATGCCACCTACCTGTTCTATAAATATTGACAGGAATACTGCAAAGGAGAGATTCAATTGACTGATGGGTAGACAGCAAGGGATGATAGGAGGTGGTGAAAATAACGTACATGATGGAAATATTCCAAAGTGTATTAAGGGATTAAAAGGGCTAAAAAGCATTTACACCAAGAAATTTTACTTGATGGATGAGGTTAAACTAACCTACAAACAAATCTATGTTTGGATTTGCGATAAGAGAACACTACTATTGATGTAGGATAAGCACTGGACTGTGAACTACAAGATCGGCAGTTCAAACCCACCAGCTACCCCATGGGAGAAAGATGAAGCTGTCTGCTCTTGTAAAGATTTACAGCCTCAGAAACGCTATGTAGTGTTGCTATGAGTTGAAATGGACAGGATGGCAGTGGGTAGGTTGGTTACTGCTGAGTTAGCTGGGAAAGGTGTCTAGAGTGAGGGAAAAGGAGGAGGGGAAATAGTATTATGCAAAACAGCAAGGAAAATGGTATATGAGAGAAGAGAAGGATCTTGGGCTTCCTACTTCTTGCCCTGCCACAATCATCCACCATATATTAGTCAGTTCCCTAAATTTTAGCTTCTTCAAAACTAGTATTTCTGCATGTGGAAAATGATAATGTTTACTCTTTTCTAAGATATTCTGAGACCCTCAAATTTGAATTCCAGTTTAAGGAACATCACATTCTTATATAATGAGTCCATTATCTGTTAATAGATAATAGAGATTAGAACAATACTGGGCATATAGAATTGTTGTTGTTAACTGCCATTAATTTTGACTCATAGCGACCTGTATAGGGTTTTCGAGGAGTGGTAGGTGAGTCTGAACTACTGACCTAATGGTTAGCAGTCCAGTGCTCATCCTACAGTGCCAGGACTCAAGGCATATAGAAAGTACTCAGTAAATGTTATTGCTTTAAGTGCAGGTGAGTCAATTCTGACTCATAGCAACTCTGTGTAGGGTTTCCAAAGAGTTAGTCTAGCGGGTTTGAACTACTGACCTTTTGCTTCAAACGGACCTTTCAATCCAGTGCTTATCCTACAGTGCCATGCCAGGACTCCCAATGTTAGTGATTGCTAATATCATATCATGTGACTTTCTACCCTTTGAATGATATAGACAGATAATCGGAAGTCCTCTGTATATACATTTAGAGAAATAAAAAGAGTTATGTATAACAAAACATTGGATATTGTTTTGGAAACATGGAAAAATTTAATATTGAATTTCGGTGCCATCAATTCATTGTGACTTTATAGGATGGAGCAGAACTGCCCTATAGGGTTTCCAACGCCATGGACAACAATCTTTATGGGACTTGTTGTTAAGTGCCATCATAGCAACCCTGTATAGGGTTTCCAAGGAGTGGCTGGTGGGATGAAACCGACCTCGAGGTCCATTGCTTTAACCCACAGCGCCACCCCAGAACTCCTTTATGGGAGTAAACTGCCACATCTCTCTCTCTCTTGAAGCAGCTAGTGGGTTTGAACAGACCTTTCAGGGTACAGCTGAGTGCCTACCCACTGCACCACCAAAGCTCCTTTGATATTGGATACTTGGAGGTACTAGATTTTTTTAAATTAAAATGGTGTGCACCACTCTTTGAACATTAAACGTAATGAGACCTTTCTTAGCAGTGAAAGGTGATGATAGATGATTTTTCTATAATTCAATGAGGTCTTTTATGTCAACTGAGGTATACTGAGCTGTTTACCTCTACCCTAACTGCCCACAAAGAGCACTCGTTTGAGGTTGAGCTTGCTGGATAGTGGTTCTCCTTGTCTTGAAGGTTGAACTGGTCTGACATTACTCCTTCCTGACAATGTCTGGCTCTAGTGGTCCCTCTTCCCCTCTGTCTTGCTGCAGTTTTAAAAATTAAATTACAAAGTATTTTAGAACCTAACAACATAAGAATGAATATGCTGAGAGTATCATAGGGTCTGACTTTCAAATATGTGCTTTAGAGATGTATGTCCTATCTGATTAGCAGGTTAATCGGTGGTGTATGACAGTCTTTTGAAATATATATATATATATATATTCTTGCTTCAGTGCACTGTTTCCTGAGTACAAGGTTCTTGGGTAGCTGAGCTCTGTTGTTGCTAAATGTCATTGAGTCAGTTCTGACTCACAGTGATCCCGTTCATTTAGGGTTTCCGAGGAGTGGCTGGTGGTTTTGAACTGCTGACTTTGTGGTTAGCAGTCCATTGCTTATCCAACAGCAAGATGGATGAAATTTCCTCTAACTTTTATATTATACACTAACCATGTCTATTATATAGACAAGAGCAGACAAAAAGCACGACCCCTTTCAGAAGGAATTCTGCTGCGTACTGACCATTGCACTTCAAAGTCTCCTCTCTTTGTTCTCTCCTCCCCAAGCCAGGCTGTCGTGCATTGCCCTTCAAAAGCCCTGCCAAAGATGGCCTCCAGCTGGAAATCTGAGCAGAGCGCCGCAGTCTGCCCCTCCCCCAACCACACAGCTGCTGCTGGCTTCGCCTGAGGGAATGGGTAAGAGGCACTCCCAGCTCCAGCTGGGGTCTCTCCGGGACCAGCTAGGATCTGTGCTGAGCATATTCCTCAGAGCTGGAAGAAAGCAGCCTGGAAGGAAGAGAAATAACCCGCCACACCAGTGTGTGCAGCAGAGACGTGTAGGACAAACAGTGTGTGGATTTCTTCACTTAGGGGGCCCTCAGCTCGGTAAGCAGTAGTGCAGTCAGTCTGACTGAAAGGTCATTCAGAATTACTGTCCGGAACAATGAACTTAGGTGGGGAGCAAGGATATCTCTATGCACACCACCTGTGTTCCTGTGCATGCCTTATAGCACACTTCTATCTGTGTGTCCCAGTCTCTGTTTTCTCTCCTCTCTGCCTCCAACACACACACTTTAAAATTTTGCATTATATGAATCCCTGATAGCTGCTTTGCAGTAAAAAATATGATTTAGGTCAGTGTATCTCTCAAATCAGTCTGAAGACTGAATGGTTATAGCAAAATGCAATATTCTTAGGTTTCACCTGTGAACAACTGAGTTCTTATCTTTGGACATGGAATAGGCTGAGAATCTTTTTTTTTTTTTTTAAGCCCCAAGTGAGTGATGTGGATGTGCCACTGAGTTAGGACCTACTAGCTTAATTTATTTCTGTAAAGGTGCTATTGTGGGAGTCCAGCAAGAGTAGTGGCTTGGCTTAGCTTGGCTGTGTGCCACTGAGTTGGTTCCAACTCATAGCGACCCTGTACAGGGTTTTGGAGGCTGTAAATCTTTATGGGAGTGGAAAGCCTCATCTTTCTTCCTTGAACTTAAATTGCTAATCTTGTGGTTAGCAATCCAACAGTAGGTAACCCACTTTGCTACCAGGGCCTTCCGGGGAAAGAAAGACTAAAGATAGCTTTTGTCGTGAATTTTAATTTCAGATATGGATCAATCAAGCAATAGATTTATATTCAGTGACTGCCACCCCCAGTCCCCAAGGAGCAAGACCCCCTCCTGCAATTTAATTAGGTTGTAGGCTAATCTCATATTGGAGAGAAGAGGCCAGACTTGGCACATCTCCCTGGAGAGCATTAACCAACAGTGATCTTGATTGCTCAGCAAGGTCTTTCAAGGAAAGCTTCAGCTTTCCAAGACAAACCACAGTACAGGGTACCCCACCCAGTGCCCTCCAAAATATCTTTAGATATTTTTGCAGAGCTGGGGCTCTAATGGTAGCAAAATGGCCAGGCAGGAACCCAAACCATTCTATGTCAGAAAAGCCTTCAACTAAAGGGGATGGTGGCGTTTGACTTTTGAAGACAATAAGCTCTTTATAATTTCTCCTCTTGCCCAACTCTGACTCTCATACATCACTGTCTATTTACTATGTCTCCTTGAATCATTCTTTACTTTTTCAAAAAAGTATAATAAGCTTCTTCTTTTCCAACAGGCTATCTGTTCTCCGGGGCAGGCAAAACATGACTTAATAGGGCCTTTCTCTGCATCTTAGAAAGTGGCAATCTTGCAAAGAAAAATGAACCTCCTAGTAATCTCTGAAGCAGAAGAAAGAGAACCAGTTACCATACTGCAGTGAAAGGGGAGGGGTGGGGTGAGAAGGCAAGAAAACAATGGCTGACTCTTAGCTTTGGTCAGCACTGCTAAACTTGTTAGACAGAGGACACCCTTGTAGCTTTAGGCCTTCAGGATCATAGGTAAGGTGATGAACACCATCTAAGACTAGGTCCCAAGGGATGGGAAATAGTTCTTGGTTGTCTGACCACCTCTTCCACACCCACCAGTAGGTCCACCAAGCCTCTGAAAGCTAAAGCCGATGGAGACAGCACTGCAGAGCTGCAGGTGCTGCAGTTTCTTATTTATTTCCTGCAGACCATCTCTGGATGGCCATACTATTGTCTGATCCTAGGAAAACTGTGAAAGCAAAAAAGTCAGACAACACAGTCACTACCTCTTAAAATAAAAAGGGCTATAAGAAGCAAACAAAGGACATGGCAAAGTCCAGTTCAGACGGTAGATGCAGGCCAGTTATTCCTTTTGTAGAAATATTGGGTAAGCCCTCCAGAAGACCATCTAGCCCATCCTTTGAGGCTTCCAAAATTAAAAATGAAGCTTCAATTAACCAAATGTGATTCATTCAGGCCATCCAACATAAGTGGAAAGGTTGGGTGAAAGGTTTTGATGTAAAATAAAAGTATTTATTTGAAACAGTACTGTAATTCTAAATTAGCCAAAACAAAGAGTCCAAAGCAGGTTTTCTTCCTTTAACAAAAGGAGTCATTCGTAATGAACAGTAAGTATCTTCCCACCAATAACTCCTTAGCTCTTGATTAAAGGTTCCTCAACCCTATTAATTTAATCAAATGTAAACTTTGATCCTGGCTGAAAACAAAACAAAACAAAAACCAGGTTGAATTATTGCATTCTATCCAATGGAGCTTTTATTCATTGTTCCTTGAAGCAGAACCACTCTAGATTCTTTTCTACACTTTTCATTCATCTTGTCTCCTGCCTCAGTACCCTTTCTTGTGATCATAAATCTGGAAAATTCTGCAATCCAACTGAAGATGCATTGGTCTTTGTTGGAAGTGGGAAAAAAAATCAATACCTTCACAAAGATGAGAAAAATAAATGGCCTGTAACAAAGAGAGACCCCCATCTCTGTGATTAATCACATGCACTTAGGATGGAAAAATGTAGAAAATGCACATTTTCAGGTGAGACCTCACAGTTGCTGAGCAGATTAAGTGTTTTTTGTTAAGTGCTAAGCCATCCATGAAAATGAAAATTAATGCTGTCCACAAGATGACCTCTTATTGCAGGTAGCCAAGATTGATGTGTTGCTATTGCAGCAGGAGAGAGAAAAAAAAACAAAAAACCCAAAGCAGTTAATTGTCTGGAGAGCCATAACTGGGACAAGAGAAAGGAAGAAGGAGAGGAAAAGGGGGAGGGAGGGAAAAAGAAAAAGAGTGAAAGTGCATTTGAGATGCAAAGACCAGAAGGTAGGTCATTTCAGGATCAGAACCATGGACAGCGCCCGGACGACTTTCTGCTACAGAAATAAAAAACTTCATTATGAAAAAATGTCGGCAAGGGAATCTTAGGTGTGTGTTGTGGGGGCTTACGAATAGGGAGGGTGTTACTAGCCCATCTACTTGGTCCTCGGCTCCCAATCTCTATTTTGGGGCGGGAAAAGTCTAGAAAATGGTACAGCAGTCTTCTCCCCATCCTGTAGCGGACATGCTCCCTGAATATCAATTCCAGGACCCATAGAAAGCTTTTCAAAGTCAGCCAAAGAAACTAGACAACCCAGGCCCTACTGCTTACTAAGGAGAGGCTGTAATTCGTCAGGGTTGGGCTGTCTTCAACTTTGGGTGGGGGACTGTTTCCCAGGTCGCTAGTGTGTGCTCTTACTTGCTGCCAGGGAGGCATGAGTTAATTTTCATGCAATCATATTGTATGATTCTGGAAAACAGGGATTTAAAGCTTCTTTGTTACAAGCGGTCAGACAGGAACGTGAAGGACAGGGGAAGAGAGTTTCCAGGCCCCCAAATTAACGGGACTTTTTGTTTGCCAATGCTTCGCGTTGGAGCTTTTCTCCCTTCTCTTCGTCTTTCTCTCCCCTCTCCTTGGTTCCTAGAATTTGCACGGGAGCGCGAATACGCGCGGGAAGGGACAGCCTTCCATTTTGGTAGCACTGCAGCCTTTACCTGGTAGCCGACCACCTCAGCGCTGTGCCGCTCCTCCAGCTCCAGGATCTGCCTCTCCAAAGACTCGTTGGCCCCGCGCAGCCCCTCAATCTCGATGGTGCGAGCCTGCAGCTGGCGACGGTACTCGTGGATCTCCTCGCGGCTAGCCCGGATGGCCTCCGTGCTGCGCGCTGCCTGCTCATTCAGGTTGGCGAACTTGGACTTGTACCATTCCTCCGCCGATTGTAGGTTCTTGGCGGCCAGGGACTCATATTGAGCACGAATCTCCCTCAGTGCTGAACTTAGGTCTGGCTTCGCCACAGCCACATCCACCTCGGCCACGGCCTGAGACGACGCCTGCAGCGTGGCCAGTAGCTCGGCCACCTCTTCGTCATGCACCTGGCGCACGAAGGCCAATTCGTCCAGCAGCGACTCCACCTTCTTCTCCAGGTCCAGGCGGGCCAGCGTGGCACCGTCCACGTCGCGCTGCTGAGCCTTCAGGGCGCGCTCGGCGCCTTCGCGCCCGCGGCTCTCCTCCTCGCAACGCGCCCGCAGCCGCTGCACTTCCTCCACTAGCCCGTCGCGCTCCAGCAGGGCCTGTGCGCGCGCCGAGCTCGCTTCCTCCAGCTGCGCGCGCAGGTCGCGCAGCTCGCGCTGGAATAGCTCACCGATGCGCGAAGGTTCGGCGTGGCGCTGCCGCAGCGCGGCCAACTCAGTCTCAAGCGCTCGGTTCTGTGTTTCTAGCTGGTGCACCTTCTCGATGAATACGGCGAAGCGGTCATTGAGACCCTGAAGCTGCTCCTTCTCATTGGTACGGATGATCTTATACTCGTTGGTACGCGCCGCCGCCTGACTCAGGTCCAGGCCGTCGGACGCCGGCTGCCGGCGGTAGGCCAGGCCCAGGCCGAGCGAGGAGACAGAGGGGCAGGCTGCCGAGGCCACATTGCAGCGGGACAGCGACTGCGAGCGGAAGCTGCCCGCTCCGCTTGTCCCGGAGAGACGCGCTGACAAACGAGAGCTGTCCCCGAACACCTTGCGGTAGGAGGAGGAGGTGCACAGGTAGTGTTCCGAGCCGAAGCTCATGGTGCCGGGGTCAGAAACGGACGTGCGACTGTGGCTGAAGCTACAGAGGGAAAACGAGGTGCGCCAGGCAGGACTCAAGGGGTGGAGTGCGCAAGGTTTTAAGGCGTGGGGGGCCGGGGCGGTGCTTTAGGGGCGGAGCTTTTGCTCCTCCTTTGGTCCTGAGGAAGGGAGGGGGCATCCAGGAGCGACGGTAGGGAAGCACATAGAGTAAAGCAGCTGCGCGCAATGGACCTGGGGAGTGGGGACTGGGCCATCTGCGTAGGAACCACTCTCTGTCTCCAAGAATCAACCGTTTTGGAAGTCAAATGACAGATTTCCCATCCAGAAACCGCACAATTCTGTCACATCCCGTAACCCTGTCTGTTCCCTTCCCTCTTTAGCCCACTGGGAGGCTAGGTTTTTCTGGGAGGTGGCCTGCTCGCCCATCCCTACCTTGGAGTTACCAAGAAAATCCTGTTTCTTCAGTCATAATAGGGCCAGGGTGAGGCTATGTCCTCACCTTCAGCTGGCTGGGGCTCCCAGAGGGGAAAAGTGGGTCTGCGGCACAGAACTCCCCTTCTTTGCGCAGTCCAACTGTGCGTCTGCACCTCTCAGGAGTACCCAGGGCCGGAAACCGGAAACCACGTGGAAAGTCTGCAAAGCCTGGGGTAGAAAGGAGAGACTGGTAAAGAACGTGAGTAAAGTGGGAAGGAAAGAGTGCAGGGCTGGGAAAGGAGCGCTGGAATTACTGGGATTCCTTGCCAACCCTGCAAAACAGGACACAAACTAGTACCACAGTGGCCACTCTGGGCAGAGCTGAGTTACTCCTGACATTTGTATAAGAGAAGCTTGTTCTCAAATTCACCACAGCACTCACCACGCTCCATTGATGCCACCCACCTCCTTAATTCTGGGCCTATGGGCATTTGGCATTTGTCTGCTTATGCGCTGCAGGAAAGATCCTCCTCTAGTCTGGAAGAGTCCAACTCCTGTGACAATTCTTTCTTTGGATAAAAGAGGTCTGTTAAAATAGATGAAACTCTAAAAGTGGGGAAGGGCCCTGGTGAGTAAACCTTTATTAACTGTGGTTGGTGGTCCCAACTCATAATAACCTTATGCACAACAGAATGCAGTAGTGCCCTGCCCGGTGCCATCCTCATAATTGTTAAGTTTGAGCTCATTGTTACTGCCACTGTGTCAGTCCATCTCTTTGTGAGTCTTCCTCTTTTGATGCTGACCCTCTATTTTACCAAACATGATGTTCTTCTTCAGACATATTATTAGGAGGGACCAGTCCCTGGAAAAGAACATCATGCCTAGTAAAATGGAGGGTCAGCGAAAAAGAAAAATCCCCAATGAGATGGATTGGCACAGTGGCAGTAGAAGTGGGCTGAAATAGCAACAATTGTGAGGATGGTGCAGGACTGGATGGTGTTTATTTCTGTAATACCTGGGTCACTGTGAGTCAGAACCAATTTGATGGCACTTACTAACAGGAGCTCTGGTAGCGTAGTGGTTACGAATCGGGCTGCGAACCTTAAGGTCAGTGGTTCGAAACTACCAGCCGCTCCGCGGGAGAAAGATGAGGCTTTCTACTCCCGTAAGGATTTACACCCTCGGAAACCCTGTACAGGGTCGCTATGGGTCGGAACCGACTCGACAGCACTTAACAACAACAACAATGATGCCCTTCTACAAGGACCTTTTCAATAGATTCCAGAATTCCAGACTGACAGCCTTTCTTGATTATGGAATGCCAAGGAATAAATCTAAGGAAGCTTTATTTCACTTCATGGAGATAAATACTATCTGAGACAAGTTATGAAAGCAAAGGGGAAAGGGAGTCCTGTGGAACTTTGGAGCATGTCCTTTGTCCTTGTTCTTGATGTCATGGACGATGGCAAGACTCTGACACAGCTTCTCCCTCTGACTCCTCAGAGGAGACCAAGACCTCAGTTGGAGGGATTCAGTTCTAAGTTCTTTTGGCTCAAAAAGACCTGGTGAGGCAGAGTATGGAAGAGTTCTAACACTATGGAATAACTACTTTTCCTAGCCAATGTCCCTGCTGTTTTGCATAGGATTACCTCCTTCTAGCCACTCTTCAAGGTAGCAATTATGCCCATCTTACAGATGAGAAACTGAGTCTCAGGTGCAGTACTCTGCACAAAATCACTAGCAAGCAAAGACCAGAGCCAAATATACATTCTTTCTACTCACTATATAATTCCATTTCTTAGAACAATGAGACACTTGAAGTCTCGCTGATTTCTATGCAACCAGCATAGGGCTAAGTAGCCTTTAGAACAATTTTTGCAAATAAAAAGTTAGCAGCCTGGTTTATAACTGAAGAACATTAGACTCAGAGTCCAAGATGGTGGGTTTGAGTTAGGCTTCTGCCACTTACTAAGCGTATAGGGATAATAACAATACCTCCCTCCCCAAGGTCATGAAAGATTGAACTGATGAATGCAAAGGTACTTTGTAAGATGTTCTGTTATAAGGGGTTATTATGATCTTTCAGATAAAAAGACACTGATTCAAAACCACCACCAACAAACATGAGATAGATTTGGAGTTGGGATTACAGGAAACTGTTCCCCATATCCTTGCCTAGGCCTCTAAGCTACCCTGTTGTGCCAGGGACCATATGAGGATGTCTACATGAATAATTAGAAGATTTTACTTTTAGATTATAGTTCCAATCTCATTTAAGTTCCAGATAACTCTAATGTAGAATTTATAATTAGAAGATTTTACTTCTGGCCTATAGTTCCAATCTTACTGTAACCATATTAGTCAGAATTACTGAAAACCAATAAAAATGTCCTGTCTGGAGTTTCACCTTTTTTTCTTCTTCCATCCTCCAACAGGAGCAATATCCCAAAGACAAAACATAGGGCAAAAGGCCTTAATAATCCAACAAAGGAGTAATGGCCCTGGGAGTTTTTTTTTTACAGTGTGTTGTTTTATTTTGCACTCAAAGATTCCACACTGAGCTTCCCTTTTGAGTCTTATACCTGCCCTTTCTTGGCAAGCCATCACAAAGGCGTGGATGTTTGGCTTTAAAATTTTTAACATTAGACTATTCTTTGAAGGAGTAATCTTGGCTGAATCTCAATTTATAACTCCTTCCAGCTGGCTGGGTTTCCTGAGGGCATGCCGTGTTGTATGCCTTCATCTTCCTGTAATGGCAGACTTGAGTACCACAGACACATTGATTGGACATCCCCAGTGCTCCTGCTGGAACCTCTCAGCAGCATCTGGCAGTATTTCCCACTTTCCTTAGTTTCAAGGACTCAGTTTTTAGCCTTCTATTGTTTGTGTAAACTCTTTTTAGAATAATAGGTCTCTTGGGGTCAGGGTAACTTGTGGTACAACTTTTTTCCAGAGAAATCTAATTTGGCATCATGGTTCTTCCTAGCCATGTATCCTTGAGCAAGTCATTTTTATTTTGCTTGTTTAGTTTTTTAATCTGTAAAACTGTAATAAAACTACCTATCTTTTTAATTCCCAAATTAGAATTACCTGGGAACTTAAAAAATTCTGATTCCTATATCTAATCCCAGACCCACTGAATCTAGATTTGAGAACCCTTGACTTACCTCTTAGGAAATTACTTTGAGTGTTAAATGAGATAATGTAAACAAAGTATACAAACCCAAATGTCATGTACTTCAAAAGGTAACAGGTTAAATCAACTGTGATACATTCCATATAATGGAATACTAATCAGCATCAGATGCACACAACTTGGATAAGTCTGGAAGGAATCTTGCTAAGTGAAAAAAGCTAATCTCAAAAGATTACCTATTACATGATTGTATGTATAAAACTTACCTGAAGTGACAGAATTATAGTGATTGACAAGGGTTAATGTTGGGTGAGGATGTGACTATAAATGAGTAACACAAGGAAATTTTTTTTGTAGTAATGGAAATGTTCCATTACACTTGTTTAAAATGTATAGAAACATGCACTTGTTAAAAATGTATAGAAACATGCACAGAGAAACTTTTGGGAGTGGGAAGAATGTAAAAACTAGTCAAGTTTGAATAAGGTATGTAATTGAATTAAGTGTGTTAGTGTCATTTTCATGGTTTTGATAGTGTATGATACTCCCACACAGGGAAGATGTTTGAATGATTCATGGGAGCTCTCTGTACCACTTGCAATTTCTTGTATGTGTCAAACTATTTCAGAGTAAGAGATATATAAAAATAGATAAATGCTCTTAGGAGATACATGAGAGGGAGGAGAAAAAGCAAATATGGCCAAAATCTAGGTGAAGGCTACATTTGAAGTTTTTCAAAATAAGAAATTAGGATAATTTAATAACAGATGATTTACCTATTACTAGATCATTTGTTTATTATCATTTGCAGAAAGATGATGGATGGATGGATAGATAGATAGATAGAACGAGAGCACAAAAAAAGTACTACCCAAATCTAGGATTGAACCAGGGACAGTCAGTCTAACACTCTCCCAACTTTGACTGTAAAGTCCTTTCCTTCTTCCCATCCATCCAACAATAGGAAAACACTGCATGTTCTATAGCAACAAAAAAAGATGGTGATTCACACTCTGTTGGGAATATCTTAAGTACTACTCAAGTCCTCGGTGTTTCTCTACTCATTTCACAAACATTTACAGGACCCTGACTGTATGCACATGGATCAATGTGACTGAAAGTAATCAAAAGTGTCACTTTTCTCAGATTTATCTAAAATGTTCTACAGATAAAATCACATTATTATATATTTCTGTTTTCATTTCATAATTCAGGCATTTGCCCATCTCAGTTATGTCAATCTCTACTTTTCTTTCACAGTTCAGTATAGTGCTCAGTTGTATGAGCATATCATAATTTGTTTGACTTTGATGTTAGTTCTAGTTTTTCACTTTTAAAAGGAACATTCTAATTTTTCTAAAAAGAAATAAAAATGAGAGAGAATACAACCTGAATGAAATCCATCCCCCCTCTCCACTTTGCTTTACTCAGTCAACTGACAAACGTTTCTTATATGCCTATTGTGTGCTGAGCTGCATGCTTGGTGCTGTTTGTGTCTATGTGGGGGAAGAAAATATAAAACATTGTTACTACTCATAAAAACCTTACAAACAGTTGAGGGAATATGCTAACTTGAAAAATTCTTAAGGATGACCATAAGGCAGGTATGTTGACCATAAGGCACATTGACCACAGACCATATGTGCTAAGAAGAGTGAAGCCCACCTCTTTTCTGCCTCTGGTTTTAGCCAAGTTATTTGTTTAGCCAAGTTTCTTTAGCTTTCATGATAAAAAGATGCTTGCTATGAGCATTTCATTAAGGAAGGCGGAAAGCATCATGCCTAATCATGTGAACTGAATGAAACGCAAAAGAACGTAATATCAAGTTAGCCATGTTCCTATTTGTCCTTTGTTTCTGTCTACATAGAATGTAAACACAGACAACTATTGGTCCTTTGGTGTGACTTGGGATGGTGACACTACAACCTTTGTGGTTGTAGTTTTGTACATAAATTTGTGTTAGCCCAACTTTGTATTGCTTGTTGCACAACTTTTAAAAGATTCACTTGTTGTGTAATTTTGCCTGGGCATTTGGGGTTTCTTGCTAACTATCACTTTTTTAAAACAACAAAATCAAAGCAAAATTTTCTCTGTGTGTGTGTGTGTGTTTTGTTTTGTTTTTTTGCCTTTGCTGTCTTTTAGAGGTTAGTCCTATCCAGAAAGCTATGTGTATTTCCCCTTTTCTCTCTCTGTCTTTGTCTTATTTCTTTCCCTCTTCCCATATGCTTCAACTCCTGTAATGATCTCTTCCCTCACCTACTTCCAAGGAGAATTGGGAGACTCTCCTGTTTGGTCACGCTTCAGGACCATGGACAGCTCACAGCGTCCCTGTGTGCTCCGCCTGTGGTTGCTGTTTTCTAAATTTCCCAGAATGTCTAATGGCAAAGTTTCTGAGAAGCCATTTGGTTCACCCCTCCGGCCTTTTGATGATGCCCAGAGAAAGGATTCCAGTCCTGTCAGCAAATGGGAAACAAAACAAAAACCCAACAACAAAAACCAGACCCATTGAGGTCCGGTTGATTCTAACTCATAGTGACCCTATTGTTGTTGTTGTTAAGTGCCATCAAGTCGGTTCCGGCCCATAGCCGGAAACTTTATACAGGGCCCATAGCGATCCTGTATAGAGTTTCCTTCCGAGGAGCAGCTGCTGAGCTTGAACTGCCGACTTTGAAATTCAAAGGGCTTTGCAGTCCAGTGCATTAACCCACAGCGCCACACTAGGACTCCAGAGTAAAACTGCCCCATAGGGTTTTCAAGGCTGTGATTTCTATGGAAACAGGTTTCTATTTTATGATTGGTGTAATTATCCTCCGGTCATCTCATGTCATACTATCACATAAGCCACCTGCCCACCTACAATACAAGTTGGCTATCCTTGAGTCAAGCATCTTCCCCTACTCTGTCAGCTTTTATCAGGAGCAATAAGTCACGTGCTGTTGGACATGCTGCCTGTTGGTAAAGAACTGTGTCTGTTAGCAGGAAACTGGGAGCATGGCAGGCAGGCACCCAGAGCATCACACTCTTTTATCAGATTTCAACTCTGTGGCCTGTCACAGAGAAGTATACTCTTGTATGTCTGAGTTGATGTGTACTCTGCATGTCGCTTTGCACATATTTTTGGATTATGCAAATAATTGCCATATGGTGATGTGTAGTTTGGAGTTGCTTGAAATATTTCCAACATATTAGATTTCTGAATGGGGCTGTTTCTCTCAAGACTGAAAATCTGTTTTCCGTTCTCTTGCCAACTCTGCAGTAACTGGAAGACTGGTGATTGGGACAAACTGAAATCTCAGTAAATTTGTGAAGTGGTCGTACTTCTGTATGCTATAGGAAAAAGGATGCTAGGAATCAGGCCAGTTCCAGTTCTGTTACTATGGCAGAATGCAGTGCTCACCAGATGTCCCATAAATATCCCACCTCTTAGCTTCCTCTGGAGTCAGGTTGGGGCATGTGGTGAATCCTTCCCAAGGGGCTATGAGAGGAAGTGGTGTATGTTCTTCATACTTGTCCTGGAAGGTTGGGTTGAGTTGAGTTTGACAGAACCTACAAGATAAAAGAAGACTGGATCCCTGAACCATCGTTTGTAAAGGTGCTGCCCGGAGCACTCCCTGACCTGTAGAGGACTTTGTATGAAGGGGAAATAAACCTCTGTGAGTTAGGTCCTGGAGATTTAACTCAAGAATTAACTCAAAATGGGTCAACAACCTTTGTATAAAAGCTAAATCCATAAAAATCTTAGAAGAAAACATACGGGCAAATCCTCATGATATGGCAATGAATTCTTAGATATGACACAAAAAACACAACCAACAAAATTAAAAGTAGACAATTTAGACTTCATCAAAAAATTTAAATGCTAAAGGTAGGAAAGATATCTATCAACTGCTGAATGTGTAAACTAGAAATGTGGTATGTCAATATAGTGGAATAGTATTTGGCCTTAAAATGGTATGGAATACCAACAATGCTGTAATATGGATGAACCATGCAAACATTATGCTAAGTGAAGGAAGTCATATGACCCACATATTGTATGATTCCGTTACATAAAGTATCCAGAATAGTCCAATCCACAGAGACATAAAGTATATTAGTGGTTGCTTGGGGTTATGGGGAATGGAGCAATATGGAGGTGACTGCTGAAGGGAATTGTTGTTTTTTTTGGGGTGGGAGGGAGGGTGATGGTTGTGCAACATTGTTAATATACTAAAAACGATTGAAATGTATGCTTTAAAATAGTGAATTTTATGTGTATTTTATCTTACAAAAAAGTCTTGTTGGTTACATGGGCCTCCTGACATGAGACCTGAGGGGCATTCCTCTGTGCTAGTCTTTTCAGAAATACATAACTTCAGTCTGATCATTAGAACACATACAACAAACCCAGATTGAGAAAGAGCCTACAAAATACTTTAACCAAATCTCTTCCAAAGATCATCAAAGACAAAGACTGAGAAACTGTCACAGACTGGGGGAGACTGAGGAGACATGATTAATAAACACATCCTGGGTGGGCTTCAGGAACAGAAAAAGGACAATAATGGAAAAACTCATGGAGGCTGAAGGATGTCTGCAGTTTAGTGATGCTATTATACTAATGTTAATTAATTCGTTTTGATAAATGCACTTTAGCATTAGAGGAAGCAAGGTGAAAGGTATGGATGGATGCTATCTTTGAAACTCTTCTGTAAATTGAAAATTATTTCAAAATAGTTAAAAACAAAATAAAAGCACCGTAAAAGCCCAAGATTAAATGTCACATGGCCTGATTGAGTAGGGTTTTAAAGTTGTCTGTTACTTCTCTAAGTAAAGGCAACAAATCCACTTGGAACAATGTTCTGTATCCAATGTTGAGACATCTGAATTCCCTTTCCTCACCCTTGTTGTTGTATCATTATAAGGCAAGGAGCCACCCACTGATGCAGGGCAAGGTTATGAGAGGGAATCTCTTTTGCAGCTTGACAAAAGCACAAAAGGGCAAGAGGTAAGTAAATTTAGGCAAAATAAGAGTAATGGAGTCTTCTGGGGAGGTAGGGATTGAGACTCCAACTCTTCTTTTGAGAGGCACTGTTTTTAATATTGCACTGATGGATTGAGATTGTCTTGAAGAAGGTCCACTGGCTAGAAAAGGTGATCAAGAGAACCCACTGGAGAAGAGAAGTTAGGATTGGCATTCTTGTATGTGTGTTGGTGGGAAAAGAGACTGGCAAAACATGGTTGAGACTGGAATCCCTGCTGACACAGCCATTTCTACCACAGGAGCAATGTCTAGGCATTGGAGTGTGACCTGGAGAATGTAGCATGGAGCATCACAGGCATCCAGAACAGCAAGGTCCCTGCAGTAGGGGCCAGGGATACGTTGGGCTGTGCAAGATGAGTTTTCATCAGCTACGTCGGGTGATAAGGAGCTCTGGTAGCGTAGTGGTTACGAATCAGGCTGAGAACCTCAGGGTCAGCAGTTTGAAACTACCAGCTATTTTGTGGGAGAAAGATGAGACTTTCTGCTTCCGTAAAAATTTACAGCCTTGGAAACCCTATATAGGGTCGCTTTGAGTTGGAACTGACTCCACGGCACGTAACAACAACAACATAGGGTGATAGGAACAGCAGCTGGCCCAAACATGCCCTCTGGTGAATGGAACTTTGTCTTCAGTCCTTTATCTTGAAGTGCTTGGAAACATAATAGGTCCTTTTGGATTGAGTGACCACTGGGATGTTGGACAATTTAAGGGGATGAAAATTAGATACCAGATTTTTTGCTCTTCTGGCATATGGTGGTCAAGTTGGTTTTATTTTGGAAAATAGAAAATATGTGACCTTATTTGTGCCTCAAGCAGGTGGTTCAGGTTGTTTCAGGTCTTGCTGGTTACATGAATCAAAACTGGGCTTCTGAAAAACATTTGCTTCATGTCTTTTGTTACTATATTTTATTACCAAATTCCTTTGGAGACTAGAACAGGGATGGAAGAAAAGAGTAATATTTAAATGGGGAGAAAGCCCTTACCCTTCAGAGGGGACCATTTCTGGACCCCTGTATATATTCTGTAGAACAGAACTACATCTTCTCCCATCCATCATGGATGTGCCATTTTCTCCTCATTTGAGACAATTTATTTCTACGTTAAACTTCCTCAATGTCTCTTCTCAGTCCTCATAGGTGGACACATGGATGCTGAGTGTTTTAAAAGGAATGTTTAGTGATTCATCATTTCTACTGGTCAAGTAAATTTATTCTTTTTTAAAGAACTTGGGATGATAAATTTAAAAAAAAAATTTTTTTTTCTTAAATTAATTTAAAAGGATTGTTCCTATTCAAATGTATGAACTGTTCCTTGGAAACTGATTGCTATGAGTTGCAGCTGTCTCAATGGCACTTAACAACAACATCACTCATCCAGGAGTTTGTGATTAATGACTTGGTACATTTTAAATGTTTCTTGGACATACAGTGTCAGAGTGTAATTCAAAGGCTTCTTTACTTTGTTTCTTCATTAAGAACAATGTTCTCTCTCAAATGATTATAAGTTTAAAGTAATAAGGAGATTATACTTACTCCTTCAGAGATCCAGTTGGAATTAGGATTCCTGTGAAAATTAGAACGATAAATCGAACTGAGCTTGTGTTATCTAGTGCTTTTATAACCGAAATACCACAAGTAGATGATCTTAACAAACAGAAATTGGTTCTCTTGAGACTTCCGGCGAGATGGCGATCAAGGCAGAAACACTACACAGACCCTCTGCCACAAAGATATGAGACTGAATGAAACAGACATAGCTGAAAATCCTGGAACCCTGAACTTCATTTTGAACTTTTATGAGCAGCTTTGGTGACAGAAGGTGGCTTGAATGAGGAGATTCACATAGTTGACAGGAAAGGTGTGATTCCTTCTTCTTCCCAATGCTCCCCTGTTGATCAGAGGTATTGCCAGCTCCCACCCTCATCCACCTCCAGTGCAGACCCTGCCAATGTGAGACAGGGCTGGCTGTGATGTGTTGGTGCTTGGATTCAGGTGGACTAGGCTCAAATCTACAGAGCCTGCTGAGCCACCACACTGCATTAGTCTAGCAGAAACTCTCATATCAGCCACCCTGCCCCCCAGCTGCCTTCAGTGGTCCTAACTGACACTGAAACCAGCTTCATCAAAGACCTCCACGAACTATTACTGCCAAATGGAGTGCCCTGAACATATATAACATCTAGGCCTATAGTAACTCCATGTTATATTCCTTCTGCATCTACCTTATGAGCTTCTTGACTGGAAGGAACCTCCCAGAGTTTTCTCCAATCCAGGTTCAACAACTGCACTGATTTTTGTTTTTGGTTTTTTCCCATTTGTCGTTTTATTGTTTTTGTTTGTTTAGTCTTTCTTCTCCTTTGTCTCTTTCCATTCCCTTGAGTTTTATCTTATCTTTGCTTTTGTTTTCCCTTCTTTTCTTCTGTTTTTCATTTCCCCTTTTTTTCCCTTTTGATCTTTCTTTACTATTTTCTATTTCTTTCTCTTTTCATCTTCCTTTTCCCTGTTTAAATTTGTTTGTTTGTTTTTTTTTTAGTTGCTGCCTTTATTTTTTTCTCTCTTTTCATTATTCGTTGCTTCTTTATTTTGTTTTCTTTCATGTGTGTGTGTGGGGGGGGGGGTTCCCCTCTTTCCCACCCAACAGGAGAATAGCAACCATGCCCATACAGCCAGCCACAACCACACCCTCTGTAGCTCCACCCACTGGGAAAATGCCAATACAAGCTCATATACCACCTAATCAACAGTAGACAGCAGCCAACACCAGCCAAACCCACCCTAAACAGGTACATGAACAGCAAACAGACAGTGTTGCACAAGCTTCAATTCTCTAACGCTACCCATAGGAGACAGTTGGTGAGAACCTAAGAGCACACCAACATGCAATCATCAATTAAATACAAATCTGAAAACACCACAATGTGCCAGAGACCACAGATAATTTTAGCTCACATGAAGAAACAAAAGAGAATGGTTCAAACAAATTACCAAGATGCAGATCCAGAAAAAAGTTTTGAGGAAGAAAAGGTAATGGAACTATCTGAAAAGCATTTGAAAGAATGATATCTAGAAAAAAGTATGATAACAGGGAGCAAGTGTAAATTGCTATAACCTGATCAACTGGACCCTTGATTATAAATGAGGCTGCTCAAAATTCCAACCCAACAGGGAAGGATAAAGGATAAAGCATGTCTCCTCAGTACATTGGGCTGATAGGGATGGACAACTTAGACTTTGACTATCAAAACTGGGGGCTACAAAGGCATGAAGTGACTGGCTTTCAAGCTTTCATGAGGGAGCTTAGTGTCAGAACACAGGGACTAAGACAAAAACCCAACTGAATAATTTCCCTCCTATCCAGATGGGTCTGATAATGAGGGGGATAAGACTTTATGATACAATTGTAATTGTTTTCAGCTTTAATGGTGATTTTCACAACTTTTAATGTAGAAGAGGTGCAACTAAAAGGGGGAGCAATTAATCTGTCATCTCAGGAACAGGGGACCCTAGGACCATCAAGAGGGAAGAACATGAGAGGAGCAAGGGAACATGACCAGAAAAGCAGTGACAACAGAGATGGTGGCAGAGGTGATGGTATAAAGAGAAAGAACAGCAGTGGACTTTAGGCCCACTGACTGAGAAAAGCAGTGTGCTTGTGGACAGGAGGCTGGCTTGCAAAATGGATCTTT
Source organism: Chrysochloris asiatica (assembly GCF_000296735.1). Taxonomy (NCBI): domain Eukaryota; kingdom Metazoa; phylum Chordata; class Mammalia; order Afrosoricida; family Chrysochloridae; genus Chrysochloris; species Chrysochloris asiatica. The sequence continues at coordinate 30,560,342 of NW_006408521.1, read as the reverse complement.
TGGCTATTTAAACAAATACAGATTTATAAGGTGGTATGTATAAACCAAAAAAAAAAAAAAAGTAATAGAGGTAAATACTTTTGGCTAAAGGAGCATGGAAGGTATTGTAATCATTACAGTGATCTGTTGAATGTAAAAATGGTGGTCTGTCCTATAAGCCATCACTCACTTAATACACAATAAAAACTTAAAAAAAATATCTAGGTATCGTCAAAGGATTGACAGAAAGATCATGAAAAGCAAGGAGAACGCACACATACACACATACACACCCCCAAAAAAAACCTTAGAAGAATTAAGGAAAACACTACAAGAACAGATAGACAAAATAAAGACAAATTTTGAAACAATACAAAACCTGCAGTTAGAAATCCAGAAGATTAATACTAAGATTTCAGAAATGGACAAACATTGAAAGGACAATGGAGTAAATACAAAGTGTAATGAATTCGTGAGCTTGAAGGTAAATCTCCCAAAACGAGTATACTAAAAGGACAGTCAGAAAAAAAAGAATGAAAAAATCCAAAGAAAGCATAAGACTTATGTGAGACACCATGAAAAGGAATAACTTATGGGTAATTATAATTCCAGAACAGGAAGAGACAATAAAAAGCACAGAGAAAATTTTTGAGACGTTGTTAGAAGAAAACTTCCATAACTCAAGTAAGCTAAAAAGATAAGCGTACAAGAAACGGGAAAAACTCCAAACAGAATAGATCCCAAAAGAAAACCACGAAGACATAACATAATCAAACTTTCCAAAGCCAAAGACATGGAAAGAAAATGGGAAACCAGAGATAATTAAAAGAAAATAGGGAACCAGAGGTATCAATTTATAATGAAGCTAACTACAAAGCAAAAAGAGGGAACAGTGTCAATACAGAACTTCCAAATGGTGAGGAAGTTAAGTAGTTTTCAAGAAAAAGCAGTCTGTTTTAAATGGGGAAAAATGAATAAATTACAGGATAACCTCAAAGAAAATTAATAACCACATTAAAATGAAAAACAAGAAAATTAGAAAGATTTAGTAAACCTGCAACAACAGAAGTGAAAATGAAAAGACAATTCACAAAATTAATTCAATGCAGAAAATTATGTGGAACAAAGAATCCTGCAGCACCACAAAAAACAAAATGACAACAAGTCATACCTTTACATAATTACACTGAATGCAAATGGATTAAATGCACCAGTCAAGAGATAAGAGTAGCAGAATGGATAAGAAAACATGATCCTTCAATATGCTGTCTATAAGTGACATATCAAAAAAATGGAGACAGCCTAAATTCCCATCAACAGAAGAAAGGTTAAACAAACTTTGGTACATACACACAATGGAATACTACACAATACTGAAGAATAACAATGAATGTGCAAAATACCTCATAACATAGATGAACCTGGAGGACATTTTTGTTGTTAAGTGCCATTGAGTTGATTCCGACCCATAGCGGCCCTGCATAGGGTTTCCAAGGAGCAGCTGGTAAGCTTGAACCACCAACCTTGCAGTTCAAATGCCTTTGCAGTGTGACCCATTAGTCCACAACGCCACACCAGGATTCCTGGAGGACATTATGCTGAATGAAATTAGTTAATCACAGAAGGATATTTATATTTTTCTTCTTCTCTTCAGTTATTTACTTAAGGTCAATTCTCAGCTGTTAATGCCCACCAGTAAGGAACATTATAGTTTTTTAAAATTTATAACTAAAATATATACTTTTATTCTCAACTTCAAGAAATTTTCCTTTTTTTTGTTGTTGTTGTAAGAGTAGTCAATGAACCGGCGCTTCCCAGACCAGACAGCTCAGGTAGGGCTCTGGGGAAAAGGGGCGGAATCACACATAGGAAACCTCTGGCTAGCAGACAGACAACCTTTGAACAAACATAAGATCTTATATTTCACCATTCTGAACTTTTTAAAAAAGATTTAATTGCTGAGGAATTACAGGCATTTTTGAGCTTTGGCCTGCCTGCACGCGGCTCCTGCTTCTGCACCCGCGCCAGCGAGTGCCTCTGCCCTCTGCAGACCTTGGAATGCAGGGCTAGAGCAACCCCACTTAGAAGGCTGCATTTCCAGAGAAAAGGAAGCATAAACTAACAAAGCCAAACAAATAGAGAGGGAATCGGCTTGGATATCAGGAAATTCGGGGTACCCATGGTACAGAGAGACTGAGAGAGGCATCTTTTACGTCATCAAATACAGACACTACCTCCGTGCAGCCATTATCCCCAGCCCTCTACTGCCCAGGCCTAGACCAGCCCTCTGCCAAGTTGCTGAGGCTCAGGAACGCCCAAGGCACAGGTCCGCCCACTGAGGCCAAGGCCCTCCCAAGGCCCAGACACTCCCACTGAGGCCAAGGCCTGCCCTGAGGCCCAACCTGCCCATAGCTGGTCACAAAGGCCCAGGCCCAACCAAGGCCCAGTCGCCGCTGAGGTCCAGGGCCCCCAAGGCCCAACTCGCTGGGTAGCCAGGTCACAGAGGCCCAGGGCCCCTGAGACCCAACTCGCCCTCAGCCCGGTCCCCAAGGCACAGGCCCCCCGAGACCCAATTCGCCCAACCTGCCATCTGAGGCCCAAGCCGCCCGATGCCCAGCTGCTGATACCCAGGCCCCCTGAGGCCCAAACCACCCGCCCGAGGACCAACCCTCCTGCAGCCCAGTCGCTGACGCCCAGTCCCCCAGAGGCCCAAACTGCCCGCCCTAGGCTCAACCCACCCACTCAAGGCCCAAACAGCCCGCTGCCGAGGCCCAGGCCCAATTGAGGCCCAAAAAAAGTTACTCTGAGTTAAGCAACAAGGAAAGTGTAAAGGGAAGACCGCATCCTGATCACATCTTCCTGGAGATAATCAGAAAACATAAAAAATTACCAAAACACATAATTAATTATAAGGGCCACATATAAACATTAAACATGTCCAAGAAGCAAAAGCAAACATTAAACATGTCCAAGAAGCAAAAGCAGTTGACCATATCGGCACATGTCCAGAAAAAAGATAAAATATCTGAG
>NW_006408521.1:30528918-30550851 GCF_000296735.1 Chrysochloris asiatica | reverse complement strand
TTGGACCTAGAGAGGGAAAGGGACTGTGGGCCGAAAACTGGGGGGAGGAGGGGGAAGTGCAGGGGGCGGGTTTCTGGGATATACCCTTTGGGTGGTTGATGATGCATGAAAGGGATTGGAACCATGGCAGTGAAATGATATAAGATGGAATGAATGTAAAACTAAAGTTCTCCCATATAAACTATCATATAATTCACAATAAAACATTAAAAAAAAAAAGAGTAGTCAATGAACACCTGGAAGCCCTTCATTTATACTGAACTGTTAATTTAAATATTTTGTTATAAACATACTTACATTTTTTCCAAATCATTTGAATTGGTTGTCGACTTCATGACACTTAACTACTAAAACTTCAGCAAGTATCGTCAAAGAACATGGGTTCTAAGAACATTGGCCTACATAGCCCAAATATAATTACCACTCTTGGGGAAATGTAACACTGATACAGTACTATATTTAATAACATTCACATTCAGTTTTCCCTGAGTGTCCTTTCAGCTGTTCTTGAGGTTTGTTTTATCCAAAATCCAATTAAGAATCATACACTGCATTTGGTTTTCTTATCACTTCAGCTTCCTTTCATTTGAACAGTTCTCCAGGTTTGTTTATTTTCTTCCCTTTAGTGTGGTTATCCTTTCTTTAGTGTTTACAATAATGGTCTTATGCAATGTTTGTGCTTTGTGATTGACTAATTTCACTAATTAGCACAATGCCCTCAAGGTTCATCCATGTTATACGGTGTTTGCAGCTTCCTTGTTGTTCTTCAAGGTAGCATAATATTCCATTGTGTGTATGTACCACAGTTTGTTTATCCATTCTTCTCTTGATGGGCACTTAGGCTTTCTCCATCTTTCTGCTGTTGTAAATAGTGCTGTGATAAACATTGGTGTACATATATCTACTCGTATTCTCGCTCATATTTCTTGTGGATATATATCAGTTAGAGGAATTGCTGAATCACAAAGTATCTGTATTTTCAACTTTATGAGGAAGTGCCATACCATTTTCCAGAGCGGTTGGACCATTTTGCATTCCCACCAGCAATGTAGGAGAGCTTCCCAGCCTTTCCACATCCTCACCAGCCTTTTTTGTCCTCTGCTTTTTTGATCTTCACTGTTATTGCTAGTGTGAGATGATATCTCATTGTTGTTTTGTTTTGATTTGTATCTCTCTGAAGGAGCTCTGGTAGCATAGTGGTTATGAATCGGGCTGTGAACTACAAAGTCAGCAGTTCGAAACCACCAGCCGCTCCACGGGAGAAAGATAAGGAATTCTGCTACCATGAAGATTTACAGCCTCGGAAACCCTGTACAGGGTCACTATGGGTCAGAACTGACTCGACGGCACTTAACAACAACAACAAATCGTTAATGATCATGAACATTTCTTCATATGTTTGTTGGCTGCCTGAATGTCTTCCTTGGTGAAGTGTCTGTTCATGTCCTGTGCCCATTTTTTAATTGGGTTATTTGTCTTTTTCTTGTAGAGGTGTTATCATTTCCTATAGATTTTAGAAATTAGTCCCTTGTCTGATACGTCATTGCAAAAGATTTTCTTCCCATTCTGTGGGCCCCCTTTATACACTTTTGGTAAGTCTTTTGATGCCCCTAAGTTTCTAATTTTTAATATGTCCCACTCATCTATTTTGGCTTATTTTGTTTGTGCTATATCACAATGTTTGGTAGTCTGTATGTGCCCTGTATTAGAGCCCTTAATTTTTTCCCTATTTTTTCATTGATGACCTTTATAATTCTGGGATTCACATTTAGGTCTTTAATCCATGTTGAGTTGGTTTTTGCATATGGTGTGAGGTAAAGGTCTTGTTTCAATCTTTTGCATATCAATTTCCAATTTTGCCAGTACCATCTATTGAAGAGACTATCTCTTCCCCATTCAAAGTACTTTGGCCCTTTGTCAAAGATCATTCGGCTGTATGTGCATGGATTAATTTCTGTATTCTCAATTCTGTTCCATTGATCTATGTATCTTTCATTGTACCAGTACCAGGCTGTTTTGACCACTGTGACCATGTAGTAAAATTTGAAATCAAGAAGTGAGAGGCCTCCAGTTTTGTTCTTTGGCCAGGGTTTTGTTTTGCTTTTGCTTTTTTTACTGTAATTTTTTTTGAAGCATCCAAACCACTTGTTTTGTCTTTGAGTCTTTCCTTGTATTTAAATTCAAGTTTAAAATGTTGGCAGGAATGTTACAAAGTCAATATTATGTCCTTCTCTGTGCATCACATTACCAGGCACATGGTGTCAGATGGTTTCATTACATATGTGACACATACAATTATTATTTCCTAGAAAGGATAAGACCCTCCAAGCTACTGCCTGTGAAGAATCTGACTGCCTGTTTTTACAGGGCAAGGGAGAATGGACGACACCATTTGAACACTCTATTGCAGGCACCATGCCAAAACAGAATGAATCCCTTTAAGCCTTCATAACAACCTAGGGTTATTACTCACATTTTACACATATGGAATCGAAGGCATAATGAGGCCAACTAATTGTTTAGTAAATTACTCAAGTAACTAGCCGAGTAACTGCTAAGTTCCAGTAACTGATGGAACTAGATTTTACTACAGATCTGTCTTACTCTAAAACCAGGGAGTCGATTTCCAACTCCTAGTGACTCTGTAGGACAGAGCAGAACTGCTCCTTTGGGTTTCCCAAGACTAAATTACTTACTGGAAAAGACAACCTTTTTTTCCTCCTGTCGATGGCTGGTGGTTTTGAATCACCCACCTTGTGGTTAATAACCCAACACTTAACCCACTACACCACCAGGGCTCCTTGTCTTATTCTAAAACTCACATCTATTCAACATATCTTGCCTTCTTATACTTACAGCTGTATTCAGAATAAAGGTGGAGGATCCTTCCATAGACCCATTCTGCTTGGGATAATGAAATAAAGGCAAATGCAAGACTTGTGTTTCGCTACTCACAAGGCCTCGTTCATAATGGACATTAGTAATCAAATCTAGCACATTTACTCTCTCAGCCCAGATGTTTTGAATTCTTTCTCAACTCACTGTTCCAAGCAGGTGCTACCAATTCATAGGAGTTGGCACGTTGTTGTTGTTTAATTCTGTTGAATCGGTTCCAACTCATAGTGATTTTGTATGTGGTGGGTTTGAACAGCCAATCTCGTGGTTAGCAGTCCAGTGCTTATCCTATAGTATTACACCAGAAATCCATAGGAGTGGGCATGGGAGTTGGATGGGAGATGAAATCTATGCTTGGATTTTCATCAGACACAACTAAGTTTAAACCTATACCACTTAATAGCTGTAGACCTTGAGCAAGTCAGTTTTGTCATTTATAAATTTAGATAATTTCTGTTTTGCAGTAGAGTTGCATTTAGGTTATCATGAGGATTGAGAGCATTATGAAAAAGTACCCAGTGCTGTACCTGGCCCGTTTTAGGCCCTGAAAAATGAATCATTTCAGTTCATGCTCTGGAGACCACAGGAATTGTTAAGAAAACTGGGAAATGACAAGGAACCATACTTTGGAGAGAACTACAGCTGCTGCTATAGAATAAAATTGGAGATCTGGTGTGGGCTGTGGGTTAATGCGCCAGACTGCAAAGCTGTTTGAACTGCAAGGTTGGCTGTTCAAACTCACCAGCTGCTCCTAGGAAACCCTATACAGGGTCTCTATGGGTCGGAACCGACTCGACGGCACTTAACAACAACATAGAATAGAACTGGACTGTTAACGGAAAGGTCTGCCATTTAAACCCTGCATCGGCTCCTCGGAAACCCTTAACTGGGTCACTATGAGTTGTGGAACCGACTCGATGACACTTAACAACAACAACACAGATGGTGTAGAGTCCTGGTGTGACGCTGTAGGATAAGCACTGAACTGATAACTGCAAGGTCTGCAATTCAAACCCACCAGCTGCTCCCTGGAAACCCTATACAGGGTGGCTATGAGTAGAAACCCACTGGATATCACTTAACCCACATGTTCCGACTCAGTTATCAGTCCAGTGCTTATCCTACAGCGTCACACCAGGACAACAATGCTGCTTTTGTCAAGTGCTGTCTAGTCAGTTCTGACCCGTAGTGACCCTGTACAGGGTTTCCGAGGAGCAGCTGGTGAGCTTGATCTGCCTACCTTGCAGTTCTGACCGACCTTGCAGTCTGATGTATTAACCCACAGCGCCATACCAGGACTCCAAGGCAGTATAAGCAGTATAAAATGAAGTACAGGCTTTGTGGAGGTTAAGAAACAGGGGCTGAGGTCCAAGTGGAGTCCCTGAGTAGTGCAAATGGTTAACCCCTGTCGACTGTTAACTGATCACAGGATGGACTTTGAGTACACCCAGCAGTGACGTGTGAGAAAGATCTGGCAATCCAAGATATCAGCAATTGAAACCCCTTTAAAAGGCATTTCTCCTCTGACACCCATGGGATCAACATGAATCTGAATCAACTGGACGGGAACTGGAGTCTAAGTGGAAGATGGCAGTGGGGTTTGGATTCTGAGCGGCTAGTTTCACCCTGACCACAGCAGGGATGGCCTCTGTAGAGCCGCGCCCAGGGCACCCAGGGACCAGCTCACGTGCGGAAGGCCTTCACCTTCTTTGTAGGACCCACCAGTGCATGCAGAGTGCCTTCCTGAAGTTCATTGCCCACCCCTCTTTCCGCATCAGGTCCAAGCCGGATCCCTGAGACGTAGACAAGAAAATAGGCATCTTAAACTCACTTTCTTCTTTTGTATCAAATGATAACCAGTTACTGATACTCCACCCCTTTGCTGTGGCAGGAGATGTCTTTAATAATCTTAATTAAAAAAAAAAAAAAAGTTGGGGGCGGAGATGGGATGTGGTGGGATCCTGGCTGGTGAGATCCAGGGAAACCTCCTAAAGGAGGTGGGAGAGTTGGGTGGGTCTGAAGTGACTAAAGTTTGGATGAGCCTCGAGTTAGGCCGAACAGCGTGAGCCAACGTGTTAAGAGGCAGTTGAGAGCGCAGAGAGAAAAGTGGCTATTCTGGAGCGGAGGGTCGGGTCTGGAAACTGTCAGGGGTTAACAAATTTCTTCAGGTGGGACGGGGGAAAAAAACCCCTTGGGCCTGGAAACCTTGAGTTTTGGCCGCGTTCCCAGGTCCGCCCCTGATTTTAGCCAATCAGCCGGGAGGAACACCAGGGAGCCTTCAGAAGCCGCTGTTTCATCGCCACCAGCAGGGGGCATCATAGCACAACATCTTGGCGTTTCACCGGCTCATTCAGAAAATTTTTGTGTTCCTCTTTTGTACGAGGAAACCGGAGCTTCAAAGTATCCGTCAAATCTAAGTTTCTAATGTTGTGGAGCATTTTGTATGGTGCTTTCAAACTATTTTTCCATCAGTGATCTGACAACTCTGCATTGTCTCTAACTGATACTGAGGGTTTTGAGTGGCTAATCTGAATCAGTCTCTAGTCCGTGCTCTCTGTTGCAGTGCACTACCTTCTGTCAAGGAGATAGCAATACAAAGATTTAGCATACACTGAATTGTACGTGTATACATTGCAAAATTGACCTAGGTTTTGTTATGTATGTTAAATTATTATTAACAAATATTTTATGTACATAACTATAATAATTATTAACAAATATTAATAATGATTTAAAAGTAATGGCAACTACTATATAAAAATTTTAAATAACACATAAATTAGTTGTTGGGTACAGTTAAGTGGATTTCAATTCATAATGACCCCACGTGACAGATTAGAATTGCCCCATAGGGTTTCCTAGACTGTAATATATGAAGGGGCTTGAACTGCCAACCTTCTAGTTAGTTAACAGCCTACTGCATAATCATTATGTTACAGGGCTCCTTTATATATTAGTAGCTACCTTTTTAAAGTATTTGCAGATTTAGTGGACACTTAGGTTAAGTCTTACAATCACCAATCCAGGTGGGTATTGTTATTGCCCAATTTAACAAATGATTTCAACACTTGGTCTGTCTCTCTTATTCCACCACCCCAGTGTGAGTTGTGACCTTTACCTGACCAGGCCCTCAGGCCCAGCACAGTGAAGTGGTGATGGTGGTTATGTGCCATGGAGTTGGTTTCAACTCATAGCAACCCTGTACAGGGTTTCCAAGGCTGTTCATCTTTATGGGAGCAGAAAGCCTCATCTTTCTCCCACAGACACAGCTGGTAGTTTCAAACTGCTGACCCTGTGGTCCGCAGCCCAATTCGTAACCACTATGCTATCAGAGCTCCTTAGTACAGTGAAGTGGGTGGAGTTAAAACCATGAGCTTTGGAGTTGACTTGGAGTTGCCGCTTTACCAGACAAGTGTTCTTGAAAAGTTATTTAATCTAAACCTCAATTTCTTTCATTTGTGAAATAAAGTTTACCAGTAGAAATGCTTCAACAAACTGATGCAGTGCTGGAAGCTTGCAATTTGCCAAGGAATTTGGAAGACAGCTTACCTGGCCAACTGACTGGAAGAGATCCATATTTGTGCCCATTCCAAAGAAAGGTGACCCTACAGAATATAGAAATTATCATTAATATCACATCCAAGTAAAGTTTTGTTGAAGACAATTTAAAAAATGGTTGCAGCAGTGCATTGACAGGGAGCTGCCAGAAATTTGAGCCAGACTGAGATGAGGACATGGAAAAGCACCGCTGGTGAAATACCAGAAAGATGTTTACTTGTGCTTTGTTGACTGTGCAAAGGCATTCAACTGTGTGAATTGTAACAAATTATAAATAACATTGCAAAGAATGGAAATTCCAGAACTCTTAATTGTGCCCACGAGAAACCTGTACATAGACCAAGAAGTAGTCATCCAAACAGAACAAGGGGATGCTGCACGATTTAAAATCAAGAAAGGTGTGTGTCAAAGTTATACTCTTTCACCCTATTTATTCAGTCTGCAAAATGAGCAAATAATCTGAGAAGCTGTACTATATGAAGAAGAATGCAGCATCAGGATTGGAGAAAGGCTCATTAGCAATTTGTGATATGCAGATTACACAATCTAGTTTGCTGAAAGCAAAGAAGACTTGATGATCAAAGACTACAGCCTTCAGTATGGATTACACCTCAACATAAAGAAAACAAAAATCCTCACACCTGCACCAATAAACATCATGGTAAACAGAGAAAAGATTGAAGTCGTACAAGGACTTCATTTTACTTGGATCCACAATCAGTTCTCATGGAAGCATCAGTCAAGGAATCCAATGACATATTTCATCAAGTAAATCTGCTGCAAAAAACTTTTTTAAAGTGTTGAAGAGCAAAGATGTCGCTTCTAGGATTGAGATGCTTATAGTATTTTCAGTCAACTCATATGGACAGTGATTAAGGAACAGTGGAGAAGAATTGACGCATATGAATTATGGTTTTGGAGGATATTGAAAGTATCATGAACTGCCAGAGGAACAAACAGATCTGTGTTGGAAGAAGTACAGCCAGAATGCTCTTTAGAAGCCAGGATGATGAGACTTCGGTTCATACACTTTGGACATATTATCAGGAGGGACCAGTCCCTGGAAAAGAACTTCAGTGAAAAAGAGGAAGACCCCCAATGAGATGGGTTGGCCCAGTAACTGAAACAGTGGACTCAAACATAACAATTGTGAGGATGGCACAGAACTGGTCAGCATTTCTTTCTGTTGTACATGGGATTTCTTTGAGTTGGAGCCTAATCGATAGCAACTAACAGCAACAGCCTCTCGTTATTGTCGACTCATTGTAACCCCATGTGACAGAGAAGAACTGCCTCTTAGAGGTTACTAGACTGTAAATTTTATTGAAAAGGAGCCCTGGTGGCTCGGTGGTTAGGCACTTAACTGCTAATGGAAAGCTTGATGGTTTGAACCCACCAGCTGCTCTGCTAAAGAAAGATACAGTTGTCTGTTTCTGTAAAGATCTAGAGCCTTGGAAACCCTTTGGGGGCAGTTCTAATCTTATAGAGTCACTGTGAGTCAGAATAAACTCGTTAGCAATATTTGTTGTGGTGGTTTTTGTTTTCTTTTCATCTTGGTTAGAACAGATGTCCAGGTCTTTCTCCCTCTTGTGAAGTCATTGGGTGGATTCGATTAGCCAACTATTTGGTTGGCAACCAAGTGTTTAACCATTTGCATTACTAAGCCTCCACCTAAATCATAGTTGTAATGAACAAATAAGATAGCATATATGTGTAAAGGGTAGTGTGGTGGTACTCTAAGATAAACGTTGGACTGTCAACCTCAAGGTCAGAGGTTTGAGCTCACCATGGGAGAAAGTTTGCTCCTGAAAAGATTTAAACCCTCAGAAACCCTACACAAGGTTGCTATGAATTGGAACCGACTCGCCGGCACTTAACGTGTGTGAAACTGCTTAGCTCAGTCCTTGACACACAGTTGTTGTTAAGTGCCATCAAGTCAGTTCCGACCCATAGCGACCATGTATAGGGTTTCCAAGGAGCAGCTGGTGAGCTTGAACTGCTGACCTTGTGGTTCAAACCTACTTTGAGGTCCAGCACATTAACCCACAGCATCACACCAGGATTCCTGACACACAGTTGTTGTTGTTGTGTGCCGTGGTGTCGGTTCCGAATCATAGCGACCTTGTACAGGGTTTCCAAGGCTATAAATCTTTACAGGAGCAGAACGCCTCATCTTTCTCCCGCGGAACAGCTGGTAGTTTCGAACTGCTGACCTTGTGGTTCACAGCCCGATTCATAACCACTACACATAGTAAGCACACAAAAAAGATGACTTTTCTTCAGCCAAACAATAGACAGGCCTGGAAAATGAACACTTATGAGGAAGGAACAGCTCAGAATAATCAACCATAGGGGACCCAAAAGACAGCATTTGCCCCTAAAACAACGCCTGGAATGCAGGAAGGGGCAGGAAAGAAGGAAAATTGGAAACAGAGAACCCAGGGAGGAAGTGGAAAAAGTGCTGCTGCACTGAGGAAGTTGCAACTAACATTGTGAAACAAAGTTTGTGTAAAGTATGGAATGGAAAACTTCTCTGTAAACTTTCACCCAAACCACAATTTAAAAATGGAAAAAGATTAAAGCAGGGATTTGGCCTTTCATTGAGAGCCCTTCAAGTTCCAGCCTAAGTAAACTCATGCTGTTCCTCATTTCTCATGTGCTAAAGAAAACTTTTTGAGAGTCCTACACTGGAACCTCTCCAGGTTCCCCTGTTTTTCTTTTGAATTGTCTAAACTTGAGGATCCTGGTGTGGTGCTGTTGGTTAATGCACTGGACAGTGAAGTCGGCTTGGATTGAAAGGCCGGCAGTTCAAACTCACCAGCTGCTCCTCTGAAACCCTATACAGGGTCGCTATGAGTCGAATGCCGATTTGATGGCCCTAAGTCAAGTAGTAGTAAACTTGAGCTGTGTTCAAGTAAAAATAAAACATTCCAACATGTTTTTTTTTAAATGTTCTTACCTGCACATAGCAAGTTGCTTGGAAAAGAAACAGATGAGTGTGTCCTGAGGGTACCTGACCCAGATTCTGGCCCTCATGGTATGGGAGTGGGGTTGGAGGGAGGAGTATCCTGACCCAGTTTGCTTAACTCATGGAATGATAAGACTTTCAGAGCTTAAGGTTCTTTGAGTCCAAGTTCATCAATTTACAGAAGAGGAAGCTGAAGGCCAGGAAAGAGTAGTTTTGGGCAAGGTCATTCCTTGTCAACTTTCCTGGTCAACCAGTCAACCAGGAAGTTACCCTGAGAGTCATCCAGGTGTGGTGAGAGCCTAGAGCTGGGGGTGAGACCTGGCTAGTGATGTGAACATCTCCCAGGAAAACAACTGACTACGTCAAGTCCCTCCTGTTCCGAGGTGCTCAACTCTGTCCTTTTTCTGCTGGAGTAGCCAAGAGGATCATGAAACTGGGAAACCAGCATTTTCTACCAGCTACTGGGGCAGGGGGAACTAGGAGAAAGGGAAAGGGAGGCGTCTGGGTGCCCTGCCACAGCCACACCTTCGGTTAATATTCCTTTCTTTCCCCATTCCTTCCCTGGAAACCAAGGGGAAGGCAGCAGCAGCTTGGGAGGCATAGTCTCAGGGACTGTAAGAAACCTGTTTCTGTGGGAGCTGACTCAGCACAGATGTGGAGCAGGGTGGGAACCACCAGGGCTGCTTCCAGGGCCATGCTGCTAACCCACCCAGGAGACCAGGAATGCCCTGGCAGTCCCCACTTCCTGAGATGGTAGTGGCATTGGGGTCCTTGTTGGTAACACTCTCCTTTGAAGAGACTCTGCATGTCCTGCCTGACTCTTCAAAACACAATCACCAGACTGGCCTTTCTAAAACAGGTTTCATCCAGCCACTCCTGACCAATATTTCTGCCTCATCCACCCCAAATCCCTCTCTCTCCTCCCACTATGGACTCTGTACTCTAGCCTAGGGATTCTCAGTATGAATTTATGAATTCGGAATCTCAGAGGACAACTTGTTTTATTTTTATTTTGGAAACTTTTAATTGTGAATTGAGTGAAGGTTTACAGTGCAGATCATCACTTGTATATTCAACAAATTACACACTTTTTTTTTTCCATCTCAGTGATTACAGTCCCCTCCATTGCAACAACAGTTATCCCACTTCCTTCCTGTGGTTCCTGTTTCCATTCCACCCTCCTTCCCAACCCTTCTCAACTTGGTCCTTAGATAAATGGTGCCCTTTAGATCTTGAATGGTTGACAATTCCATGGTGAGCATACCTTACTCATGTTGTTGTCCTCCCTGTATACCTATCGGCTTGGCTAAAAATTGGGGCACAAGAGTGAGTTCCTTTCCAGGCCGGAAGTGTTACCAAGGGCTATAGTTCCTGGTTCCTCCAGCCTCTTTCTGATCAGTGAGCCTGGTCATTTTAAAATACAATTTTGAGTTTTGTTCCACATTTTCTCCCACTCTACTGGACCTTCTAATGCGATCCCTTTCAATGCTGTGGGTAGTAATTGTTGGGCATCTTCTAGTTCTGATCTCAGAGTCATGGAGACTGCTGTTCACCTGTTCCATCAGACCATTGGATTAATTGATTTCAAGTCTATTCAACTGACATCATTATTCTTCCCTACGTACAGGGAGAGACCAATCACCTTAGATGTCACTCCTGAGCTCTTAAAATCCCAGTCAAAATTCACCAAAGTAGGATGTAGAATATTGCCTTTGGGAACAATGTTATGCCAGATGACTACAGTATTCCCTGAAACTATGGTCCTGAGCCCCTAGACCTCAAAGTGTTTGGCAACATCTAAGAAGTTTTCATTATTTTGTCCCCTGATGCTCCACTGCATTCATAGATGTGTTTACAGCAAAGGTAAATACACATGTACAAATATCCTATGTCAAACGCTTATATATTTTTGGGTATACTTTCACTCTCCCTCCCATACCCTTTCAGCCTATGTATCTGTTCATGAAGCTACACGTAAAACATTTGTTGATGTTTTTATGTGTCATCCAGTCAGTACTGACTCATAGCAACCCTATGCACAACAGAAGGAAACACTGACCAGTCCTGCACCAACCTCACAATCATTGCTACATTTGAGCCCATTGCTGCTGCCACTGTGCCATTCCATCTGTTGGGGGTTTTCTTTTTCTCTGACCCTTCACTGTACCAAACATGATACCCTTCAGTAACTGGTCCCTCCTGATGATACGTCCCAAGTATGAGAGATGAAGTCTGGCCATCCTGGCTTCCAAGGAGCATTCTGGCTGCACTTCTCCCAACATCCCCTTTAAGCCTTGCATTCCTCACTGTGTCTTCACCTGTCTTCATCATTCTGCCAATGTCCTTCTTGTTGTATATTGCCTTCCCTGTTATCTAAGTTAACATGAAGGACACTTGTTTCAAAAGGCAACTTTCTCAGCCCCAAACCTACAGAATTCATTGCTGATGGCAGCTGGAACCTGCATTTTTAGCAGTGCCCCAGCTGATCCTGGTGTGACTCTGTTAATACACTGGACTGCATGGTCTGTTTGAACTGCAAGGTCAGCAGTTCAAGCTCCCCAGTCATTTCTCGGAAACCCTATAAAGAGTCCCTATGAGTTGGAACCAACTTGACAGCACTTCACAGAAGGACTGTTGCTTCAGTTGAACGTTTCCAGATTGTGTCTGTGTAGTCACAGCTCAGTGTCTGTCTCATGCTGTTCCCTTTCAGAGAATGCCCTTCCTGCCCTTTTCGGCCTGGTGCCTTCTGCTTCTCCTCTGAGGTGTGTCTCACATATCAGCTGTTCTGCACTACTCCTTCCAAACTCTAACTTTCCTTCTTTGTGTTTGCAGGGTCCCACTGCACTCTCAACTCCTCCTGCCATAGTGTTTTCATATTGTGTCAGGGTTTGTGGGTTCCTTCACTTGCTTGTGAGCTCCAGCAGCACCACAGATGTTTCATTTTTTAATTCCCAGAAAACATTTAATGCATGGTTGATGAATGGATGGATGAATGGAGTCCAAGCCCCAGTCTAACTCAGAAAAGTAGATTTCCCTCAACAGGTGGCCACTGGAGCCAGAATTCCTACCATGCAGACACCTGTTGTAGTTTCTATCTATCCCATCAGCTTAGTCTTTCCTTACTCATTTGCCAGTAGTAAGAATTTAGGTTAGCTCTGAGTTAGGACTTAGATGCATTTTAAAATTTGAAAATGTATTTCTGATGGAGACTGAAGAACTGCTTCCTCTTGGCCTCTTTGAGGGTAGAACCCCCCATCAGACATTTTCTCCACTCCAAGAAGGTCACCCTTTTCAGAATTCTTGACCTCTTAACTCTAGAGACTTAAGTGTCACCCCAGCCAGGCATACTCTGTTATGACTGCTGCATCTCAGAAATACTAGTGCACTGGTCTCTGGCCAGACTTCCTTGTCTCCAGTGGCCTCAATGCTGTTTACCTGCTCTCTGATATCATGGCTCCCCAGCCTGTGAGTAGCCCCCTAGCTTCTATCCTTCCAGGAGATGTCTCCTCTCCTGCTCAAGACCAGTCCCTTACCTGGGCACTAGACTCTGTCCTTCCTTGTCCCTTGGCACTCTGCACCATCATAGTCTCCCTTTCCTCTATCTGTGGTCTCTCCCCTCTGGCTAGTTCCCTACCACACAGAAACAGTCAGCTTCTCTCAACTCTCTCTAGCTATTAACCACTCTTTCAGGTTCCCTTCATGATGTACGGTCCCTGGGTAGTGCAAACGGTTGGTTTCTGTTGACTACACACTTGGTCAAGCTGTAACCACAGCGTCTGCAGTTCAAACCCACTAGCCACTCTCAGAAACCCTATACAGTGTTGCTGAGTGTCAGAACTGACGCTACAGCACACAGCAGCAATAACAACACATCTGAAGTTGGGTGATTTGAACCCATCCAGGGGCAGTGTGGAAGGAAGACTGGGAATCCTTCACTGGTTCTTCTCATGGCCACAGCAAACTTCTAATTGCAAAATCCAATGAATAGTTTTCAGTTGCTACCTAGCTTGTACTTTCTGTGGCATTTAACACCATGAGCTACCCTCTTCTTGAATCTATTCTTCCTTGGTTTGCAAAGTTCTCTCTTTACTGCCTTCTTCCTCTTCTTATTCTCAATTGTCAATGTTTCATACTTTCCCTTATTCCGCTCTTTTATTGTTTTATTCACTCTCTTTGATGTCGCTCAGAATCTAAAGCTTACCACTTCCTATATAAGACATACAACATCTCTGTGCGTTAGTGAACTGGAAGTTGTCAAAGAATTTACAGCTAGTGCATATAAAGGGCCTTTTAGCAAAGTGCCTGGTAAGGAATAGTGTGCTTTCTGTCCACTAAATGGTTGTAAATGGTAGTAGTTTGGTACTCTGTCACTAACTTTCGGCAAGACCTTTGAGAAGTCTCAGAATTTATCTAGGCCTCCATTCCCTTTTCTATAGGATTAAGGGCTTGCTGTAAATACTTCAGAAATGACATAATTTAAATGACCTTGCTGTCCTTCTTCCTTTGGGTGTTCATGCAGACATAGCTAATAATCCCGGCAATTTGTTTGCAGAGGCTTGATACATCCAGATACTTTTTCTTTTGTCACGTTTTTATTGTGAATTAAGTGAAAGTTTACAGAGCAGATCATCAGTTTAATATTCAACAAATCATATACTTTGCCTCTTTACAATGATTGCAATCCCCTCCATGTACCATCAGTTAATAGTGGTGGTGATGCTGGTAGTGGTTGTGTGTTGTGGAGTCGATTCCAGTTCATAGTGACACTCCATGGGTTTTAAATCTGTACGGGAGCAGAAAGCCTTATCTTTCTCCCTCGGAGCAACTGGTATATTTGAATTGCTGACCTTGAGGTTAACAGTCCAACTCATAAGCCACTTTGCTAACTAGAGCTCCTTATCAGTTAACAGTATTTACCTCTATTTCCTTTAAGTTTTGCATTCCTTTCTGTGTCTCCTGCTACCTTCACCTTTCCTTTGCCTCTAGTCATTGCCTGCCCCATCACCCATGTCAACACGCAGACACTATTTCTCAAAATTACGTTGTAGCCCAGTCACGATCAATTGACTGGAGGTGGCCTAGGAAAAGTAGCTCTAAGGACACTGGAGCCGGTTGTTATTGTTGTTGTTAGGTGCCCTGGAGTCAGTCTTGACTGATAGTGATCCTATGTGTAACAGAACAATATGCTGCCTAGTCCTGCGTCAACCACATCATCATTGTTATGTTGAGCAGTCACGCTATCAGTCCATCTTATTGAGGATCTTCCTCTTTCTTTGCTGACTGTCTGTGATACTAAGTATGCTGTCTTTCTTCAGGGACTGGAACCTTCTGATAACACGTCCAAAGTATATGAGATGGAACATAGATGAACAAACAAACCTCTGTTGTAAAAAGTACAGCCAGAATGTTCATGTCTAAGAAGAATTCTGACTGTACTTTTTGTAACATAGATTTGTTTGTTCTTCTGTTGTTGTTAAGTGGTGTCAAGTCGGTTCTGACTCATAGCGACCCTGCATAGGATTTCCGAGGTGTTAAATCTTCATGGGAGCAGAAAGCCTCATTTTGCTCTCATGGAGCAGCTGGCAGGCTTGGACCACAGACCTTGTGGTTCATAGTCCAGTGCTTGCAGTATATTTAGTATATTCAGTATTCTTCACCAACACCATAATTCAAGTACATCAGTTCTTCTATGGTTTTCCTTATTCATTGTCCAGCTTTCGCATGTGTATGAGATGATTGAAAATACCATGGTGTTAATCAGGTGTGCCACTTTAATCCTTAAAGTGACGTCTTTGTTCTTCAACAATTTAAAGAATTTAAAAAGGTCTTTGCCAACAAATTTGTCCAGTGCAAAATGTCATTTGATTTCTTGACTGCTGCTTCCATGAGCATTGATTGTGAATCCAAGTAAAATGAAATTCTTGACAATTTCAATCTTTTCTCCCCTTTGATGGTGGTGGGTGGTTGCATGCCATCGAGTTGATTCCAACTCATAGTGACCCTGTACGGGGTTTCCAAGACTGTAAATCTTTATGGCAGCAGAAAGCTTCATCTTTTCCTGTGTAGTTGCTGGCAGATTCGAACTGCTGACCTTGCAGTTTGCAGCCCAGCTCATAATCCACTACGCTATTTTATCATGATGTATTTATTTGTGCAGTCGAGAGGTATTTTGTTTTATTTATGTTGAGCTGTAATCCATACTAAAGACTGTCATTTTTGATCAGCAATAAAGTGCTTCATGTCCTTTTTCAGCAAGCAAGGGTGTGTCATCTGTATATCATAGGTTGTTAGTGAAACTTCCTTCAATTTTGTTGCTTCATTCTTCTTCATATCATCCAGCTTCTTGGATTATTTGCTCAGCATACAGATTGAGTAAATTTGGTGAAAGCATATAACCTGACACACACCTTTTCTGATTTTACACCATGTTGTTAAGTGCTGTCAAGTTTGTTCCCACTTATAGCAACTTAGTATAAGGTTTCCAAGGGGCAGCTGCTGGGTTCGCAGTCCAGTGCTTATCCTACAGCACCATGTTGTTGTTGTTGTTAAGTGCCGTCAAGTCGATTCTGACCCATAGCGACCCTGCATAGGGTTTCCAAGAAGCAGTTGGTGAGCTTGAACTGCCGACCTTGCAGTTCAAACAGCTTTGCAGTCTGGAGCATTAACCCACAGTGTCACACCAGGACTCCATACCAGGTGTCCATTAAATCATGTTGTTGTTAAGTGCCATGGAGTAATGTTCTGACTCATAGCGACCCCAAGAAGCAGCTGGTGAGCTTGAACTGCCGACCTTGCAGTTCAAACCGACTTTGCGGTTTAATATTAGCTCATTAACACACAGCGCCAAACAACTACCTCTTGTTTTGTGTACAGGTTCCTCACGAGCACAATTAAGTGTTCTGGAATTCCCATTCTTTGCAATGTTATCCATAATTGATATGATCTGCCACACAGTTGAATACCTTTGCATCGTTAATAAAATGCAGGTAAACATCTTTTTGTTATTCTCTGTTTCAGCCACGATCCATGTGACATCAGCAGTGAGATACCTTTTCCATTTCCTTTCTGAATCTGGCTTGAATTTCTGGCAGTTCCCTGTTGATGTACTGCTGCAACAGTTTTACAAATTATCTTCAGCAAATTTTTACTTGTGTGTGATATTAATGTTTGATAATTTCCACATTCTGTAAACTCACCTTTCTTTGGAATGGGCACAAATATGGATCTCTTTCATTTGGTGAGCCAGGCTACTGTCTTCTGGATTTTTTGGCACAGATAAGCAAGTGCTTCCAGTGTTGCATTAGTTTATTGAAATGTCTCCATTGGTATTCTGTCAATTCCTGCAGCCTTGTTTTTTGTCAGTGCCTTCAGTGCTTGTGGGATTAGCATTGGACTGTTAACCACAAGGTTGGTGGTTCAAACCTACCAGCTGCTCTGCGGGAGAATGATGAAGTTAATTTATAACCTCAGAAACCCTATGTAGGGTCGCTATGTAATTGACTTGGTGACTATGGGTTTTGAGTTGAGTGCATCTTGGACTTCTTCCTTCAGCTCCATCATTTTTTGGTCACATGGGTGGAAAACTGGGTAAATTTCTTAAATGCCTGGGGCTTCTGGTTTTTCTGATGTAAAGTGAGTGAGGTGTTTGACCTCTATCACTTACAGCAGTGGTTCTTACTAGGCTACACTTTGTAATCACCTGGGGCGCTCTCATAAATAAAATACCTGCAAAGAGCCTGATTTAAGGTCTAAGGTAACCACCTAGGCATTGGTATTATTTGAAAGTTCCCCTGGTGATTCCAATGTTCAGCCAGAATTGAGAACACTGATCTAAAGTTTCTTTCTGATGCAACACAGTAAAAAGTTGAGCTGCCAGGATTCCCTGGAGGCTGGGGAATGGGATGTCTTCCAGTGTTCTTATGTCATCCTTAGTTTAGCAGGAAACAGTTATTGACTGGGCTGACTATGCTAGAATACTTGCATGTTTAATACTTAGGACTTGTACTCCATTCCAGACAGGTATAGGGGACCAGAACTTGGAGAAAGAGCAAATATGGGTTCTTCCTTACCCCAACTACTGTGACTCAAGGCTTGGAAGTCTAGATGCCCTGCAGTCAGACTGGAAGAAAGGGTGGAAGGAAAGATCATTGGCATAAACTTAGTGGGGGCAATTAGGACCCTGATTAGAAAGGACTGTTTGGGGGACCGAGAGTTACAAAGATTCATTCCTTTACCACTGGACAGTGTTTCGAAACCATATTCACAGCCATTACTCATTTGATTCCCAAAACAACCTTGATGAGAATACTGAGTCATGAATGGGAACGGAACTGACCAAAGTGGATTAGCAGATTTATCCCCTGTATCCTGACTCCATGTCCTGGACTCTCTCATTGTGTATGGGAAGGAAACCTCTGCAAACTAGGGCTTTGAACTGGCTTATTCTGCATCTACCCCCAGTTGAGAATTAGCATTTCTATCCCATGTATAACCCAACCCAAACCCACTGTTGTTGAGTCAATTTCGACTCATAGCACATGAGTAGGACAGGGTAGAACTATTCCATAGGGTTTCTGAGGCTGCAGCTCTTAATAGAAGCAGGCTGCCTCATCTGTCTCCTGCAGAGCCATTGGTGAGTTCAAACCTCTAACCTTTTATCTAACAGCCAGCCCAAGACTTAACCCACTGTGCCACCAGCAATCCTGTGATAAATATTATATTGGTGGTATAGCAGGTTCAGCATTGGGCTGCTAACTAAAAAGTTGATGGCTCAAACCCACCAGTTGCTCCAAGGGAGAAAGATGTGGCAGTCTGCTTCTGTAAAGACTTACTATCTCAGAAACACTTTGGAACAGTTCTATTCCATCCAATAGGGTCACTAGGAGTCAGAATGACAGAGGGTTTGAGTTTGGTTTTATGAAATAGTAAGGACAGATTCTTGTTACGTCCTAAATGACAGTTAAAAGAGGACCTCACTCTGTAAATGCCCCAAATTGCTTTAGAAATGTTACTGATTTCAGGAATCTCACTACCTTGTAGGGTCAACAGTAAGATCCTGTGACCCTTGGCTCCTCAGAGATATGGAGGCCACACAGAGAGCCTTATCTTGAGATGAGAGGAGTAGTAGAACATCAAACCAAAAAACCCAGGGTTGGGCTTTGTCACCAGAGGTTTATTTTGAAATTAGAGTCCCATTGCCACTTGGTTTTATTGAACAAACACTTACGAGTGCTTCCTAGAGGGCCAGCACTGTCTCAAGTACTGTATCACTTAACCCTCATCAAGTCTAGGAGGTAAATATTATTATTACCTTTAATCCCATTTCAAAGATGAGGAAACTGAGGCACAGAAGTATTAAGAAACTTGACCAAGGTCATAGTTAGTTGGCAGCAGAGCCAGGAGTTGAAGCCAAGGAGAGCCTGGCTTTGGAGTTCCTGTTCTTAATCCCTACACCATGCTGTCTGATTAGAAGCAATTTAAGAACTTCATGGCATGCAATGATCTATTTTCAGCCTCTGATTCCAGAGACAGAAACTGCCTGTGAACTAAGCTGCCTGATCTGTGTTGAGCTGCTGTCAGGGATCCCTTTTCAGGCCTGTCCACACTCTGGGACACTTGGAGTGGGCAGACGAGCCCTTTGACAGAGCCTCCCACAGTAAAAGCAGTGAACTTTGCAGAAGGTTAGTGAACCTTTGCAGCTTGAAACCTGAACATTCAGAGAGGTTATTTTTTAGAGCAAATAAACATTTTTTTTTTTTTAATTGTAGGCCTATGCAATTAAAAAAAAACACAGATAGCTGTGAAACCTCCATATAAAACATAAGAGAGGAGGTGTTAAATTGAAGCAGAAATGGATATACAGTTGGCCTTAATCTCATTTCTCATGCAGCATTGAGTTACCATCTTGGATCCTTGAGGTCTGAGGAACACAGTTTGGAAACCATTGATCCAGACTAGACCTTTCTGAGCATATTCTAGAAAATATTAAGATTCAAAGGTGCTTTGTAGATGGAAGTTTCATGGTTAACCTTGGGTGTGCTTTGATATTCACAATTGATTATTAGCATGAAAAAGGTTTGAGGAAATTCTGCCAGGGAGTACCCCTCCCTTTAATCCACAGTTCCCCTTTCTTTCTTGTTTTGTTTTTAACTTGTTTTTATTTCTATCATTATTATTCATTTTTCATTACTAATCAGAGTTTATTTCAGCCAGTTTTAAATTTGCTCACATTCACCAAGCTGTGTTAGTGCCACCACTATCCATTTCCAAACAATTTTTTTAAGACCTCAAACAGAAACCTAGTACCCCTTTAGTGAAAACTCAGTCCCCTCGTCCTCTATCCTCTGCTAACCACTGATTTCCCATTGTGGTAATTATATATGTGCAATGCAGTGACTCTTCTAGCTATAGTCTTTGTGACTCTGATACAATGATTGGATGGGACTAGACAAATAAGGAAGCGTAGTGGTTATGAATGAATCAGGTGACTAACTTCAAGGTCAGCAGTTTGAAACTACCAGCTGTTCCACGGAAGAAAGATGTAGCATTCTCATGCTGTAAAGATGTACAGCCTCAGAAACCCTATATGGGGTCTCTATGTGTCGGAACCGACTCCATGACATAACCCCCCCCCACCACCAGACAAATAAGGTGCTTGTGGCCAAGGGGATTGAACACTTCACTGCCAATACAAATGAGGTACATGGAACAAGTGATAGGTAAGGTTATGTGTCAACTTGGCTGGGTCATAATTTTTAGTGGTTTGACAATTATGTAATGATGTAGTCATCCTCTATTTTGTGGTCTGATTGATGAACTTGCCCTCCATTTTTTTGATATGCTGTAAATCCTAGCATTTATGCCTGGGGTTTGTTATCACATTTGGAGTAAATTGTCAATTGTGTTAATGAAGCAGAATTAGGGTCAGATGTATCTTTTTATTTTTATTTTTAATTCTATTGTGAATTGACTGAAGGTTTACAGAGCAGATCAGCAGTTTTACATTCAACAAATCATAAACTTTGCTTCAATGTGGTGGTGATTATGTACTGTGGAGTTGGTTCCAACTCATAATGACCCTGTATAGGTTCTGAGGCTGTAAATCTTCATGGTAGCAGAAAGCCTCATCTTTCTACCACAGAACCATGGGTAGTTTCGAACTACTGACCTTGAGATTAGCAGCCCAACTCATAACCACTATGCTACCAGAGTACCTTTTGCTTCATTACATGGTTGCAATCCCTTCCACATACCAACAGTTAACAGTATTTACCACTATTCACTTTAACTATTGCATTTCTTCTTGTGTCTCCTGCCTCTTTTCTCTGCTGACCTTCCTTCTTGTTGTATATTGCCTACCATGTCGACCGTGTTAATGTGTGTCGATCCTCTAGCCCATGAATAATTTTCCCTCCACCTCCCTACCTGTAACCATTATAGATTGTTTATTTATCAAGAAAACTTTTTATTTTTTCAATTTTTTATAACATTGGTCTCATACAATGTTTATCTTTTTGTGATTGACTAATTTTACTCAGCATAATAACCTCCAGGTTCAACCATGTTATGAGGTGTTTCACAGGCTCATCCTTATTCTTCAACATTTTGTAGTATTCCATTGTGTGTATATACCAAAGTTTGTTTAACCGTTTTTCTGTTGATGGGCATTTATGCTGTCTCCATTTTTTTTATATGTCTCTTGTACACAGCATATAGAAGGATTCTGTTTTCTTATCCAATCCATTTTTTATGTGTCTGACTGGTACATTTAATCCAGTCATATTCAGTATAATTATAAATAGTTATGAATTGATTGTTGTCATGTTTCTGTGGTGTTGTTGTTGTTTGTATGTGTCATCCTACTGCATTGTTACACTTAATTTTCTATGCTGAGTTCACTTCGTAAGTTTTCTTGTCATTTTCATTTCAGTTGTGTTAATGTTTAATAAATCTGATTTTTCTCTTTTTCTATTTTGGTGTGCAGGTGTATAACTTTCCTTTGGGTTACTCTGTAATTTATAAAATTTTTCCTGCTTACAACAGTCTGTTTTATCTTGAAATCTATTTTACTTCCTTGCTATTTGGAAGTATCTTATCTATTTTCCCTCTTTTTGCTTCGTAGTTGACTTAATTGCACAATAATATCTCTGGTTCCCTATTTTCAGTCTTGTAAATTTGTTTTACTTTAAATACTTCTATATCTGGATTCAGTTCTGAGTGATGTTGTCATGTATGGTAATCTCAGGTTGTTAGTTCTCAGTCTGAAAAAATACCCATTAGCATTTTTTGTAAAGTTGGTCTGGTCATTGTTGTTGTTGTTGTTAGGTGCCAAAGAGTGGGTACCGACTCATAATGACCCTATACGCAACAGAACAAAACACTGCCCGGTCTTAGGCCAACCTCACTGTTGTTGCCATGCTTAAGCCCACTGATGCTGCCACTAGGCCAATCCATCTCACTGGGGGTCTTCCTCTTTTTTTCTGACCATCCACCTTACCAAACATGATATCCTT
>NW_006408521.1:30526183-30528088 GCF_000296735.1 Chrysochloris asiatica | reverse complement strand
TGTCATGATTCACACTATCAAAAGCCTTTGTGTAGTCAATAAAGCACAGGTAAACATCTTTCTGGTATTCTCTGCTTTCAGCCAAGATGCACCGGACATCAGCAATGATATCCCTCATTCCACATCCTCTTCTGAATCTGGCTTGAACCTCTGGAAGTTCTCTGTCAATACATGCATGTAGCCATTTCTGTATAATTTTTAGTAAAACTTTACTCGAATGGGATATCAAAGATATTGTCCAATGATTTCCGCATTTCGTTGGGTCACCTCTCTTTGGAATGGGTACAAATACAGATCTCTTCCAATCAGCGGGCCAGATAGTTGTCTTCCAAATTTCTTGGCATAGATGAATGAGTGCCTCCAGTTTCGCCTCACTTTCTTGAAAAATTTCAATTTTTATTCCATCACTTCCTGGTGCCTTGTTCTTTGCCAATTCCTGCAATGCCCCTTGGACTTCTTCCTTCAGTATCACTGGTGCTTGATCATATATTACCTCTTGAAATGGTTGAACATCAGCCATTTCCTTTTGGTACAGTGACTGTGTATTCCTTCCGTCTTCTTCTTTTTTAACGTTTTATCATGAATTATGTGATAGTTTACATGGGAAAACGTTAGCTTTACATTCATCCTATCATATATTGTTTCACTGCCATGGTTATAATCCACTCCATGCATCACAAACCAACCAAATGGTACACCCCACAAGCAAGCCCCCTGGTCATCACCACCCAGCCCTTCTCCCTCTCTGGATCTAGAGTTCCCAGCCGCTCCATCTCTCCACATCATCGTCACTGCCTCCATCTCTGGTGTCACTGTTTCTCTGGGTCGGGTCCAGTACTCCACTCTTCTCCTTTGATGGTATCAGGGCCCTCTGCTCTTGGACTGCAAAGTTCACCACTCTCCTCCTTTTGCTACAAAACTTCTCCCTTTATTTTTCCAACCCTCACAGTCAGTTCTGATGGTAATTATTCACTGTTGTACCATATGAGTGCTATTCACATCTCCTTTCATCAGCCCCACCCAGACAGATTGGAGATTCTGCCTTCCTCCATACCCCCTAGCTCTAGGTTCCCTCTTGAAAGCTTGTAAGCCAGTCACTTCTTGCCTTTGTAGCTCCCCCTCCCCCATTTTGAGTAGCCAATGTCCAAATTGCCCATCCCTGTCTACCCTGTGTATCAAGGGGGTGGGAATGATCCTCACTGTAAAGATTTGTTCCCTCTTTTGAGATACTGCATCCATAGGTGTAGGTCAAGTTCATCAAATTGTATCAAATTACTCTTTTTTTCCTCTTCTTTCTTCTTTTAGTTGAGTTCTGATCATCCAGCCATTGAAGCCAGGTCAAGTGGGTACTTTACAAGTGTGGGTGTTCTTGTGCATATGCCCTCTCTTATCAGCTGGATGCTTCTTTCTCCACTCTAGTCCTCTGTGGCTATGTCACTGATTCTGGGTCCGGAGTCCCCAGGTCTTGCCAAACTGCTGGCCAACCAGGTCTCCACTCTGGTTCACAGGAGTGTATTGAACGTGTTTGGACTTAGCTTGCAGCTTCATTGTTGTTTTTCCCTCACTTCCTTCCATCTTCTTTTGATGCTTTCAGCACCATTCAATAATTTGCCCAGAGAATCCTTCAATAACAAAAATCAAGGCTTGATTTTTTTTCTTGAGTTTCCTCAGCTTGATAAATGCTGAGCATGTTTTTTTTTTTTTTTGGTTTTCTGACTCCAGATCTTTGCACATTTCATTGTAATATTTGACTTTGTCTTCTTGAGCTGACCTTTGAAATATTCTGTTCAGTCTTGTAGCTCCTCATTTCTTTCATTTGCTTTAGCATCTCTATGCTGGAGAGCAAGTTTCAGTGTCTCTTCTGACATCTATTTTGATCTTTTCCTTCTTTCTTGTCTTCTTAAT
>NW_006408521.1:30513308-30525094 GCF_000296735.1 Chrysochloris asiatica | reverse complement strand
TCTGCAAGTCTGCCTCCTGGCCACCAGCCCCTCTCTTTCCATGAATCTAGAGTCCTCAGCTGCTCCCCCTTCCCATGTCCCAATTTCTGCCTCCATCTCTGGTGTTGCTGCTTCTCTGGATAAGGTCCCGCATTCCACTTGTGCTCTTCTCCCGTGATGATTCTAGGGTCCTCTGTTTCTGGACTGTAAGATTAACTACTCTCCTGTTTTTGTTACAAAACTTCTACCTTTACAATTGTGACAGAGCTTATTCTTATTGGTTCTCCTTTGCAGGTAACTTATAGTTTTTCCTGAGCTGCTTTCAGGATTCTTTCCTTGGTTTTGATTTTGGAAACTACGATTATGATATGTCTTGGTGACTTTCTTTTGGCATCTATCCTGTTTGGGGTTTGTTGAGCTTCTTGTATACTTATCTTCTCATCATTCATGATCTTAGGGAAGTTTTCTTCTAACAACTCGTCAACAATTTTCTCTGTGCTTGTCTCTTCCTGTTCTGGAATTTAGATTACCAGTTAGTTGTTCCTCTTCATGTTTTTCCATATAACTCTTATGCTTTCTTAGAATCTTTTCATTCCTTTTTTCTGATTATTCTTCTAGGGTGGTAGTATTGAGAGGTTTCTCGTCAAGCTCACTAATTTGGGCTTCCATTGCTATCTGTCTACTCCTTTGCCCTTTCTTTATTGTCCATTTCTGAGATCTTAGTATTAATATTCTGAATTTCTCATTGCAGGTTTTGCATTGCTTCGGAATTTGAATTTATTTTGTGTTCTTGTAGTGTTTTCCTGAATTCATCTAAAGTTTTTATTGGACTTTCCTTGCTTTCCTCAATCTTTCTGTCAATCCTTTGAAGGTACTTAATTATCATTCCTTTGAATTCTTTTCAGTTTGTTCTATTTCCTTTTCTTCCAGACTCATTTTCTGGCTCTGTATCTTGGTCATTTGTTTGTGCCATTCTCTCTTGTTTCTTCATGTGTGCTAAAATTGTCTGTTGTCTCCAGGGCATTGTGAGATTGTCATATTTATAAAAACCAAACAGTGCAGTTGTTGGACACAGAGGGAATAAATCTCTGGTGAGCTCCTGCAATTCAAAGAGCTCACAAGGTGGTTGTGGAAGGAATGTGACAGCAGGGTTCCTAACTCTAGATGGAGTTCCTATTAGTCTTGATGTTATCTATGTTCAGGGCACTCATTCCAGATGTAGTTCATGGGGGCCCTTGATAGAGCTGGTTTCAGTGTCTATTAGGATCACAGCGAAGCTGGGGCAAGGTAACTGTTTAAATGCTGGTTGGTGGCTCTGTGGTTTTGTAGGTATGGAGTCAAACCCACCTGAATCCAGGCACCAAAGCGGCACACCAACTAAAGTGGCACAGCTGGCCTCCACCTCATACTGGCCTGACTCCCAACCTTGTGGCTCTGAACTCCCGGAGAACAGGGTCTGTGCTGGGGGTAGATGAGGGTGGAAGCTGGCCACACTGCTGGTAAGCAGGGGAGTGTGGGGGAAAAGGAAGAAATCACACCTTTATCATCACCTGTGCAAATCTGCTCTGCCAGGCCTCCTTCTGCTGCTTAAGCATCCCAAGATGGTTGAGCTGTGCCTGGCCAGCTGGTCATCAGACAGTCTCTGTCTCTTGCAGTCTCTGTTTGGCCTCTCCTCCCAGCAAGCACTCCATCCACCTATCTAACCTTTCTTCTGAAGTTCAGGGTGCCAGAATTTTCATCTGTGTGTTTCATTTTGTCTCTCCTATTTTTGTTGTAAACAGTCCGTGTACTGTGTCTACCTAGTCCATCATCTTGCTGGAAGTCCCAGGGTCAGATGTAGCTTGAATCACTACCTTACTAAAGGATGCGACTCACCTCACCACTCTTACTCCAGTTGCCATGATTACTGCCTTTACTCAAGTTAAACATTTGCATTGTGTTGTTCAAGTAAGGGGTGTTTCCTTAAGGCTATGGTCTGCATTCAGTATATACATATGCATGTTCTGGCAAAGTTCCCTTTTTTACTCTGGATCCTACATCCAGCTCAACATCATCTGATCTCCAGTTCTTGAACTAGGAGCCTATCATCCTGATTCACCAGTTTCTGCAGCCTTGTGAGTCATCAGTCTTTCTGACCTGCTGATTTGGGTTCTTCAATCTCTGCAACCACATAAGTTAGAAGAAGCCTCCAGCCTGACACCTGACCCGTAGATTTGGGCCTTACCAGCCTCTATAAACACAGAAGCTATTTTCTTGAGCATTCATGACTTCTGTGAGATATTGGAAAGAATTACAAAATTAAAAGATGGGAGGGAGAGTGTTGAGGGCAGGAGTAGTAGTTGATGTTAGAAATGATGAGTGGTGGAACAACTAGGAAAAGCTGACTGTTTAGGGCATCTTTACCCTCTGTCTCATAGGAACCAAGTTGTACTGATCTTTATAAAAGAATTTACTCATCCAATACGTAACAAATAATTTGCCGTGTCAGCATTCTTCACATGTACAATTCTCCATTGATAAACTTTTATTTCTATTCATTGCCTGTTGTAGATATTTCATATATATGTCAAATTATACTGTATTTGTTCTTTTGAATCTAACTTATTTCACTTAGTATAATGCTTCTAAGGTTCAGCTATGTTGTAGCATGCATCAGAACTGCATTTCTTTATATGCATAAACTTCCATTGTATGTGTGCACCACATTTTGTTTACTCAGTCAGCTGTTGAAGGACACTTGGGTTGTTTAATGGTGCTGCTCTGACACTGACTTTTCTGCTGCCTTCCACATGTAAGGGCCATTAGATAATACTGGACCTACCTAGATAATCTGAAATAATCTCTCTCTCTTAAATTCAGTTGACTATTACATTAATTCTCTTTGACCTAACTCCTTTTTGTCAAACTGTAAAGTCACATATTCACAGTTTCTAGGGATTATTCTACCTATTCTGTGCTAAGGAATTAGATGCAGATCCTAGTACTTAACCAATACCCTGTGCTATTAGCAGGGACTTTCCTTTATGTCTGTGGATTCCCTGGTGGTGCAATGGTTAAGACGTTGGCTGTTAACTGAGCATTTAGAGGTTTACTTCCATTAGTCACTCTGTGGAAGTTTGCTTCCATAAAAATTTACAGTGTTGGAAACCTATGGGTGTAGTTCTAGTCTGTCCTATAGAGTTACTATGAGTTGGAATCGATTCAACAGCAATGGATTTGGTTTGGTTTTGGTTCCTTCTAATAACTAGTATTTGACAAAATAATTAGTTGGGAAGATTCCTTACAGGTTTGCTAAAAGTAAAAGTAATAAACTCAGCTACCCATCAGTCAAATGAGATTTATTTATTTCCAAAAGAATACTTGTTACAATAGAAGAGATATAGACATCAGGCAAAGGAGGGCAGGCTTAGAAAACTATCTGGCTCTCAGAGACTGCATGCATCATATTTATGCCAATGAAATACAATCATTGAAGTCTAGCATTTGACACCTGAAGTAGGGCCAAGAAAAGAGATTAAGAGGCTGGTGCTCTGAAAAAAGTGACACAGGATTTCCTTGTCCTATAACCGTGAGTCAGTTTCTTTGTTTGAGTCAGCTGTATAGGTTTGCAGCACTGGACGACTTGTTAAAAATGGCCCCTGAGTCTAGCAAACAATGAAGAGACCCAGAAAGTCAGTTGTTGCCTGGAGAGCAGGCAAACAGGGGTGGCTCAGATTGGCTATTGCCATGGCAACATTGATTGCTGTCACTAGTTACCATTGTCAGATAACACCTAGCCCAATTGCCAGGCCTTGTGTCCAGGGACTGAATCAAAATGGTGGGACTGGGATAACATCTGGAATCTGCATTTTAGAGAATTCCCCAGGTAACTGTTATACCTGACAAAGTATGAGACCCATTGATTTAATACTATATCCCTCATATATTCTTGGTATAGATTATTAAATCCATGGTTACCTGGGGAGATTTCTATTCTTAGTGGAGTCCTGGTGTGATAAGCAATGGACTGAAAGGTCAGTTTGAACCTCAAGGTCGGTGGTTCAAACTCATCAGCTATTTTTTGGAAACCTTGTTCAGGATGGCTATGGGTTGGAACCGACTCGACGACACTTCATAAAAACTACAACAACATGAGTCACTTAACAACAACAACAACGTATTCTTGGTCAAAGCCTTTGATTTGAGAACAGGGGCCACTTTCTTGTCTATGTAGGCCCTATATTAAAAGAACAAAATAGACATACTCTTCCAGGAAGTTATAATGTGGAATTTTTAAGTTGTGTGTATGCTAAGTATTTAAAGAGCATGGAATTTCTCCCGAGGAACAATTATTAGCATCTCAGAGAGCTAGTCATACCAAAATAGACTTTGGGAGCCACAGAGTATAATTTTCCAGATTGGGAAATGTTATTCAAGATCATTTTATGACCCAGCACTACTGAGAAATATTATTTTCTCTTTAGGAGGGAGTACAGTAACACTTGGCCACAGCCATATACAGAATACCACCAAGAATACACGCTTCCTGATGTTTATGAGAATCACTGCTGTGAACAGCCCCTGTTGCTGATGTGGCAATGCACAATCTTCACAATTGTTATCTTTGAGCCCATTGTTATAGCCACTGTATCAATCCATTGTTAAGGGTCTTCTTTTTCGCTGACTCTCCACTTTACCAAGCATGATGTTCTTCTTCAGGGACTGAAATGCATCCTTATTCAAGTGGGTTAAGAACCAGTAGACTATAGATGTGTGAAATTCCATATTCTTGGGCCAACATCACAATTGTTGCCATGCTTGAGCCCATTGATGCTGCCACTTTGCCAATCCATCTCGTTGGGGGTCTTCCTCTTTTTCTCTGACCCTCCACCTTACCAAACATGATATCCTTCTCCAGTGACTGGTCCCTCCTGACAATATATCCGAAGTATGAGAGACGAAGTTTGGCCATCCTGGCCTTCAAGGAGCACTCTGCTTGCACTTCTTCCAATACAGATCTGTTGGTTCTTCTGGCAGCCCATGCACTTGCATTATTCTCTTCGAACACCATAACTCAAAAGCATCAATTCTTCTACGGTCTTTTTTATTCACATCCAGCTTTCGCATGCATATGAAGTTATTGAAAATACCATGGCTTGGGTCAGGCGCACCGTAGTCCTCAAGCTGACATCTTTGCTCTGCAACACTTTAAAAAGGTCTTGTGCAGCAGATTTGCCTAATGCAATACATCATTTGATTTCTTGGCTGCTGCCTCCGTGAGTGTTGATAGTTGATCCAAGGAGAATGAAGTCCTTGGCAACTTCAACCTTTTCTCTGCTGATAAAAACGTTGTTTATTGGTCCAGTGTTGAGGATTTTTGTTTTCTTTACGTTGAGTTGTAATCCACAGTGAAGGCTATATTCTTTGACATCGGCAAGTGCCTCAAGACCATTTTGATTTCAATAAGCAAGATAGTGTCATCTGCATATCACAGGATGTTAATGATTCTTCCTATAATCCTGATGTTACATGCTTCTTCATATAATCCAGCGTCTCAGTTTATTTGCTCAGCATACAGATTGAATAAGTGTGGTGAAAGAATACAGCTCTGGAACACATCTTTCCTGATTTTAAACCACACAGTATTCCCTTGTTTTGTTAGAATGACCATCTCTTGGTCTATGTACAGGTTCACTGTGAGCACAGTCAAGTGTTCTGGAATTACCATTCTTTGCAGTGTTATCCATAATTTGTTATGGTCCACACAGTTGGATGCTTTTGCATAGTCAACACAACACAAGTAAACATCATTGTGGTATTCTGTTTCAACCAAGATCCTGATGTCAGCAATGATATTCCTTGTTCCACATTCTCTTCTGAATCTGGCTTGAATTTTATTGGTTGATGATTTCTGCATTCTGTTGAATCACCTTTCTTTGGAATGGGTACAGTCAGTTGGCTCAATAGCTGGCTTCCAAATTTCTTGGTATCACCTACTGTGTACTTCCAGTTCTGCATCAGTTTGTTGAAGCATTTCAGTTAGTATTGTGTCAATTCCTAGAACCTTGTTTTTCATTAATGCCTTCAGTGCAACTTGGACTTCTTCCTTCAGTACCACTGGTCCTTGATCATATGTTACCTTCTGAAATGTTTAAACATTGACCAGTTCTTTTTGATCAATGACTGTATTCTTTCCATCTCCTTTTGATGCTTCGAGCATCATTCAATATTTTGCCCATAGAACCCTTTAAGTATTGTGATTCAAGGCTTGAGTGTTTTCTTTTGGTTTTTAAACTCCAGGGTCTTTGCACTTTTCATCATAATATTTCCATTGACTTTAGCTACTTACTCTACATTCAAGAGCAAATTTCATAATTTCTTCTGATGTCACTTTGATCTTATTTACTTTTTGCTTTCTCATATATGATGCTCTTTATGTCATCCAACAACTTGTCTGGTTTTTGGTCAGTAGTATTCAATGCATCAAATCAGTTTTTGAGATGGTCTCTAAATTCAGGTATGATATACTCAAGACTGTATTTTGGCTCTTGCGGACTTATTTTTATTTTCTTTAGCTTCAACTTGAACTTGCATATGCATAATTGATGGTCTATTTCACAGTTGGGCCCTGGCCTTTTAGCCTTGGATGTTATCTTATCACAGCATTGTATCTTTTTTTTTTTTTTAATGTTTTATTGTGAATGATGTGATAGTTTACATAGGAGAACATTAGTTTTACATTCATCCTATCCTATATCGTTTCATTGCCATGATTGTAATCCCCTCCATGCATCATCAACCAACCACAGGGAATACCCTGCAAGCCTGCCCCCTGTTCGTCAGCTCACAGCCCCTCTCCCTCTCTGGGTCTAAAGTCCCCAGCTGCTCCATCTCTCCATGTCATCGTCTCTGCCTCCATCTCTGGCATCACTGCTTCTCTGGGTAGGATCCCGCTCTCCACTCTTCTCCCTTGTTGGTCCCAGGGACCTCCACTCCTAGACTGCAAAGTTAATCACTCCCCTCCTTGCTATAAAATGTCTACCTTTACATTTTCCAACCCTCACAATCAATCCTGATAACAATTATTCACTATTGTATCACAAGAGACCTATCCGCATCTCCTTTCATCAGCCCCGTCTACACAGATTGGATACTACTCAGTGGAGATTCTACCTTCCTCCATGCCTTCTGGATCTAGGTTCCCTCTTGAAAGCTTGTAAGTCCGTCACTTTTTGCCTTTGTAGCTCCCCCAGCCACCCACCCACTTTGGGTAGCCAATGTGGGGTGTATGGAGGGGATGGGAATGATCCTTGCTGTAAAGATTTGTTCCCTGTTTAGAGCTACTGCATCCATAAGTGTAGGTGAAGCTCATCAAATTGTATCAGATTACTCTTTTTTTCCTCTTCTTTCTTCTAATTGAGCTCTGATCATTCAGTCATTGAAGCCAGGTCAAGTGGATATTATCTGCAAGTGTGGGTGTTCTTATGCATATGCCCCTCTCTTCTTATCAGCTGGATGCTTCACTCTCCACTCTATTCCTCTGTGCCTATGTCACTGACTCTGGGCCCAAGAGTCCCCAGGTCTTGCCACACTGCTGGCCAACCAGGTCTCCACCAGGGTTCACAGGAGTCTATTGAACATTGTAGGGCTTAGATTGCAGCTTCATTGCTGTTTTCCCTCACTTCCCCTTATTGGTGATGAACGTGGTCACCAATCAGAGCGTGTATTCCCCTTGAGTCTTAGTCTTGGAAGGGGGTTTGCTCTGAGGGGATCTGACCACTTGCCTTGATGTCTCCTGGGTGAGCAACTTGCTTGTTCTTGTAGTAATCAGTCAGACTGCTTATATTATTTTGTATTTTTCCTGTCGGTCTTTCTTTCAAGAAATATCTTCTATTCTTCTAGATGCTCCAGGCTGGTCTGTTTGTTCCTTCCAGTGGAAATGTCCCACCTCTGAAGATTCTGGATGCTGTTCAGGATTCCACCTATAGTCTTACATAATGCAGAGGCTCCACAGGAAGCCTCCTTCACTGGGCAAGTTGTAGCCCCATTTTAGGTATTCCAATCAGTTATAGGCAGAAGACGGACTTACAAGCTTTCTATGGTGATATTTCTGGCTATTCCTTTCTCTCCCCCTCCAGTGTCTATTTTATAATGGTATGTAAGGGAAGCCAAGATTCAAAAGACAGCCAACTGTCTTCACATTATTCCCCCCCTTTTGCCCATTCCGACCATGTCTCAATCCCTTTATCCCAGAGCCCTGTTGTTCCAAGGTTGTGCATACATCATTCTTTACTTCTGTCCCACTTAGCCCATTGAGACCTGTCTAATTTTTCTCCCATCTGCTTTGTTTTTCCATTCCCCTCTCCCTTCTTGTATATTGCCCCCTTCCCCAGCACCCAAACTATCCTGTGTCTGTTCCCTGCCCTGTGCTCCACCTTCCCCTCCCTCCCCTCACCCTATCCCCCACATCCCAGCAACCAGCAAAGAATCCACCCCCCTTTAGTGTGGGTTCTTTTTCTTAGTCTTTTACAGTAGTGGTCCTAACAGCACTGTATCTGAAGATAGAACTTTAAATGTTCTGTTTTAATCATGAATGTGATGATATTCTTCTTGAATTTGTCATTCCTGGCATAGTAAATCATATGATTGTCCTGTTCAAAATGGCTAATGCTTGTCTATTTCAGCTTACTGGTGTGGCTCTGTGGATAGGTACTAGACTGCTAATCACAGGTCTGTGGTTCAAACCCACCAGTCACTCTTCAGAAACCCTATACAAGGTTGCTATGAGTCAAAACCGACCTGATGGCACTTAACATCAATGCATAGAATATCAATCTTTATGTGTTCCATTTTGTTTTTTATTTACTTCCAATTTTCTTAAATTCACAGTTCTTACATTCCACATTCTGATTATTAATAGATGTTTGCAGCTGTTTCTTCTGATTTTGAGTCTTGGCCCATCAGTAAATAAAGGACCTGTAAGTTTTGCTCCATCCAGCTCTTTAAGGACAAATCTACTTTGAGGAGGCAGCTCTTCCCTAGTCATATTTTGCATGTCTTCCAACCTGAAGGATTCATCTTCTGGCACTATATCAGACAATGTTTTGTTGCCATTCATAAGTTTTCAGTGGCTGATTCTTCAGAAGTGGACCACCAATTCCTTCTTCCTAGTCTGTCTTAGTCTTGAAGCTACATTGAAGCTTGTCTACCATAGTGACCCTGATGGTATTTAAAATATTGGTGACATAGCTTCCAGCATTACAACACAAAAGCCATGACAGTAGGGCAAAGCAGAAAATAGTAGAAAGATATTTACCTGTGCTTTATTGACTATGCAAAGACTTTTAACTATGTGGATCATGACAACTTATGGATAACACTGTGAAAAATGGGTATTCCAGAATACTTGATTGTTTTCATGAGGAACTTGCGCATAGACCAAGAGACAGTCATTCTAACAGAACTAGGGGATTCTGAATGGTTTAAAAGGTGTGCACCAGTGTATCATTTCACCATACTTGTTCAGTCTGTATGCTGAGCAAATAATCTGAGAAGCTAGAGTATA
This sequence comes from Chrysochloris asiatica, assembly GCF_000296735.1. Classification (NCBI taxonomy): domain Eukaryota; kingdom Metazoa; phylum Chordata; class Mammalia; order Afrosoricida; family Chrysochloridae; genus Chrysochloris; species Chrysochloris asiatica. The sequence goes on along the minus strand of NW_006408521.1, from coordinate 30,515,571 downwards.
TGAAGAAGAATGTGGCATCTGGATTGAAGGATGATTCTTTAACAACCTAAATATGCAAATGAGACAACATTGCTTGCTGGAAGTGAACATAAAATACTTATTGATGAAAGTCAAAGACCACAGCCTTCAGACTAGATTGCATTTCAGTGTAAAGAAAGCAAAAATCCTTACATCTGAACCAATAACTATCAAGGTAAATGGGACAAGACTGAAGTTGTCAAAGACTTCATTGTGCTTGGATCCACAATCAACACTCATGGAAGCAGCAGTCAAGAAATCAAATGACATGTTACATTCAGCAAATCTGTAGCACAAGACCTCTTTAAAGTGTTCCAGAACAAAGTTTAAGAACTAAGGTGTACCTGACCCAACCGACTGTATTTTCAATAGCCTCATATGCATGTAAGGAGCTCTGGTAACATAATGGTTATGAATCAGGCTGCGAACCTGAGGGTCAGCAGTTTGAAACTACCAGCTGTTCCACGGGAGAAAGATGAGGCTTTCTGCTTCTGTAAAGATTTACAGCTTTGGAAACCCTGTACAGGGTGGCTATGAGTCAGAACCGACTCCTCAGCACATAACAACAACAACATATGCATATGGACTCCTGGTATGGTGCTATAAGATCAGCACTGGACTGGGAAGCAGAAGGTCAGCAGTTCAAGATCAGCAGTTGTTCTTCAGAAACTCTATACAGGTTGCTATGAGTCGGACCGACTTGACAGCACTTAACAACAACAACATATGCATGTGAAAGTTTGACAACGAATAAGGAAGACCATAGAAGAATTGATGCATTTGCGTTATGGAAGAGGTAGGGAACATAAAGCCCATAAAATCATTTGGTCTGGCCCTGCCAAGGCAATAGCAGGCAGAACTCGAAATTCAATAAATCTAGGAACTTTTTTTCATAAAAACATGCATTTATATTAAGTGAATTTCGAGGGACAAGCAAGGAATGTCCATTACGAGATAAACAGGACACATACAACTACATGATGGGACAGACTGTATGCTTCTTGTCAGCTGCCCATGGCCCATCTGTCTGTATTGCAGTGACTCAGAGGACAGTCAGTACCAGGCATGCTGGGAGTGGACACGTTGTGAAAGTATTAACACACGGTGGCAAAACTATGGCAATCTGGTGATGATGAGATTTGATGAGATGATGCCTCACAACGTTGATGATCTTGCCTCCCAAGATTGACAATGATGTTGTTGACTTCTTTGTTGACAAAGACATTAACTGCAATATGATCTTTAGCCAAATGTCACAATCAACAAATTTCTCAAAAACCGAGTCTCAGATGAAGATTAAGGAAATTATAGTACACAGAAAAGACTCAAGAGTTGATATTATGAATGTTGGATATGTTCCAAACCCAAGATGCAGGATTAGAGCAGAGATCAAAGCAAAATAATCACGTAACTGGCAAAACACTTACCGGAGAGTTATTAAAACTTAAGTGGTGTGACATCCTATAAATGGTGACTACAAAGAAAAGTTGATGCAAAGTGTCTGTCTTTCCAAGAGAAATGGACAAATAATTATTTTTTTGTTGACATCAAAGGTAAACTTGTGTGCCTAGTTTGTGGCACTGCATTAGCAGTAATGGAAAAAGCCAATCTGGAGCATTATTACAGTTCAAAACATGCTAAACTCAATGAATTGGGATGCCAAATGCATCTGAATAAAATCAATGCTCTTCAGCGAGTTTGGAATCACAACAAGCCACATTCACTAGGCTTCCCTGTGAAACAGACAATATTATTCTGAAGAGTTATGTAGTGAACGAGCTAATTGCAAAGAAGCTGAGGTCTTAAGTAGAGGGACAGTTTGTGAAAGAGTGCCTGGTGGCTGCTGCTGAGTTGTTAGGACCAAAGTAAAACTGTTTCAGAGTGTAGTTTGTCTCAGAGAACTGTCGCAGATTGGATTACAGATTTAGGAAAAGATATTAGAAAAACATTGAAGGATTCTGCAGATTTCTAATTTTCTCTCTGGTTTGTGATGAGACAACAGACATGACAAATACTGCCCAACTGACCATCTTCATTTGTGGGATAACTGAAGAGTTTGACACATGAGAGGAACTGCTGTCCCTGGAAGCCATGCATGGCATTACAGGAGGTGAGGTCTTGTTTGAGTGACTGGTTTTATCAATGAAAAACTTGAGCTAACATTTGAAAAGTTAAGTGGCCTTACTACAAATGTAACTCTAACCATGATTGGCTCATTGTTGTTGTTGTCAGGTGCCATCAAGTC
>NW_006408521.1:30507492-30511868 GCF_000296735.1 Chrysochloris asiatica | reverse complement strand
GTTCTTTGCCAATTCTTTTGATTGGCTCATAAAAGGGGCTAATTGTATTTGTCAAGAAAGAACTAAATCATCTCAGTCTTGATTCAAGTGATTTAATTATATGTCACTGCATCATACACCAAGAATGTCTCTGTGCACAGTCATTGCGGCTCAACAATGTGATGTCAACAGCAGTGTCATGCATAAATTTTGTCAAAAGCAGAGGGTTTTACAGCCACCAGTTTTAAGATTTACTGAATGATCTTGACTCAGTATGCTGAACTTCTGTATCACTGTGAAGTGTGGTGATTGAGCTGCGGGAACATGCTCATGAGGTTTTACTAATTGTGGGATGAAGTCAACCAAATCATGGAGATGAAGGGTAAAACCTGTCAGGGAACTCAGTGATGGCAAGTGGCTGTGTGATCTAGCATTCATGACATTACCAAGTATCTTACAGAGCTGAATGTTAAGCTGCAGCTTCTTAGCTTCCTGCTTTCAAACGTGAACTCTTTTGAAACTAAATTAAGGCTGTGGAAAGTGCAATTTGAAAGGATTAACACAGTGCATTTTCCCATTCTGGAAAGACAAAAGCCTTCTATGAAACTTAATATGCTGGTGAATGTGTGAAACTAATCGAGTCATTTAATGAAAGATTCAAGGACATGAAAAGTAAACAAATGGAATTAAATATCTTTGCTAAACCATTCAATGGGAACCAGCTTATGTGCCTGATAACTTATAACACAAAATCATTCAACTGCATAATGATAATGAGCTAAATGCCAGGTACAATAACCTCTTACTGCTTGAGTTCTATAAATGTTATATAAGCAATGATAAATTTCCCACTTTGAGGAGACATGCATTGAAATATGCATCTGTATTTGGAACAACTTACTTCTGTGAGCAGTTCTTTAAAAAACTCATCATCACAAAATGTCGACTGGGTTCCAAACTGATCATTGCAAACCGGGAAAAGCAGTTGTGAGTAGCAACATCATCAATACCAGCTAATATCAAACACCTCACCAAAGAGAAGTAGTTCCAGCTATCACATTAGGGGTGAACTTCTTAAATGTGTGACCAAATATAGCAGGCAAAATTTTAAGTTGATAATTTTGTATGGCCCACAAATGATGTTATACATATCCAGATGGTCCTTGGCAGAATGATGCTCTCCCACCCTCAAATTGGACAGCACTTAACAACAACAACCCTCAAATTGGAGTCCTGGTGTGGCACTGTGGGTAATGTGCTAGACTGCAAAGTCAGTTTGAACAGAGTTCATGCTAACCAGTTGCTCCTTAGATACCCTATATAGGGTTGCTGTGGGTCAGAACCAACTGGACAGTACTTAACAACAACAACAACCTCTGAATTATGGTATTTGAGAAGAATATTAAAAGTACCATGGACTGCCAGAAGAACAAATAAATCTGTGTTGGAAGAAGTACAGCCAGAATGCTCCTTATAAGCCAGGATGACGAGACTTCGTCTTTCATACTTCAGACGTATTATGAGGAGGGACATTGTGCTTGGTAAAGTGGAGAGTCAGTGAAAAAGAGGAAGCCTCCAACGAGATGGATTGGTAGAGTGGTAGCAGCAGTGACCTCAAGCGTAACAATTGTGAGGATGGTGCAGGACCAGACAGTGTTTTGTTCTACTGTACACAGAGTTGCTATCAGTTGGAGCCAACTCAGTGGCATCTAACAACAACAATGTATACCCTAATGAATGAAAGCTGGAACTCAAACACAAACATATATGCTAGTGTTCATAGCGGCATTATTCACAATAGCTAAAAGGTGGAAAAACTCCAAATGTCCATCACCAGATGAATGTATAAACAAATGTGGTCTATACCTACAGTGGAATATGACTTAACCATAAACAGAATGAAGTTCCAATGCATGTTTTCAAACAAACCTTAAAAACACTATGTTAAGTGAAATAAGTCAGACACAAAGGAACAAATATTATGAGTCCACTTACATGAAACATATAAAACTGGCAACTTCATAGAAAATAGATTAGAGGTTACCAGGAACAGGGTAGAAGATAGAATGGGAGTTATTGCTTAATGAATGAATGTAGTTTCTGTTTGGAGTGATAAAAAAAAAAAAAAATGTTGGAAGTAGGTAGTAGAGATGGTTGCATAATATGGTGAATGTAATTAACCCCACTGAATTGCTTGTTTAAAGTGGTTCAGTTTTCAAATTTTATCTTATATATATATATATTTGTCATGTTAAAAAAGTAAAGTAAAACAAAAAAGCCACTGTGAATGAGTTGTGGTTTTTTTCCTATGCTGTCCTATGTCTTTCAGTTTCTACAAGTGTCCACATCCAGATAACAAATTAATTAAAACAGTTTCTATTTACATTTCTTATCTCAAGAAGAATTATGTTTGTTTAGTTTCTTGTTGCATTTGTTGTTATTAAGTAGTGTTGAGTTGAATCCAACTTATAGTGACCCTGTATAGGGTTTTCGAGGAGAGGCTGGTTGGTGGCTTTGAAGCACTGACCTTGTGCTTACTGAGGATGTGTAATACCAAAATGAGAAAATTAAAGCAATCAGGAAATGCTGTCACTGACTGTGATAGTTAAGGTTTTTGTCAACTTGATGGGCTGGGATTCTCAGTGGTTTAGCTGTTAAGACATAGTAGTCCCCATGATGAGATCTAATATAATGTGATCAACTCCATGTTGAGATCTGCTGTGAGCAGTCAACCAAGTGAAAGGAAGTTTCCTTGGGGTCATGGTCTTCGTCCAATTTATTGGACAACTGGACAAAGCTTGCTTGCTTTTTGTTGGGTCTGGATCCTGAATCTATCTGGTTTGTCATCTGACCTCCAGATCTTTGGATTTGAGCCATTGGCTTGTTGTATTGCCTGCCAATCATGACAGTCATCAGTAGCTTGCCATCTAACTTGCTGATCTTGGATTAATTTGCCTCTGCAATTAATGGCAGAAGTCTGCCATCTGACCTTTTGATCTTGAGTTCATCAGCTCCTATGTCTAGGCATCTAGGTGAGTCAGGAGAAACCTTCAACCTGATCTCTGATCCACAGACTTGGAACTTGCCTACCTGTATAAGTGTGTGAGCCATTTCCTTGATATAAACGTCTCTCTCTCTCTGATATATATATGTGTGTGTGTGTATGGTTTTCGAGGAGAGGCTGGTAGCTTTGAAGCACTGACCTTTTGCTTACTGAGGTTGATGTTGAGTACCAACATGAAAAAATTAAAACTGGAATGCTGTCACTGACTGATAGTTAAGGTTTTACACACACACACACATACATGGAGCTCTGGTAGTGCAGTGGTTATGAGTTGGGCTGCTAACCTCAAGGTTGGCAGTTCAAACCTACCAGCTGTTCTATGGGAGAAAGATGAGGCTTTCTGCTCTTGTAAAGATTTACAGCCTCAGAAACCACAGCACATAACCACCACTATATTCATATACATACATACAGAGGTTACATAAATATGCACCCTGGTGTGGCACTGTAGGATAAGCATTGGACTGCTAGCCACAAGGTCTATGGTTCAACCCACTGGACTGCTATGCACCAGGTTTGTGGTTCAAACCCACCAGCCATTGTTGGAAACCCTATACAGCAGGGGTGGGGAACCTTTTTTCTGCCAAAATTTATATCATTCACAGGCCATAAAAAGTTATCAACTTAAACATTAACCTGTTATATTTGGTCAACCATTTAATTAACTCATCCCTAATGTGATGTCCTAAGGAGCTCTGGTAACGTAGTGGTTATGAGTTGGGCTGCTAACCGCAAGGTCTAGTTAGTTTGAAATTACCAGCTGTTCCGCAGGTTAAAGATTTCTGCTCCCGTAAAGATTTACAGCCTCAGAAACCCTATGCAGGGTCACTGTGAGTCAGAACTGACTCCATAGCACATAACCACCACCAATGTGATGTCCTGGTGTGGTGCTGTTGGTTAATGTGCTGCACTGCAAAGTCGGTTTGAACCATAAGGTTGGCAGTTCAAGTTCACCAGTTGCTCCTCGGAAACCCTATATACAGGGTCACTATGGGTCAGAACCAACTCGATGGCCCTTAACAACAACACCAACAATGTGATGACTAGAGTCCTGCTGTGGCACTGTGGGTTAATGCACTGGGCTGCAAAGTGGATTTGAACCACAAGGTTGGCGGTTCAAGCTCACCAGCCACTCCTCAGAAACCCTATATAGGGTAACTATGGGTCAATTGTTCCAACAAAACATGGGAACACAGAATGGTTTAAAATTAAGAAAGATATGTGACAGGGTTGTATTCTTTCACCATACTTATTCAACTTGTATGCTGAGCAAATCATTCAAGAAGCTGGGTTATATGAAGAAAAATGTGGCATCAGGATTGGAGGAAGACTC
>NW_006408521.1:30498619-30500244 GCF_000296735.1 Chrysochloris asiatica | reverse complement strand
TGTCATGATAAAAAAATGTTTTCCTTGTCTGTAGGCTTCCTTTTTACACATTAACTTCTAATTTTTAGGAAGTCCTAGTTCTCTATTTTGTCTTATACAGTTTGTGTATGTTTTGCAAAGTTTAATAATATGTGTATGCCATGTACTAGAGTCCCTAAGTTTGTCCCTATTTTTTCATTGATGATATTTATAGTTAAAGGTTTTATACTTAGGTCTTTAATTCATGTTGTGTTTGTTTTTGAATCTGGTGTGAGATATGGATCTTATTTTGTTCTTTTGCAAATTGATTTCCAGTTTTGCCAGCAGCATTTTTTGAAGAGACTATTTCTTCCCTATTTAATGTGTTTTGGCCCTTTGTGAAAGATCAGTTGACTACATATGGATGGATTTACTTCTGGGTTCTAAATTGTGTTCCATTGATCTATGTATCTTTCATTGTACTAGTACAGGCTGTTTTTATGTTTTGTTTTTTTTTTAATGTTTTATTGTGAATTATGTGATAGTTTACATGGGAGAACATTAGCTTTACATTCATATTATCATATATCATTTCATTGCCATGGTTACAATCCCCTCCATGCATCGTCAGCCAACCAAAGGGTATACCATGCAAGTCTTCCCTCTGGTTGTCAGCACACAGCCCCTCTCCCTCTCTGGGTTTAGAGTCCCCAGCCATTCCATCTCTCCATGCCATCGTCTCTGCCTCCATCTCTGGTGTCACTGTTTCTCTGGGTATGGTCCCACATTTCGCTTTTCTCCCTTGATGGTCCCAGAGACCTCTGCTCCTGGACTGCAGCGGTAACCACTCCCCTCCTTTTGCTACAAAATGTCTGCTTTTACATTTCGAACCCTAACAGTCAGTCCTGATAGAAATTATTCACTATTGTACCACAGGAGTCTTAACCCCATCTCCTTTCATCAGCCCTGCCCAGACAGATTGGATACTACTCAGTGAAGATTCAACCTTCCTCCATGCCCTCTGAATCTAGGCTCCCTCTTGAAAGCTTGTAAGCCAGTCACTTCCCATTTTGGGTAGTCAGTGTCCAAGTTGCCCATCCCTATATACCCTGTGTATCGAGGGGGTGGAAATGATCCTCTGATCTTCGCTGTAAAGATTTGTTCCCTTTTTTCTTTTTTTTAATGTTTTATTGTGAATTCTGTGATAGTTTACATGGGAGAACATTAGTTTTACATTCATCCTATTCTATATCATTTCATTGCCATGGTTACAATCCCCTCCATGCATCATCAATCAACCACAGGGTATACCCTGCAAGCTTGCCCCCTGGTCATCAGCACATAGCCCCTCTCCCTCTCTGGGTCTAAAATCCCCAGCCGCTGCATCTCTCCATATCATCATCTCTGCCTCCTTTTCTGGCATCACTGCTTCTCTGGGTAGGGTCCCTCTCTTAGCTCTTCTCCCTTGATGGTCCCAGGGACCTCCGCTCCTGGACTGCAAAGTTAACCACTCTCCTCCTTGCTACAAAATGTCTACCTTTGCATTTCCAACCCTCACAATCAGTCCTGATAACAATTATTCACTATTGTATCTCAAGAGACCTATCTGTATCTCCTTTCATCAGCCCTGCCTAGACAAATTGGATACTACTCAGTGGAGATTCTAC
>NW_006408521.1:30491104-30498519 GCF_000296735.1 Chrysochloris asiatica | reverse complement strand
CCTCAAGTTGACATTTTTGCTCTTCAACACTTTAAAAAGGTCTTGTGCAGCAGATTTGCCTAATGCAATACGTTATTTGATTTCTTGGCTGCTGCTTCCATGAGTGTTGATGGTTGATCCAAAAAGAATGAGTCCTTGACAACTTCAATCTTTCTCCGTTGATAAGAATGTTGTTTATTGGTCCAGTGGTGAGCATTTTTGTTTTCTTTATATTGAGATGCAATCCATACTGAAGGCTGTGCTCTTTGATCTTCAGCAGTAAGTATTTTAAATCCTCTTCACTTTCAGCAAGTAAGGTTGTATCATCTCATATCACAGGTTGTGAATGAGTCTTCTTCCAATCCTGATGCAACGTTTTTCTTCATATAACCCATCACTTGTCTGTAAGTTTGTTGTACTGTGGTGCCTGGTGAGTTGCTGTGGTTCTGGAAGCTATGCTAAAGGTATTTTAAATACCAGCAGGGTCACCCATGGTGGACAGGTTTGAGATGAGCTTCCAGACGAACACAGACTAGGAAGGAGTGATGAACTATTTCTGAATATTTAGTCACTGAAAACCTTTATTTATTTAGTAACAGAGTTATTTAGTAACAGAGAAACCCCTGCTATACAGGGTTGCTATTAGTTGGAACTGACTCCAGGGCACATAATAACTATATATATGTGTGTGTGTGTATATAATAACATATATGTATGTATCATTTAGAGTCCTGATGTAGAGCTGTGAGTTAATGTTCTGGACTGCAAAGTTGTGAGTTAATGAATCTCAAAGTTGGTGGTTCAAGCTCACCAGTCACTCCTTGGAAACCCTATGCAGGGTTGCTATGTGTCGGAACTGATTCAAAGGCACTTAACAACAACAACAATATGCATGTATATAAGCTTTACTGGCTTTGCTTCTCTAAAGAATACAGCGTGAAATACTAATGATAGAAAGCCTAAACTTCCATGTACTTATCAGAGAATTGCCTTTGGGAATAACCAAGTGAATGCTCATTTCATTCTGACATGAGTCTGCCTTTTCTTTGGTTCTGATATGGGAGCTGCTTAACCAAACCTGTCAGATGCCTAAACAGGCTGGACTGCTCTGGAGAAGAGTCTGTGGGTCTGGTGCCACAGTAAAGGGGTGTTCCAAAGCTTGGTTGGTAGTTTCCATTTTAAGTCAAACAGTTTATCATTCGTTTAGATCTTTATGAACCATGGCCAGATTGATTGGAGATATAGCAGACATATGTAGAAATAAGTGAGTAGTATTTTACCACCCCAGAAGACACGGATGATTTCACAGGTTAAATACAGATGTAAAGATGAGAGCCTTGGTTTGTTTCCTTTTAAAATTTTACTAATTTAATCAAATTTACAGCATGATAAAGGCCATTAAAACAAAATGCACTCACAAGATACACAATTATGTATTTAAAAACTTATCTATAAGGGGGCCTAAAAAATTTCATGAAGAAATTCCATTATCTTTTCATTACATTTTCTATGAACTTTTGAATCCCCCTCTTTTACTGAGTCCCCACTATGTGTCAGACAGGTACTGTATCCCTTTCAGTAGACAAGACAGACACTGCCTCTACCTTCATGTAGTTCATAGCCTAATGAAGAAGCAGATAAGAAACAAAGAATCACACAAACAAGTATTTACTATAGCTATGATAAGGGTATGGCAGGGAAGGGAAGATAAAGAGCAGCATGAAAAGACTGGGAAGGATTTAAGTTAGATCAGGGAATGAGATTAGGGGACATCTCTCTGGGTAATGTTTAAACTGAAGCTTTAAGGATGAATAAGAGCTAGAGGGAAGAGAAGAGAAAAGAGCATTTCCTCTACAGAAGAAACAGTATATGCATGGACAAGGGGACTGGAGTATCCTAGGAACTATTTTCTAATGACAATTTTGGGGAAACCAAGTGAATATGCAGGAAATGGCCCCATTCTGGCCTTTCTGTCTCCATGGTAACCCAGCTGTCTTGAAAGCCTGAAGCTCTTTGGAGTCACTCACCTGATATGGGGCTTCTAATGACCATATTTTTACAGACTAGCTAATTTCCTAAATAGATGTTCAGCAACTCCCGAGCAGAGGGTGTATGTGTGTGTATATTAATTTGAATCTCTAATGTCTACCATCTGGTTGTTGTTAAGTGTCATCGAGTTGGTTCCAACTCATAGTGACCCTGTCTACACTGTAAATCTTTACAGGAGCAGAAAACTACTTCTTTCTCCTGGGGAGTAGTAGCTGGTGGGCTCAAATCAACAACTTTGGGGTTAGCAGTTCAATGCTAATCCTACAGATAAGTGTTCAATAAATAAAACAATTTTCCTGCAACAACGGTAATCTAAAATCCACTGCCATGGAGTTGATTCCAACTCATAATGACCTTAAGGACAAAGTAGAACTACTCCCTAGGACTTCTGAAGCTATAAATCTTTACAGAAGCAGATTGTCTCATCTATCTACCAAGAAATGGCTGGTGGGTTTGAACTACCTACCTTTTATTTAGCAGTCCATCACTTAACCTACTGCACCACCAGGGTTCCTCACTGAAAACAGTGATAACAATTTGTGAGTAGATACATATGTAAATATGTATGCTAAATAGGTGAGGGAACTCCTTTGGGAGTTTACCCACATATGTATATAGGACGGTTGAGGATATTTCCACATGTTGTTATTGTTTGGTGTTTTTAAGTCAGTACTGACTCATAGTGACCTTATTATGCACAATAGAACGAAACACTATGTGGTCCTGTGCCATGCTTACATTACGCTTGAGCCCATTGCGGCTGCCACTGTGCCAATCCATCTCGTTGGGAGTCTTCCTCTTTTTTTTACTGACTCTCTCCAGGGACTGATGTCCTACTTCAGGGACTGGTCCCTCCTGATAACATGTCCAAAGTGTGAGAGATGATGAAGTCTGCCCATCCTGGCTTATAAGGTGCATTATGGCTGTTTTTTGTTTTTTTTTTCTGGTTTTCCTTTTTATTTAAGCAAAGACTGGTGAATAAACATAAATACAGCACAATTACTACAGATAATTCTTCATATTTTATACACATAGACTGATGAATGTATTCTGAAAGAAACCTGTAGTCATCAATGAAAATGCATACAATTTTCCTTTCCTTTGCTCAAAAAAAAAATTAAACCATACAAACTTAGACTCTCATTAGCACACACACTCGTCTGACAAATGATTCAGACATAAATAGTGGGTGCAAAGCAACTATCTGATATATATATATAAATAATAAGGAGCTCTGGTAGCATAGTGGTTACGAATTGGGCTGTGAACCGCAAGGTCAGCAGTTCAAAACTACCAGCGGTTCTGTAGGAGAAAGATGAGGCTTTCTGCTCCCGTAAAGATTTACAGCCTCGGAAACCTGTACAGGGTCGCTACAAGTCGGAACCGACTCCACAGTACTTAACAACAACAACAACTATGTATATATAAAACCTTTGTTAATGAAACAACAGAAGAAGTCAAAATTATTAAGATACATTCAGCTACTGATAACCAGTGTGCCTTAAGGGGCAATATCAAAAGAGTAAATTGTGCTACAGAGAAAAGCTATATATACATACACAATGAGAAAATAAACTGCAAGATTAATGCATGCATGCATGTTTAATTGTTGTTGTTGTTAAGTGCCATCGAGTCGATTCTGACCCATAGCGACCCTGAACAGGGTTTCCGAGGCTGTAAATCTTTACAGGAGCAGAAAGCTTCATCTTTCTCCCACAGAGCGGCTGGTAGTTTCGAACTGCTGACCTTGAAGTTCACAGCATGTTTAATACTGGAAACAAATCACAGCCCTCCAGACTTTCTCCACATTTGTTACAAAAAGCTCTCTGCACTCAACTAAAATTAAAATTATCTTATAAGGATAATACTTGTAAAATTTACTTAAGTGTTTCAGCCACAGAAACTGCAATGGAAATAAATGTTCAGAGTCATTTTCAAAACTAAAACAAAAATGTGTTATTTTGATGACATGAATAATCAAAAGGCCTATGCAAGATACATTGCTCTACATTCCCACTGACTATGGAAAAAAACTAAAGTCAATTTTTAGTTTGCAGATGGTCAAAGGATTTTGTATTCCAGCAGGAGTGCAAATATTCTGGATCTTTTCACCAACAATTACTGGATTTTCTTTTCAGATTTTCTCAGCAGCATCAGCTTTGTGATTGTAAGAGCAATTGTGTACCTCTGAGTAACGGTGCACCCCACAGTAAATATTTCCACACTGGCATTCAAACCCAGTAAGTCTCACTTTCTTCCTGCACATGAAACAGTGATTCTTTTTTTGTTTTTGTTTTTCAGTAGACTTGTTTTGCTCTTCGGATGGCTGTTGTGCCGTATCTGGTACTGAAGATGGAGGATCACATTCAAGAAGAATAAGGCCCTCTGCTCTGAGTCCTTGCAGATCTTCTGTTTCAGAAATTGCTCTGTCTAGAGATGTACTGTCCACTTGGGAAGATGCTACAGATTGATTAAAGTGACTAATTTGATACAGGGCTTGGATGCATAGATGAAGATGTAAAGTCTAATGATGAAGACTGAGCTTCTGAAACACTGCCATCTGAGCACTGAACTAGTAAAGATTCAGACAGACTACTGACAGAAGTTGCAGGTGGGCTTATTCTACCATTCTACTATTCTGTCTTTGAAGATGTTCTTTATAGCATACTGAACACATGGCATTTGTACGAAGATTTCCATAAAATCCACAGCCAGTGGAACAAAGTATAGGCACTTGGCTGTGATTTAGTTTCTTGAGCCATGTTCCTCTTTTGCACATCAACAAAACGTTCACAACTTTCTGTTTGCTTTTCCTCAGATTAACTTCCTGGATGTACTTCTTCCAGCACTGATTTGCTTGTTCTTTTGGCGGTCCATGGTACTTATAATATTCTCCTCCAACACCATAACTCAAATGCATCAATTCTTCTATGGTCGTCCTTATTCATTGTCCAACTTGCATATGTTTATGAAACTATTGAAAATATCATGGCTAGGGTCAGATACACCTTAGTCCTCAAACTAACATCTTTGCTCTTGAACACTTTAAAGAGGTCTTTTGCAGCAGATTTGCCCAGTGTAATACATCATTTGATTTATTTCTTTAAAAAAAAAAAATCCTGTCACCATCATCTTTCATCCTCTTTTATCAGATCCAGCTAAAAAAGAGAAAAACTATTAAATGGGGATTCGACCTTACTCACTCATTCTGAAACTAAGCACACTCATAAAAGCTTCTAAGCCAGCCACTTCATGCCTTTATAGTCCTCCCCACCCCCTTTGACAGCCAATGTCTAAATTGCCCTATCAACCCAGTACATAGAGGAAACAAACTTTCCCTTAATATGAAGAATCCTTCCATTTCTGTTGGGATTTTGAACTGAATCCATATGCAAACGTCTGGTTCATCAAATTGTAGCAATTTATGCTTATTCCCAGTATCAAACATCTGGTTGAGTTCTGGCCAGCTAGCCATCCAAACTATCATTCATCTGGTTGAGTTCTGGCCAGCTAGCCATCCAAACTAGGTCAAATGGGTATTAGCTGCAAGTTTGGGAGTTCACACACACCTCCCTGTACTTCATACCAGCTGGCTGCTTTACTCACAGCAGTAGCCCCAGGGGATAGGTTAGTGCACATTGCCTCAGGAGTTCACACAGCTTCAGACCAGCCAGCCTTTCCTCTTCTCTCTCGCATCTCAAGGTCAATGTGTGTCAGTGGAATATGGCCAAACTCAGTCCATGTCTAATTGCTGCATTTTCCCCACTTCACTCACAGCTAGAACCAGGTGGTCAGTGAGCATACTAGACTGCTCACGGTTCCCTTTAAATTTCAGTCCTAGACTCTAGACTCATGGAAAGAGAAAGACAGAGCTGGCAGCCAGGAGGAAGGATTACAGAATGTGCCCTTTGGTTGTTTAAATTATTATATATTCCTGAGAGTTTTTATGTACATCCCCCCCAGACAACAACAAAAAAGGGAATGGAAGCAAATACTGTTGAATGATGATGCACGGAGGAGATTGTACTCATTGCAATGAAACAATAAGTGTAAAACCGATGTTCTCCCATGTAAACTATCACTTAATTCACAATAAAAACTTAAGAAAAAAATTAAAACCTATTGATTTTGTTTATAGTTTTAGTGTTATGTAGAATAAAGTACTGTTTTCAAAATGATTAAAAAACTTCTTTGCTAGCTTTTAACTAGAAACTATGTAACTACAATGTTTAAATTGTTAATAATACTTTCCTCTTCAATGATTTGAAAGAAAATCCACATGCACTATAAATTTCTAATAATTCAAATGTAATAAACTGTTTAGAAAATATGACAAGTTTAGAAGAATGGCAAACTTTACTTCATTAAAGTAAAATTTAAATAAATAGCAGCCTGTTCTTATATTAAAAAAAAAAAAAAATCAGTCCTAGAAGGGAATTTTCCCTGACGGAATGATTTTTTGTTGTGATGCTTCCAAAGCAAGCAGCTTGCATGATATTCAAACAGGTAAACAATCTGCTTTTTTCCTGCAAGTCTGTCTTTCAACAAGAATATTCTATTCTTTTAGCAATTCTGGGTTGGTTTGCATGTCTTTTTAAGTGGGAATGTCCTACCTCAGAAGGTTCTGGGTAGGGCTCAGGACTCAATTTAATGCCCTGTACTCTACAAAGGCTTGACAAGAACCATTATTTCCTGGGCAAATTATGACTCCCCTCTTAGAAAATACAATCAGTTATAGGTTGAAGCAGACTTATAAGCTTTCTGTAATCATAATCCCCAATATTAACTTCTATCACACATAAATGTTTACTTTACAATATCCACAAGACAGTCAAACACATAAACATTTTTTCTCCTCCTTTACACATTCAGACTATGTTTTGATCCATGTGTCTACTCACAGAACACTTGTTACAAGGTTGTGTATCAATCACTATTTACCTGTACCTCATTTAGCCCATGCATACTTCCCTAATTCTTCCCCTGTCATTGTTCATCTGCTGCCCTCCCTGTTCTTGTGTATTGCCCTCCCCTCCTTGTATATTGCCCTCCTTTCACGTGGGCTAACATGTGTTTGTTTACCCTCTAGCCGGTGAATTACTCTCTCCTCTCTGCCACTCCTGGTAACCATTAAAGAATATTTATTTTAGTATGGAAACCTTTTCATAAGCTTTCACAATAATGGTCTCATACAATATTTGTCCTTTTGTGATTGCCTAATTTCTCTCAGCATAATGTCCTCTGGGTTCATTCATGGTATGAGGTGTTTTGCATATTCATCATTATTCTTCAAGGTTGCATAGTAATTTCATTGTGTCTATGTACCAAAGTTTGTTTATCCATTCTTCCATTGATTGGCACTTGTTGTTGTTGTTAAGTGCTGTAGA
>NW_006408521.1:30476045-30488784 GCF_000296735.1 Chrysochloris asiatica | reverse complement strand
TTTGTTCCCTCGTATGAGCTACTGCATCCATAGGTGTAAGTCAAGTTCATCAGATTGTATCAGATTACTCTTTTTTTTCCCTCTTCTTTCTTCTACTTGAGCTCTGATCATCCAGTCATTGAAGCCAGGTCAAGTGGGTGTTCTTGTGCATATGCCCTCTCTTCTTACCAGCTGGATGCTTTACTCTCCACTCTAGTCCTCTTTGGCTATGTCACTGACTCTGGGCCCAAGAATCCCCAGGTCTTACACTGCTGGCCAACAGGTCTCCACCAGGGTTCACAGGAGTCTATTGAACATCGTAGGGCTTAGCTTGCAGATTCATTGCTGTTTTCCCCTCACTTCCCCTTATTGGTGACGAACGTGGTCACCAATCAGAGCGGGTATTCCCATTGAGTCTTAGTCTTGGAAGGGGGTTTGCTCTGAGGGGACCTGACCACTTGCCTTGATGTCTCCTGGGCGAGCAACTTGCTTGTTCTTGTAGTAATCAGTCAGACTGCCATTATTGTTTTGTATTTTTCCTGTCGGTCTTTCTTTCAAGAAGTATCTTCTATTCTTCTAGCTGCTCCAGGCTGCTCTGTTTGTCCTTTCCAGTGGAAATTTCCCACCTCAGAATATTCTGGATTGGATTCAGGATTCCACCTATGGTTTTATGTAATGCAGAGGCTCCACAGGAAGCCTCTTTCACTGGGCATGTTGTAGCCCCATTTTAGGTATTCCAGTCAGTTATAGGCAGAAGACAGACTTACAAGGTTTCTATGGTGATATTTCTGGCTATTCCTTGCTTTCCTCCTCAAGTGTCTATTTTATAATGGTGTGAAAGGGAGACCAAGATTCAAAAGACAGCCAAGTGTCTTAACATTGTTTCCCCCCTTTTACCCATTCCAATGATGTCTCAATCCCTTTATCCCAGAGCCCTGTTGTTCCAAGGTTGTGCATACATCATTATTTACCTCTGTCCCACTTAGCCCATGCAAACCTGCCTAATTATTCTTCTTACAAGGCTGGTTTGATTACTGTGGCTGTGTAGTAAAGTTTGAGAACAGGAAGTGAGAAACCTCCAACTTTGTTCTTCTTAAGCAGTGCTTTGCTTGTCTGAGGCTTCTTTCATTTCCATATAAAGTTTGTGACTATTTTTTCCATTTATTTAAAGAATGTTGTTGGAATTTGGATTGAGATTTCCTTGTATCTGTAGATTGCTTTGGGTAGTATTGACATTTTCACAATGTTAAGTCTACCTATCCATGAGCATGGTATATTCTTCCATTTCTGTAAATCTCTTTTGGTTTCTTATAGTAGTGTTTTGTAGTTTTTTTTTGTATAGGTCCTGTTTGATTTCTTAACTACTTCTTCCATGATTGTTGATGGTTGATCTGGACAAAATAAAGTCTTTGAAAACTTCAATCCTCCAGTTGTTTAAAATAATCTTTTACAAACCTAGTGCATGATAAAAAAATTAACCCCAATGAGATGGATTGACACAATGGATGCAACAATGGGTTCAAACATAACAGTTGTAAGGATGGCACAGGACTGGACTGGTTTGTTCTGTTGTGCATAGAGTCACTATGAGCTTGAGCTGACTTGATGGCATTAACATGACCAACATACAGATATCATACTGCAACTTGCTGTTTTCATTCTGTAGTATGACTTTGAGATGTTATCATTATTGATACATGTAGATCAAGGTCACTCATTTTATTTCTCTATAAAACTCCATCATATGTGTGTTCTATACACTTTATCATTCCTCTATTAGTGGGCGTTAAGGCTGATTGTGAATTTTTTTTCTTATAAGCAAAATTCTAGTGGTTATCTTTATGTTATTGCTGGTAAGTGCAGTTGAGTTGCCTCCAACTCATAGCGACTCTGTATAGAGTTTCTGAGGAGTGGCTGGTGGATTTGCATCAACAACCTTGAGGTTAGCAGTCCAGTGCTTATCCTACAGCACCACACCATATATCTCTATATGTATGTGGAGTTATGGTAGATACCTAGAAGTAGTACTGCTAAGAAATATATTTAATAGCTGCTATCTAATTGGCCCTCTGAAGAGGTTGCACCAATTTATGGTCTTTGACAATATAAAACTTGACAATTGCCTTGCCAATCTCAGTTTTAATTTGCATTTCCCTGGTTAATAGTGAGGTTGGGCATCTTTTTGTACATTGATAGGCAGTTTGTATATCCTTTCCTGTGAACTATGTCTTTATAATCTTTGTCCATTTTTCTAGTGGGTTGTCTTTTCCAGTTGATTAAAACTCTGTGTGCAGAGTAGAGCTGCTTCATGATGTTTTCAAGGCTGCTTTCACAACCAGGTTGCCAAACTTACTCTACCAAAGGGTCTACTGGGCAGGTTCCAACCAGCTACAGTTCTGTTATTAGTCATTAGTGATTATGCCACTCAGAAACTCCTCCATACAATAAAAACTAACATTCATTGTATCATAAAGGAATGGTTGATGTTCAACCATTATAAAAGGCATACTATCAATAACCGATGGTACTGAAAGAAGAAATCCAAGCTGCACTGAAGGCAAAAACAAGGTTCCAAGAATTGATGGGCTACAAACTGAAATCTTTCAACAAATTAATGCAGCACTAGAGGTGCTCACTCTTCTATACCTGGGAATTTAGAAGACAGGTAGCTCACTAGCCAACCAATTGGGAGAGATCCATATTTGAACCCATTACAAAGAGAGGTGACCCAATGGAATGTGGAAATCATGGAATTACATCACTAATATCACATGCAAGCAGAATTTTTCTGAAGATAATTCAAAAACAGTTGCAAAAGTACATTGACAGATAACAGCCAGAAGTTCAAGTCGGATTCAGAAGAGGTCATAGAACTAGAAATGTAAGATGTATCTTGGCCAAAAGTTGAGAATACAGAAAGGTGTTTACTTGTGCTTCATTGACTATGTAAAGGCTTTTCATTATGTGGATCATGAAAAACTATGGATAACGTTGCAAAGAGTGAGTATTCTAGAACACTTAGTTGTGCTCATGAACAACCTGTATATAGACCAAGTGATAGTTGTTAGAACACAACAAGGGGATACTGAATTCTTTAAAATTAGGAAAGGCATGCAACAGGGTTGTATCCTTTCACCATACTTATTCAATCTGTATGTTGAGCAGATAATCTGAGAAGTTGAATTATATAAAGTATGTGGCATCAGAATTAGAGGAAGAGTTATTAACAACCTGCAACATGCAGATGATACACCCTTGCTTGAAAGCAAAGTGGACTTAAAATTCTTACTGATGAAGATGAAAGACAGTATGGGTTGCACCTCAATGTAAAGAAAACAAAAATCCTCACCACGGGGTGAATAAATAACATGCATTTATTCATGGAAGTAGCAGTCACGAAGTCAAATGACTTATTGCATTAGGCAAATCTATTGCACAAGATCTCTTTAAAATGTTTAAGAGCAAAGAAATCACATTGAAGACTAAGGTGTGCCTGACCCAAGTTAGGGCATTTTCAGTTATCTCAAATGCTTGTAAAAGTTGGGTAATGAAATAGGAAGAGAGTAGAAGAATTGATGCATTTGAATTGTAGTGTTGGAGAGTAATATTGAAAGTACCAGGGCCTGCCAGAAGAACCAACAAATCTGTTACAAGTACAGGCAGAATGCTCCTTAGAAACCAGGAGGGTGAGTCTTGTCCCTGATACTTTGGCCATGTTATCAGGAGGGACCAGTCCCTGGAGGACGTCATGCTTGGACAAGTAGAGGATCAGAGGAAAAGAGGAAGACCCTCAACGAGATATGTGCTGACACAGTGGCAGCAGCAATGAGCTGGACCTTAACAATTGTGAGGATGGCACAATTGTGCGTAGGGTTGCTATGAGTCGGAAGCGACTGAAGGCATCTAACAACTTTTATTGAGTGATTTCTACGAGCTAGGGCTGTGCTAAGCGTCTTGCCTCATTACTCTATTTCATCTTCGTTGTAGGGTCTCTCATTATGGATCCTTGTATTATAAATAAGGGAACTGGTATAGTTCATGTAATTTATAAGTGGTGGAACTGGGATTCCACGCTGTCCTGGCAAATTCCAAAGTCGGTGTTTTTAATCACCAAGGGGAGTCAGTGCGGGGCCTGGACCAGAGGGGCCTTGAGGTCCGTTGACTTTTAGTGACTGGGAAAAAGACGCTGTCTCCCTTTGCTGGGAGGCGTCCGAGAATCATCTAAGACGCTAGAGAAGGGTAGCTCGAAGCCTATTAAAGGGCCTCTGCAGAAAGTCAAGTGACGAAGACCTAAAAGACAAGGTCTGTCAACGTGCGTCACTGCACAGTTCCGCAACGACAGTGGTTTGAAGATCCCCAGACCCACGCGAGTAGCCCAGGCGCTAGCCGCGATCGCCCCGCCCCTCCCGCTGCGTGGTTAGGGAGCATAGTTGCTGCCGGGTTCTGCGGCGGAGCTGGAGGATGGAACAGCGCCGGGTCCCTGGCTGTGCGCGAGCTGGGGGCGGGGCCCGGGCTGCGCGGGCTGGGAGGGCGCGTGGCGAAGCGGCTGCGGCAGTTGCGCGTTGGGATTGTATCGGTACGGCGGGGCCGGTGAGTGCGGTGGGACCCGCGGGCGGGCGGCAGGGAGGGGGCGTGTGAGGGAGGAAGGAAGCATAGTGGAGCGCGCGACCCTGACCAGGGGCCGCCGCCTGTCCTCGTCCCCGGCCGCCGCGCCCCCAGCCCTGTCCTTAGTCAGATCCCCTACTTGCGCGCCCGTGGACTCTGCTCCTGCGTCTCCTCACGGTCCCCACCCCTGGGTCACCCCCGCCCTGCGCAGCCCCTTCCTCCCGTTGTGGCGACGCTCCCGGCCACGTCACGCCCGCGCCATTGTCTCCCTGCCGTGGGCTCGTTCGGACCCCGCCATATCTTTGGTAGTGCGGCCCTCGACCGCTGTAGAACCGTCCTCACTGTTCTGTTCTGCTCGCCCCTTTTCTCTCACTAAAGGGTAGCCCGCATCCCACTGGTCCGCGGACACTCCTTCACTTAGTTCTGCCTAGTTTTTTCGGCCACCTCCGGGCTTCGTCCAATCTGCAACCGAGGCCACTTTTCCGCTCCTTTTGCTTGGCCCTGGCGTGGCTACCCTCTTTCCACCCCTGCGCTTCCCTTTCGACGCCTAGGAACTCAGGATGCCTTGTGGTAGGATGCAAGGTTTGACTGCGTTTTAGGACGAACCACAAGAAACTGCCAACTTGTTAGCTCAGATGCTAGTTTCCAGCACTTCCTGGAATTGCAAGCTCACGTCGAATTGCAGCCCACCGCAAAAAACATGCGTGCTGTTTTCAAATGGCTTCCAAATCAGGGGTTTAGCAATTCGGTGGCCTACTCCTTTATTTTTCTCGGGGGACCCCTGAAGCCGGTGAGAGCCCAGAGTGAGAGGCAAATCTGAGGCCTGAATCATTCGTTCTAAGCCTAATGTTGCTGTTTGACTTTGGTAGGCCACAGCTTTTTTAAAGCAGTTGTTAGATTAGGTGTCTGGGTGTTTGCTTTCCTACATTTTCAGCTTTTGAGTCGTTAGTGTGAGAATAGTATTCTGAAGTACAGTGCTCGGGAAATGACTAGTCACCGTTAGAGGGTGTGTGTGAGAGTGAGAGCCCGCCTCTGGTTGCAGTGTTCTTCATGGTTCAACTATAGTTGCTTCGTAATGTCTATGGGCGATATTCGTTTTACCTCTTAAGGCAACCGATACAAACTCTGTGAACTGTAATGTGAAAGGCAAAATATTGAAATCATGCTATTTACCATGGGGACTTAATGGGGAAGGCTTCAGGTATTTAAAATATTTTCCATCACACTTTTAAGAGTGAATAGAATTTATCCAGGCCTGGAGAGGTGAAATTCAATTAGGCACTGCTAACGCTTTGGTAGCGCAGTGGTTACGAGTCGGGCTGCCGACCTCAAGGTCAGCATTTCAAAACTACCAGCGGTTCCGCGGGAGAAAGATGAGGCGTTCTGCTCCCGTAAAGATTTACAGCCTTGGAAACCCTGTGCAGGGTCACTATGAGTCAGAACCGATTCCATGGTACTTAACAACAACAACAACAACAGCAACGCTCTAGGATAAGCACTGGACTGCTAACCTCAAGGTTGATGGTTCAAAATTACCAGTCGCTCTTTGGAAAACCTATACAGGGTCACAGTGAGTTGGAACATACTTGATCCATGGCACAAACAAAAACAGCATACTAGTCATTGAAATCCGAACTCTATGTTTTGGGCTGATGCTAGCACAAACTTTATTTCTGAAATGCAATGAGCAATTTCATTACAATATAAGTCATAGGAGTATGTTGTTGCTGTTAAGTGCCAACGAATCGGTTCCAACTCTTGGACACTGAATAGGGTTTCCAAAGAGCGACTAGTTGAATTTGAACCCCTCTAACTTGAGGCTAGCAGACTATTGCTTATCTTACAGCATCATGCCAAGACTCCTGTAACAGATAGCTTGTGTTATTATTTGCCTCAGATCAGGATTTAGAGTTCAGAATTGAAGCTGTAAAATGAGATTTCTGCAGTTTTGTTTACTCTAAAATTTACGATTCTATGGTATGCAAATTTGCAATCTGCTACAAGTTCCCAGAAGTTTAGAATTATGTTGTTGTTGTTAAGTGCTGTCGAGTTGATTCCGACCCATTGGCAACCCTGCATAGGGTTTCCAAGAAGCGGCTGGTGAGCTTGAACCACCTACCTTGCAGATATTTACTTATGTAAGCCTTATTAGTGATACCACCTGCAACTCCCTAAGGAAAGCCATATTACAGAGAGGGGACGTACCTCTAGACTCTTTCTGTACTATTTTATGGGGAAAGAAAGAAGCACATTAAGCTTTTTAAAAAATGTTTTTAATTGCCTGATTAACTCATCAAAATGCTTAATTTCAATGAAATAGTAAACAAGCCCAACTTTATTATGTTATTTATAAGACTATGCTTTAAAAAAAAAAAAAAAAAAAACCTGTAAGGTTTTTATATAGTTATGGTTACTATGTACAATATTTGAATTTTATACTTATTCAAGTTTCTGGAACATCCATATATTTAGAAAGTTGATTTCCTTTTTATTTGTAAAGGCCCTGTTGTCAGCTGCTCTCAAGTTGATTCTAACGCATGGTGACCTAACATGTAGCAGGACTCCAAAGTATTTTCAAGGCTGTGGCCTTTGGAAACAGATTGCCAGGACTATCTTCCAAGGTGCCTTTAGTGTTTAGCCATTTATGCTACTCAATTTTTTATGCCCAGTAAATCAGCAATGCCTGGGACATGGGCTCTTAGTAAATTTTTTTTTGGAAAGATGTCATATATTAAACAGGTCAGATAACATCTAAATGTTAAATATTTAACATTTAAGATAAGCGTTAACTATTTCAAGGCATATGTTTAGCGACTTATGAGCAGTAAGGCCAGGAGTCAGTTGTATAACCTTGTAGAGTTTAATTAGCCGTAGAGAAACTCATTCAGATTTTCTTGTCTTGAAAATTAAGTTTCACAGGGTTGTGTGGATTAAATGGAAAGACCAGCTTTTACTATTTATGGTTACAGTGCAGAGAGATTACCGTAGGTTAGTGGGATCAGGGAGAGCATCTTAGAGAATGGGACTAGTTAGCATAAGAAAAACATGCTAAAGTGCATGTATTAAGGGTATGATGAATACAACAACTCCTTACTTATTGACTAGCTCATTATCTAACATTAAGACAGTAGTAAAAAAAAATCTGTTCAACTAGTTTGCTCGTTAACAATGTATGCCTGACAGTAATGAATGCTGGTATGCAAGATGTGAGGCTAGAGTAACGCTGGTTGTGAAGGTTAAGGATTTGTGTCATCTTGGCTGGACTATGTTGGCAGTTACTTAATGAAGTAGTCATCTTCCATTTTGTGATCTCAATGGTCATCCTCCATTTTCACATAACAATCTAGCAATCTAGTCTTTGGAACCTAACCATATTGATAAGTGAGGGGTGGGAGATTACTCTCATTAAAGCAAAGAGTTTGGTAGAGAAGTAAAATGTAATAAAACTGGATAGAGAAATTCTAATAGGCTATTTATAGGTTATGCAGATAGAGTAGAATTAATGAACTAAGATGACTTAAAAATATGTATATATATATAAATAGTTGTTGTGTTTTGCTTTTGTTTTAAGTTTAGAACTGAGAAGTTAATTGCAGTATGGAAGTAGATAACAAATTGTTACGGAGTTCCAAGGTTCTTGTCATTTGGCACAGCCTTATGTAACTTTTTACTGATTGAAATCTAATAGCATTTTATAAAGATTGGTTACCAAAGTTTGCAGTGGCAGTTTTTGTTTTGTGAAAAACAACTAACAACAAACCAATAAAATAGCAAATTGCCTGCAGGACAGCAAAACTGCCCACATTTAGGCTGAGTACAGAATTGTTTTTGTTGCTGTTGTTGTTGTTAAGTGCCGTTGAGTTGTTCCAACCCATAGCGACCCTGTAGAGGGTTTTCAAGGAGCAGCTTGTGAGCTTCAAACGCCAACCTTGTAGTTCAAATGGCTTTGCAGTCTGGCACATTAACCCACAGTGCCACACCAGGACTCCTTAAGTCCTATTAAGTCAGTTCTGACTCATAGCGGCCCTGTATAGGGTTTCTGAGGAGTGACTAGTTTGAACCACCTAGCTTAGGGTTGGCAGTCCAGTGCTTATCTTACACTGCCACTCCAGCATTCTGAATACAGAATTGTTTGTTGCTGTGTGCTGTCAAGTCAGTTCCAACTCATAGCAACCTTGTAAAGGGTTTCTGAGGCATGACTGCTGGGTTTGAACTGCTGACCTTGCGGGTTGTGGTTAGTGCTTATCTAGAAGGATTAAATTGACTTTCTGGGCAATAAACTAGCTTTTGTGTGACTCTCTTGGTGGGGAAATATCAAGAATGTGAGATGAGAGATCTTGGTATGTCAGAATCTGATTGGAAAGAGAAGACAACTCTGGTGCCTGAATTTTAATGGCCTTTTTCCTTTTTTAATATTGTTAGGTGCCATCAAGTCGGAACCGACTCATAGTGACCTTATGCACAACAGAATGAAACCCTGCCTGGTCCTGAGCCAACCTCACAGTTGTTGCTATGCTTGAGCCCATTGCTGCTGCCACTGTGCCAAGCCATCTTGTTAGGGTCAGTGAAAAAAGTTTTTTCGCTGACCTTCTACTTTACCAAGCATGATTTCCTACTCCAGGGACTGGTCCCTCCTGATAACATGTCCAAAGTGTGAGAGATGAAGCTGTCTGTCCTGGCTTCTAAGGAACTTTCTGGCTGTACTTTTTCCAACACAGATTTGTTTCTTCTTATGGCATCATGGTCAACTTATCTTTGAGGAGACATCTTTTTCCCAGTCATATTTTAAGTGCCATCCAATCTAAGGATCTCATCTTTTGCCACAATGGACATATTCCATTGCTCTTCATAGTGTTTTTATCTTCCAACACTCTAACAATGCTCTGCTGCTATTTATAGGTTTCCAGAGGCTAAAATTCAGAGAACTGGTGTGGCACTGTAGGATCAACACTGGGCTGCACACCACAAGGTTGGCAGTTCAAACCATCAGCTGCTCCTTGGAAAACCCTATACAGGGTCACTGTGAGTTTGGAGCTGACTTGACAGCACTAAACAACAATAAAAAAATTCAGAAGTAATCAGCTACTCCTTCTTTCTAGTCTGTCTAGTCTCGAAACTCCGTTAAAACCTGTCCACCATGGGTGACCCTGCTGATGTTTCAAACACTGGTAGCATAGCTTGCAGCATCACAGCAAAATGTAGGCCACCACAGTACAACCAACTGACACATGAGTGGTGGCCTGTATTATGAGGAAACAAATTTCCGTCAGTTAAAGCCACCCCCTAATGATTGTAAATGCAAAATGTTGGATGGCAAGATAGTTCATAAGGGAGGAATAGGTATACGTACAATAATAGATGAAAATAGTCAACACTCAAATGTTTGCTATTATGTTGGCATTATTAAGGTGTTGAACTCATGAATTTAAGGGTAAGTTAAAAAATGTTGTTACTAGAATTCTAGTGCATACATGTATAGGTTTATTCCAAACAAAACCTATTTCTGTAATCAGTGGACTGTAGACAAGTTCTCTCAGTAAGACACTTGTCTTAGTCTTATTAGTGTGCCTTCAGAAAAAGGACCTATCAAAACAGTGGCTTTTGAAGTGATCTCTTGGGCCACTTAAATTCAATGTAGAGAAGATCAACTCAGAAGGTTATGGTGACTGGTTTTTTGGGGTTTTTTTTTTGAGATTCCAAAGAGATCATCTTAATAGATTTTCTCCGAGGACACAAGATGACCATGGTGGGGCTTATTATGAAGTTTTAAGAAAATTGAAAATTGAGAAAAAGGCCAGAAAGTTGTGCTGAAGAAATTATTTTTCTTCACAACAATGCCCCTGCTCATTCTTTGAGGGTACCAAGGGCTTGTCCCATGAGAATTTTGTTGGGAAACCTTACCCCATCACCTTCCAGCCATGATCTTGCCCTTGAGACTTCTTTTGTGTTTCCCCAAATCAGAGAACATTTAAGAGGAGTACAGTTTGAGTCCTTCAAGGTCACAAAAACTGCCCGTTTGACATGGTGTAAGTCAAAGAATGCAAATTTCTTCAGGGTAGAGTTAGATGACATAGATGAAAGATATACTGAGAAGCAATAACTTCATAGTTGGATATTTTTGTTTAATCAAGGTGGCTATGATTTTGTAGCAATAGTTTTTGACTACTCGTATCTGATTTTTACCAAATAAGTAGACTAAACTTTAAAAATGAATTTGCATATAAAAAGTCAGACATGCCTGTGATGTTTATTTCTGCCTAATTTTATGTCTTTTTGTTATATTTTAAGAGGAAAAGATAAAAGCTAAAAAGAAAGTTGAATGGTGAGCTGGAGCTCCATTGGTAAAAGAATGAATTTGTTTTGTAATAAAGCAGAATTTAACTGTCTTTTAAAAATAGGATCCTTACTAAGGGGGCACACTATTATATATTGACTGAATGTAAACACTGTTGTCCCTTTATGTTTTTGAAAGACCTTAGTTACTTGTAGCAATGTTTTTGAAGAAGTAGATCGCATAATACGTATCATCAATTCGAATCATTTGAAATATTTTTCTTTCCATTACATGCTCCCTTGTTCCATTGTGTCAATAACCATGCTACTGTTAGTTGTATGGTATTTTCACAAAAACATTCAATTAAAAACAGCCTTCATATGTTGATATAGAACAAATACGTAGTATTCCGTGTGATAGGGCCAGAATAACCAAGTTTTAGGAGTACCAGCATCGGAATAGTCAGAGAACAAACTTAATTCAGGTATTTTTTGTATGTGTTCATAACTTTAGGGACAGATGAAAAAATTCATTATTTTGAGTTGCAGTTTCAGACTTGAGATAGGAGCATGTTGATTTTTGAAGAAGAAAAACAAATTGGTACGGCAGTAGGTACTGCATTTCTTCCTTGACAAGATGTCATCTTTGTTATTTTCCACTAGAGAACAAGGAACCTTTTATTCCAAGGCCTGATGTAGAAATGTTCGAGAAATATTACATTAATCAAGCCAAGAATCTTAGGTGTTTCTGAACCAAGAGTAAGATTCGCAAAATTCAATTGAGCGTTAGAAGGAACTTGTTCAACATTCTTGCATTTTAAAATTTACACAAAAGTTAGCTTCTAGAAGAGACTCAAATATAGAGGTTTTAATAGTTCATTCATTTAATATTTTGTAATTTGGAGAACTCCTAGTGTGGTGCTGTAGGATGAGCACTGAATTGCGAACTACAAGGTTGGCAGTTCAAATCCACCAGCTGCTGCTAGGAAACCCTATGCAGGGTCCTATGAGTTGGAACCTACTCGATGTCACTTAGCAATGGAGTATACAGCAAGTTTACTGTTCAGGGTACTAGAGAAATAGCAGCAAACAAAACAAAGCCCCACCTTCCATGAGCTTACATTTTAGAGAGAAGGACTGCTGATACCCAAACTATCAGATATGTCTGGAGGTGTTAAATACAATAAATAAAAATAAAGCAGGATATGTGTGGATATCTGCAGCACTTAAATTACGACTATTGGCCATTGACAAGAATATAGTACAATGTTGTTAAGTGCTGTCGAGTCAGTTCTGACCCATAGCGAATGTAAAGGGTTTCCGAGGAGCATCTGGTGAGCTGTATAGCTAAGCATAAATAGATGACTTACTGAAGTTCCATGAGTAGAGTTCAGAAGTTTGTTATAGTAATGCTAAAATAGTTAGAGAAGATCATAGAGGAAAACTGTCATGAGGAATGGTTTGTAGGTAATGATATAAGAAGATTCTGTCCTTTACTTTTATTTTACTGTATAGCCTTTATGGTAGATTTTATCCCATATTATTAATGTTCTGATTGTTTAATCATTTATGTTTACAACTGGAGCGGAATAGAGTTTTTTTTTTTTAAATTTAAGGTTTTTATTGTGGATTGAGTGAAAGTTTACAGGGTACATCATCAGAAATTCAACAATTCATATAACTTGTTTCATTACATTGATTATAATCCCCTCCATATACCATCACTTAAAAGTATTTCTCTCTATCTACTTTAGCATTTTTTAAAAAACACACAAACAAAAAAACCCACTCAGGCATATATACTAAATTACATCTCCAAAGGGCACATTCTGCAAGTCTGCTCCTGGCCACCAGTTCTTAGTCCTTCTCTTCTTAGTTGATG
>NW_006408521.1:30461041-30473355 GCF_000296735.1 Chrysochloris asiatica | reverse complement strand
CCGTGGCTGCTCTGATCCTTCCCCTGCTTGGCCCCACACAAGATGGTGGCTCCTGGAGCAGCTGAGCGTCCCGAACCAGAAAGCAGTGGATTTTTTATTTCTGCCACAAACTCCCCCAGCTGTAAGCCTTCCAACCTTCTAAATATTCATATGTCTTATAAATGATGCTTTTTTGTTGCTAGGTCCCTTTGAGCCAGTTCCAAGTCATACGGTTTCTGAGGCTGTAAATCTTCACAGGAACAGAAAGTCTCATTTTTCTACTCTGGAGCAGTTGGTGGGATTGAGTCACTGACCTTGTGGTTAGCAGTGCATTGTTTATTCTGTAGCACCACTAGATACTAGTGTTTTCAAAATTGAAAATGTTAGGTTGCAGATGTTTTTACCAATACTGCCATTTTAAATAAAAGTTAATAAACTTTTCAGTGTTAAAAGAATATTTTTCATACTTATCTGAAGCTATTTACAGATAACATTGAATATAGAAGTGAAACTTAAAAACAGTTCTTACTGTTCCAAGTTCTTAAAAGCAAAACCATTTAGCTGCCCACCTTGTTTTAGATGAGATGGATTGTTTTAATTTATTTCTTCTCCTAGCTCTTATCTTTAATACCAGCTAGAAATAATATAATGTTGTTAAGTGCCTTTGAGACTGTCCCATCTCTTGGTGACCCAGTGTAGGGTTTCCAAGGAGTGGCTGGTGATTCTGAACTCCTAGTTAAAGTTCAGTGCTTAACCTACTGTTCCATACCAGGAACCCCAAAATAGTATAGAACAATATAGAAAACATGAAATAATTAGAAAACCAAACGTTGATTACTATATTGGGCCACCAATTGATTGAGCTTAGTATGTTGATCAGACTGAAAAAGTGGCTCACTTCACACAGTTTGAAAGCATGCATGAATTCAAACTTACGTATATTCGCAAAGTTGTTTGGTTGGCCGCAATCCCTTTTCTAGAACTTAAAGTCAGTAATTATTAGTTGTTGTTGTTAAGTGCTGTCGAGTTGGTTCTGACCCATAGCAATCCTATATAGGGTTTCCGAGGCTGTTTATCAGTGTTGTTGTTGTTGTTAAGTACTGTGGAGTTGGTTCCGATTCATAGCGACCCTGCACAAGGTTTCCAAGGCTGTAAATCTTTACGGGAACAGAATGCCTCATCTTTCTCCCGCGGACCCGCTGGTAGTTTTGAACTGCTCACCTTGCGGTTCACAGCCCGATGATATATATGACTTTTCTGACTAGAAATTACAATTATTTTCCTAAATTTACATGGCTTAGATGTGTCAGTATATTTTTTGGTATGTTGACCATATTCACCATATTTTAGATAATTTTCTCATGTAGTTTACAAGCTAGACTTTTTCTAGTGTTTTTAAAAATTAAATATCAGTATACAGATACCAGTTGTTGTTAAGTGCAGTCGAGTCAGTTCCAACCCATAGCGGCCCTATATAGGGTTTCCTAGGAGCAGCTGGTGAGCTTGAACTCTGACTTTGCAGTTGAAATGGCTTTGCAGTCTGGTGCATTAACCCATAACGCCACACCAGGACTCCAGTTGTTGTTGTTGTTGTTGTTAAGTACGATGGATTTGGTTCTAACTCATAGTGACCCTGCACAGGGTTTCCAAGGCTATAATCTTTCTTTGGCAGAACAGCTGGTAGTTTCAAACTGCTGACTTTGAGGTTAGCAACCGAGTTTCTTAGGACTCTAGTAGAGCTAGCTAAATTATTGCTTTTCTTTTCTAGAATTCAACATACATTTAAAATGGCAACCTCTTGGAGTGATCGGTTACAGAATGCAGCAGACATGCCTGCTAACATGGATAAGCATGCCCTAAAAAAGTATCGACGAGAAGCCTACCATCGGTAAGTAGTTTGGCTATGGAGTCGTCACAACACCTCTATGAAATAGGTACATAGTATCCTCATTTTACAGAAGATGTAATTAATGTATGGTGGCGGTTATGTGCCATGGAGTCGGTTCCGACTCATAGCGACCCTGCACAGGGTTTCCGAGGCTGTAAGTCTTGACGGGAGCAGAAAACCTCATCTTTCTCCCATGGAACAGCTGGTAGTTTAGAACTGCTGACCTTAAGGTATGCAGCCAGATTTGTAACCACTACGCTTCCAAAGCTCCTTAATTAATGTATAGAGAAGTAATGTTCACCCCAGATCACATAGCTAGTTTGTGATTCAAGCCCAATTCAAAGTATAGATGTTTAGTCACTAACTATAGCGTATACCAGAATTATGGCATGGCATTGTAGAAAAAGTACTTAACTGCTAACTGCAAGGTCAGTGGTTCAGAACCACCAGTTGGTCCTTGGAAGCCTTATTACAGGGTAGCTGTGATTCAGAGGCAACTCAGTATGCAACAAATAGTGTATTCTGAGCCCTGGTGTGGCATTCTAGGAAGCACTGGGTTGCTGACTGCAAGGTCAGTGGATTTTAAAACCACTAGCTGTTCCTTGGAAATCTTACACAGGATTGCTTTGAGTTGATACAACAAATAGTGTATACTGAACCTTAGTGTAGCATTGTGAAATAAGCACTGGACTGTTCACTGTGAGATCGGCAGTTAAAACCCACCAGCTGCTCTCAGAAACCCTATATGGGGTCACTATGAGTCTAAATCGACTCATTACACAACAACACAGTGTAAACCACACAACCTCTTATATTTACTATAAAGTCCTCAATAACAAAGTTTTCAGCTGCTAAAAAATTGTTCCTTAGTTAAAGAAGAATGACATTCTTAACTGATGGCTTACCACAAGTTTATATAATTTTTAAGCAGACATAAAAATTGTACCTCCTGGTTACTGTATGTTGGGATGAATATGGGTAACTCTGGGTATTATCAAAACTTTATTGTATTGATTTAGACTTTAAAATCTTCCTAATTTTTCATTTAGAAGTTTAAAATGTATTTCTTATTAACTTATCTTTTTATGTTTGTTGTTATTAAATGCCATTAAGTTGGTTCGGATTCATAGCAACCCTTGTATAGGGTTTCTGAGGAGTGGCTGGTGGGCTTGAACTGCTTATCTTTTTTTTCTTTTAATATTTTATTGTGAATTATGTGATAGTTTACATGGGAAAACATTAGCTTTACATTCATCCTATCATATATCTGAACTGCTTATCATGCATCTTATCTGCTTATCTTATATATGAATTGCTTATCTAGTGTTTCTTTTTGTTGCCAAGTGCCTTCAAGTAGGTTGCGACTCATAGTGACCCTGTATAGGGTATTGTTTGTTGTTGTTGTTAAGTGCTGTGGAGTCGGTTCCGACTCATAGTGACCCTGTATAGGGTTTCCAAGGCTGTAAATCTTTACAGGAGCAGAACGCCTAATCTTTTTCCTGCGGAACTGCTGGTAGTTTCGAACTGCTGACCTTGCGGTTCGCAGCCCGATTCATAACCACTACACTACCAGAGGGTAGTGTTTAGCCTTAGTTAAATGTCTAAATCTTGTGTAGCTGAAGATACTTGGAAGTGAATACAGTATTTAAATAATTTCATTTTAGCCACAAATTGTTAAGTGTTCACTTTCAGTGAATTTATAGGATAGAAAGATCTGGACCATACTAGAACCATGTTTGCCTTTAACCCAGGAATAAGTCGATATACTGATACCCATCCCCTGGTGTTGAGTTGATTTTGACTCATAGTGAATCCTATAGGACAGAGTAGAAGTACATCTTAGGGTTTCTCAGAATGTA
Organism: Chrysochloris asiatica; assembly: GCF_000296735.1. NCBI lineage: Eukaryota > Metazoa > Chordata > Mammalia > Afrosoricida > Chrysochloridae > Chrysochloris > Chrysochloris asiatica. Next base: position 30,469,629 of record NW_006408521.1, on the reverse strand, counting down.
AATCTATCTGGGAGCACAGCATCATTTTTCTTCCTTGGAGTGGCTGGTGGGTTTCAACCACGGACCTTGCAGTTAGCAACCCAACACTTAACCCCACTGTGCCATCAGGTTCCTTCTGTGATATGATATTAAGTGCCATTGAGTTGGTTTTGACTCATAGTGATCCTGTATGTTTACAAGGAGTGGCTGGTGGATTTGAACTGCCGACCTTGCAGTTATCAGTCCATAGCTTATCCTGTAGTGCCAAACCAGTGCTAAAAGGTTGTATGGAAGCTCCAGAAAACTGGTAATACTCTCTCTGGTCTTAGCAGAAAGAGAAAATAAGTATTACTATTAAAATCCTACTGGAAGTCTGGTTTAAGTGGTTTATACAAGTACATTTTTTTAGACACAAAAAAATTATGATATTATTCTTCTCTGTGTAGAAGAGCTAAGTCAGAATTAGGTATCATTTTAGTATTGCAGAGTCCTCATGTGGTGCTGTGAGTTAATACGTTAGATTGCAAGTCAGTTTGAACTGCAAGGTTGGTGGTTCAAGCTTACTAGTCATTCCTTGAAAACCCTGTACAGGGTTGCTGTGGGTTGGAACTGATGCACCGGCACGTAAGCAACAACAATGACTAATTTAGTATCCAATGAGTATTAATATTTTGAAGAAAATAGTTGTTTGATATTAAATGTTTTGAAACTTAATTATTATATTAACAGTTGGTTTATAAAGCAAACTAATGATATTTACCTGATTGTTGGCCACTTTATGGTGTTTCTAGCTATTTAAGCCCTGAAAGAATGAAAAGGCATTTCAGTTTTCCATCACAGTATGAAGATTTGCAATCATTGGGTACTAATAATCCTCTAACGTGTGAGACATGTTACTAAATACAGCATGAGGGTGAAAGTATAAAACAGAATGTTGAAGTATATTTATATAAATTAAGCACATAACGTGTATTTGGAAGAGTCTATATTACATACATTGTTTTGCTAGCTGCTGTTGAGTTTGTCCCTGATTCCTGGTGACCATATGCTCAGTGGAACAAAATGCTGCCCAGTCCTGTGCCTTCCCCATGAAGAGTTGTGAATCGGACCATTGTGACGTACAGGATTTTCACTGACTTAGTTTGGGTGTAGGTCACCATACCTTACTTCTTAGTTTGTCTTAGTCTGGAACTTCTGCTGATACCGTTTTAGTATCACAGCAACATGTAACCTCTGACAGGCGGTGGTTGCGTGTGAGGTACATAGAACTGGAATTAAATACAGGTCTTCCCTGTAGAAGGTGAGAATTCTAACCACTGATCCGCCAATCTCTTAGGTACAGAGGGTTTTAGACTTTTCAGTATATTTTTATGTTCAATTATTTGCTTAGTCTTAATGCCATAAAACACCCATTTAGTTAGCATGTAACATTTTTAGGAGTTGAAAACAAGGGCTATAACAATGAAGAGACATCATCTAGTAAACATTAAGTGTCCTAATTGTATTTCATATGTCATAGGTTGAATGCATTTATGACTCATCTGGAATGTTAATTCCAGGAAATTTTTAGATAGACTCTCCACCCCTACATTCTTTACATAGTAGGATGCAATCTGAAACAATAGAAAAACTATTGTTAAGGGTTTGAATTTTTAGGTCACCTTAAAATATATTTTTAATAGAAGAAGTTGAGTTGTAAAACTCAGAAATATCTGATTTTGTTAATTAAATAGAAACCATTTAGAAGAAATTAACTTTAGATTTTTGATTAATTTATTCTGTTTCCAAGGATTTTTGCTTTTTTGGTGGTAAAGTATATGTATAACAGCATTTGCCAATTCAGCCATTTTTCTGTGTAGAATTCTGTAAATTAATTACATTTACTGTGGTGTGGAACTAGCTGTTCCCATATATTTATCTCACTCTTTAACAGAAATAATGTCCCACCTGTCTTGGTAACCACTAATAAACTTTGGTCTCTAGGCATTTGCCTATCCTAGGTATTTTATATAAATGAGATGAAATGCAAAAAAGGACATTATTTGCTCTTTTGTGTTTGACTCATTTCACTCAGTGTATATAATTTTTAAGGTATATCCATTTTGTAGCACATATTGAACTCATTCTCATCAATTCAATTCCAACTCATATTGTCCCTATAGGACATAATAGAACTGCACCATAGGGTTTCCAAGGCTATTAGTCTTTATGGAAGCAGACTAACAAATCTTTCTCTCTGGGAGTGGCTGGTGGGTTTGAATACCCACCTTTTGGTTAGCACTGGAGTGCTTTAGCCACTGTGCCATCTGGGCTCCTTGTAACATATATTGTTGTATAGAGTTTCCAAGGAGTGGCTGGTGAATTTGAACCACTGACCTTGTTGTTCAAATTGACCTTGAAGTGTTTTTTCTATGGTGCCACACTAGGACTCTGTAGCGTATGTATAATAGAACTTCCTTTTTCTTTTTCTGGCTGAATTCCACTGTATGCATAGATCACATTTTGTATTCCTCTGTTGTTGGACACTTGGGTTGTTTCTACCTTTTGGCTATTGTGAATAATGCTGCAGAGAAGAATTGTGTATAAGCATCTGTTTGAGTCTCTCCTTTCTAGTCTTTTGGTGGGTATACACTTAGGAGTAGAATTGCTGGGTCATGTGGGAATTATTTGTTTAACTTTTTGAGGAACTGCTAAGCTGTTATCCACGGTGGTAGTACCATTTCACAGTTCTACCATAAGTTTTTATTAAAGACATTTATTTGAATTGGTAGCTTACTATTGGTTAAATTAGACGACTCTCATGATCATTTATCATACACTGTGCATATGTGATGCTTTAGAATTCCCTTTCAAAGAAACTAAATATTCTTAATTAAGTGAACCGGCATCTAATGTGCAGCTTTTTTCTCTCACTTAATGTAAGTCTTATAAATTTCAGTATGGAAATAAATGAAGGTCATGTGTCCATTATTAAGAAACTGGCCTTCAGAATGTATGACTGTTCTTCCTCCCTTACTATTGTTTCATTTTCTGGGTTGAGAATAATCATCAGGCCAAACCCTTCACTGGAATATGTTTGGCTAATGGGCCAGGAAATAGACTGAGCTTTGCAGCAGGTGTCTTAGTGGCTTGAAAAGGAGGCAGGCTGGAAAATTACCTTTTAAATTGTTCCTTGTCTGTCACCTAGAATCTTATAGTGATCAAAACAGAAAAATTTGTATTTACTAAATCCAAGAATGGACCAGTTAGATTTTTCATGTGCTCTCCATGTCGACTGTGCTGAAGATGCTGAACTCAGGTATTTGGTTTTGGCATTTCAAAGTTATGATTGTAGTACAGCCAGTTTCTGTAAGGCAGTGAATTGCTTTTTCTTTATGAACACAACATATGAATTTAGCCGTGGTATTTGTTAGGTTGAACTGAATTTTGATAAGTAACAGGGCTTGTTTTGAAAAATATTGTTCTTTTTGTTTTTAGTTTTTTGTATATGTAGCTCAAATTAAATTTTTTAAGATTGAAATTTACGTCTTAAAGTCTTACCGGTTTTTATTTAACCCTATTAAATAAAAGCATCTTCTCAAATCAGAATTAATTTATCATACTTGTTTATGAAGTAAGAAGGAATTTGTTTACATATATAAAATTATTTTACAGTGCCTGTAGCTTGGCACACTAATAGAGTTAGAAACGTTTAATGATTTTTTTATTAAATCTTAACGTGTAAAGTGGGAATCAGGTTTATACATAGAGGCTGCCAGAATGATAAACTTTAATTTCTTTCTCCCTTAACCACTTGTGGATATCACATGAATGTCATTAAGCATTTTAGTTATAGTATCAATCAAGCTGAATAACTTGTCATTTTAGTGATTGTTAAAATTTCCATAGTCTTAGTTTTTTATTTTTTAAATGTGATATAAATATACACAATAATATCCCAAATTCAACTATTTCTGCATCTATGATTCAATGACATTGATTGCATTCTTCAGATTGTGATACCATTGTTGTTGTCCTTTTCCAGATTATTCTACCTTCATGAACATAAACTCAATAACATAAATTTAGTGATCCCCCTAGAGAAAAATTTCTCTTTTCTCCCTCTTTCTCTACGAATTAGCTTTGATTTCTATATATTTGCTTATTTGATATGTGAGATTATGCAATACTTGTCCTTTTGTAACTGACCTCTTTCATTCAGTATAATGTTTTCTAGATTCATCCATGTTGTAGTACTCATTAGGACTTTATTTCTTTTTGTGACTGAATAATATTCTACTGTATGTGTATACCGCATTTTGTTTGGTGGTGGTGGTGGTTATGTGTCATGGAGTCGGTTCTGACTCATAGCCACCCTGTACAGGGTTTCCGATGGTATAAATCTTTACAGGAGCAGAAAGCCTCATCTTTCTCCCGTGGAATAGCTGGTAGCTTCAAACTGCTGACCCTGACGTTAGCAGCCTAATTTGTAACCACTACACTACCAGAGCTCCTACATTTTGTTTATCTACTGCAAAAAAGTGTGAACGGCACCATCTTTTCCTCCCAAAACTCTCAGAACTGTGCTCAGGGCACAGTTGTTCCAGTCATCTGCTGATAAATGCCTACAGGACACACCACTCCACCATAAGCCTCAACCTGAAAGCACTCAGCTGTAGCTCCATGGGCTAGCTCCCCCACTTAAATGTCTGGAGGCACTCCATTCTCTGAGTAAGCTTCCTGCCTATGATCTGGTCACTTAGCTTTACTTGATCTGTCTTGTGCTCTGGTTCTTGGTTCTGTTTTTGCTGCTGCTCCTCTTCCATTCCTCCAGTGTCACAGCTTTATGTCCTTGGGTCAAAGAGGTTTAATCTCGGGGTCCAAAGAATGAACTCTTTCTTAATGGTAGTGAGATCCGCACCCCCCCCCCCTTCTTTTTTTTTTTCCTTAAATATTTTATTGTGAATTATGTGATAGTTTACATGGGAGAACATTAGTTTTACATTCATTCTATCGTATATCGTCTCATTGTCATGGTTACAATCCCCTCCATGCAGTCCTTCCCCCTTACCCCCCAGGTCTTCAGCACATTTGCTCTCCCTCTCTGGATCTAAAGTCTCCAGCTGCTCCATTGCTCCACGTCATCATCTCTGGCTCCATTTCAGGCATCACTGCTTCTCTGGGTAGGGTCCCGCTCTCTGCTCTTCTCCCTTGATGGTCCTAGGGACCTCCACTCCTAGACTGAAAAGTTAATCACTCCCTTCCTTGCTATAAAACGTCTACCTTTACATTTCCGACCTTCACAATCAGTCCTGATAACAATTATTCACTATTGTATCACAAGAGACCTGTCTGCATTTCATTGCATCAGCCCTGCCTAGTCAGATTGAATACTACTCACTTGAGATTCTACCTTCCTCCAGGCCCTCTGGATCTAGGTTCCCTCTTGAAAGCTTGTAAACCAGTTACTTCTTGCCTTTGTAGCCCACCACCCCCCACTTTGGGTAGCCAATGTCCAAGTTGCCCATCCCTGTCTACTCTGTGTGTGGAGGGGGTGGGAATGATTCTTGCTGTAAGGACTTGTTCCCTCTTTTGAGCTACTGCTTCCATAGGTGTAGGTCAAGTTCATCAAATTGTATGAGAATACTTTTTTTTTCCCCCCTCTTCTTTTTACTTCTGGTTGAGCTCTGATCATCCAGTCACTAAAGCCAGGATAAGTGGGTATTATCTGCAAGTGTGAATGTTCTTATGCATATGCCCTGTCTTATCAGCTGGACGCTTCACTCTTCACTCTAGTCCTCTGTGGCTGTGTCACTGACTCTGGGTCCAAGAGTCCCCAGGTCTTGCCACACTGCTGGCCAACCAGGTCTTCACCCGGGTTCACAGAAGTCTACTGAATGTTGTAGAGCTTAGCTCAACGCTTCATAGCTGTTTTTCCCTCACTTCCCCTTATTGGTGTTGAGCTTGGTCACCCATCACAGCGTGTATTCCCATTGAGTCTTAGTCTTGGAAGGGGGTTTGCACTGAGGGGACCCCGCCACTTGCCTTGATGTTTTCTGGGCAAGCGTGTTGCTTGTTCTTATAGTAACAGTTGGTCTGCTTATGTTGTTTTATATTTTTCCTGTAGGTCTTTCTTTCAAGAAGCATCTTCTGTTCTTCTAGCCATTCCAGGTTGGTCTGCTTGTCCTTTCAAGTGGGAATTTTCTATCTCTGGAGATCTGGATGTGGTTCAGGCTTCCACCTATAGTCTTATATATTGCAGAGGCTCCACAGGAAGCCTTCTTCACTGGGCACGTTGTAGCCCCATTTTAGGTGTTACAATCAGTTATAGGCAGAAGACGGACTTACAAGATTTCTATGGCCACACACACACTTCTGAGATAGCTTATTTTATACCCGTGCTAGAGTATAAAGTTTTTAAATTGCAGTTAACTTTGAATCTTGTTATTCTATCAATATCTTCTCCCACCTTCTCTTACTCAAAACCTAGCATGGTAGAAATGTTGTTTGATGGGAGTTACAGGCTTTGGCTAGAAGAGACATTAGATAATTCACTACACCACACCATCCATCTGTTAATGGACATTTGAGTTGTTTCCACTTCTTGTCTGTTGTGAGAAGTGCTTTAATGCCTTGGTGTATAAGTTTCTGTTTATCTTTCTGCTTTTATGTCTTTTGGGTATATATCTAGAATTGGGATTAATAGATCTTATATGATGGCAAAGCCGGTTTGAACTGCAAGGTTGGCAGTTCAGGCTCACCAGCCCCTCCTTGGAAACCCTATACAGGGTGACTATAATTTGGAACTAGCTTGACTCAGCAGCACTTAACAACAACAACAATAGTAGTTCTGTGTTTGACTTTTTGAGGAACCACCAAACTCTTTCCACAGTGGATGGACCATTTTACATTGCCACTAGTAATTTTCTCCATAACCTTGGACATTTTTTTGTTTTGTTTTAGCATTATTATTCTAATGGGGGTTAGGTGGTGTCTCATTGTAGTTTTGATATGCAGCTTTCTAATTAGGAGTATTGGTGACACTAATAGTTAGGTGTTGTGCTGCTAACTGCAGAGTTAGCTGTTCAAACCCATTAGCTGCTCTGCTCCACAGGAGAAAGACGAGACTATCAGCTCCTACAGATTCACGGTCTAGGAAACTGTGTATGTGGTTGCTATGAGTCAGAATTGACTCAATGGCAGTGGATTTTTTTGGAATGACTAATAGAAAGAACCCTGTTGGCACAGTGGTTAAGTCCTCACTTGCTAACAGAATGGTTGGTGGTTTGAACCCATTGGCCACTCTGTGGGGGAAAGATTTGGCAATATGCTTTCATTAAAATTATAGCCTTGGAGATACTACGGGGGCAGTCCTATGTGGGGTCCAAGTTAGAATTGACTATGACAACAGGTTTGTTGGGTTTTAATGACTAATATTGAGTCTTTTTTTTGTGCTGTTGGCCTTTGGAATATCCTCATTAGCGAAATGTTTGCTCAAGTCCAATTTTTGATTGGATTGCCTTTTGGATATTAAATTGAAGGCTTTAATATGTGTATATGTTTTGGATATTAGACCCTATTGGCTGTATGATTTCTAAAAAAATTTCCCAATCTATAGGTGGGTTTTTGCTTTCCTTAAATAATGTAAAGATGAGATTTCACTTTTCAAAATTAGAAGTGTGAACTTGAGTATTAGAAGTATGTTAAAAATTTTTTGTTAATGTATCAATCTAATACCTTGATTGGAGTCCTGGTGTGGTGCTGTGGATTACTGCTCTGGACTGCAAAGACTGTTTGAACCACAAGGTCGGTGGCTCAAGCTCACCAGCCACTCCTTGGAAACCCTATACAGGGTTGCTATGGGTTGGAACTGACTTGACAGCACATAACAATAACAACAATACCTTTATTGGAGTTCTTTTTTGATGCCTTAGGATAAGCACTTGACCTCAAGGTTTGAACTACAAGGTTGATGGTTCAGACTCACCAGCCGCTCTTCGGAAGCTCTGTATGAGGTCATTTTGAGTCAGATGGGACTCAGCGGCACTTAACAACAACAACCAAATGCCTTTATAACTTTTTATTGTGAATTGAGTGATAGTTTACATGGGAGAGCATCAGCTTTATATTCATCCTATCATATTTTGTTTCATTGCAATGATTACAATTCCCCCCTCCATGCATCATCATTCAACAGCATTTGCTTCCAATTCCTTTGTTTATTTATTTTTTGGATGTACACAGAAGCACTCAGGAATATATAACCATTCATACAACCAAAAATTATATCTTGCATGCCAGTCCTCCAGATGCCAGCACACAGCCCCTCTCCCTCCTTGAGTCTAGAGTCCCCAGCTGTTCGTCTCTCCACTTCATCGTCTCTGCCTGCATCTCTGGCTTCACTGCTTCTCTGGATAGGGTCCCGCACTACGCTCTTCTCCCTTGATGGTCCCAGGGTCCTCTGCTCCTGGACTGCAAGATCAACCATATCCCTTCTGTAACATTCTTAAAATGACAAAGTTATTGTTGTTGTCAGGTGCCATGGAGTCGGAACCGACTCATAGCGACCCCATGCACAGCAGAACGAAACAATGTCCAATCCTGGGCCAACCTCACTACCGCTGCCACAC
>NW_006408521.1:30458530-30460061 GCF_000296735.1 Chrysochloris asiatica | reverse complement strand
AACAACAACAACAGGGTTTCTGAGGATTAGCTGGTGAGTTTGAACCAACATTGCAGTTCAAAATGACCTTGCAACGCAGTGCTAATTCTACAGCACCACACCTGGACTCAAATATACACACATACATATGTACAAATAAGTACATGTAAAACTGGTGAAATCGGAGTAAGATTAGTAAATTGTTATCAGTGTCAGTTTCCCAGTTGTGGTATTGTTTTGTATTTATATTACTAGGAGGAACTAGATAGAGTACAGAGGATCTTTTTGTATTATTTGTTAATCCTGCATGGGAAGCTCATGTTGCTCTATAGAATAGGCATTGGACTGCTAACTGCAAGTGCTTCAAACCTATCAGTTGCTCTTCAGAAATCCTAGTAAAGGGTCACTGTGAGCCAGAACCAACTCAATGGCACTTAACAATAACAAGCATGTGAAGCTTTAATTATCTCCAAACAAAAAGTTTAATTTAAAAAATAATTCCAGTCTTGTTTTTAGTAAACTCTTTCTTATATCACATAATGGCTAAATAAAGAGTATGGGTGACAATACCAATTGTTGTCAAGGATGTCAAGCAACTGGAAGTCTCATATATTGCTGGTGAATGGACAAAATGGAATAGCCATTTTGGAAAATAGTTTGACAATTTTTAAAATAAAGTTGTGCAGTTTATTATATGATTTAGGAAATCCCATTTCTAGGTGTTTATCTTAGATAAATGAATATTTATGCTCATATAAAAAAACTGTACACTAATGTTTATAGCACCTCTGTTCATCATTGCCCCAGATTGGAAACAGCTCAGATGTCCTCCATCAAGTGAATGCATTAAAAAAAAAAGTCATTCCTATTACATTATACTATTCAGGAAAAAGGAAGGAGTGATTGATACACATAATACAATTCTGAATTAAAGAAGCCAGTCTCAGAATGTTGCATACTGTATTATTCCATTTATTTGATATACTTCTATTTATTTATTTACTTATGTTTTATTGTGAATTATGTGATAGTTTACATGGGAGAACATTAGCTTTACAATCATCCTATCGTTTCATTGCCATGGTTATGATCTCCGCATCATCAACCAACCCTGCAAGCCCCTCTCCCTCTTTGGGTCTATAGTTCCCAGCCGCTTCATCTCTCTACGTCATCGTCTCTGCCCCCATCTCTGGCATCACTGTTTCTCTGGGTAGGGTCCCACACTCTGCTTTATTAACTTGATGGTCCCAGGGACCTCCGCTTGTGGACTGCAAAGTCACTCACTCCCCTCCTTTTCCTACAAAATGTCTACCTTTACATTTTCAACCCTCACAATCAGTCCTGATAGCAGTTATTCACTATTGTATCACAAGAGACCTATCCCCATCGCCTTTCATCAGCCCCGCCCAGACAGATTGGATACTACTCAGTGGAGATTCTACCTTCCTCCACGCCCTCTGGATCTAGGTTCCCTCTTGAAAGCTTGTAAGCCAGTCACTTCTTGTCTTTGTAACCCCCCTCATTTTGGGTAGCCAATGTCCAAGTTGCCTAT
>NW_006408521.1:30452479-30455820 GCF_000296735.1 Chrysochloris asiatica | reverse complement strand
GCCCACTAGCTCAGGCACCCCTGTAGTCACCAGAATGGAGGTGCACAGACAGCAAGGGACCAGTGAACAGCTACTAAAAGAAAATAATGTTCACACCTTTATCTCAGCGGTTCTGCCAGGTGTCTGTGGCCGCTCTGATCCTTCCTCTGCTTGGTCTCACCCAAGATGGCGGCTTCTGGAGCATCTGAGTGTCCCGAACTAGAAAGCAATGGGTTTCTTGCTTCTGCCACAAATTCCCCAGCTGTAAGCCTTCCAGCCTTCTAAATATTCCTTTATATGTGGTTCAGAATTCTGGGACCATCCCCTGAGCCTGCTTGGTCAGGTATTCTGTGTTGTTGTTGGCAGAGGTCCTTTACTGCACTTCCACCCGATCTGCCATCTTGTTTGTTCTCTCAGAATGATTTTTTTTTTTTTACATGAGTTTGTTGTTAAGTGCTGTCAAGTTGGTTCCAACTCATAGCAATCCTGTATAGAGTGTCCGAGTCTATAAATCTTTTTGATAGTAGAAAGCTTCATCTTTTCTCCTGTGGAGTGACTGGTGAGCTTGAACTGCTGATCATGTACTTCATAGTACAATGCTTATCCTACAGAGCCCCACTGTGATCCCTCCATGAATCTAGTAATGTGTCAAATTTCATAGATAAGTATACCCCAAAACTCAATTTTATAATATTTTAATTTTGAAAAATTAAACTGTTAAAATAATCTTAAACATGTCTTTTGTTGCATGTCTGCACTGATTTTTCTTTTACCGAGAAATGGACTTTCTGTGCCATCAGATAAACTTGTGTTTAGTTTTAGAAGATACTGCAAATTGATTTTCCCAAATGTTTGTGCTGTTTTAAAATTCCATCAGCAATGTATGAGAGCAACCTCACCAACATTTAAATATTAGTCTCTTCACTCATCAACATGATTAGGTTCTAAAGATTAGGGTGTTAAATGAAAACTGATGTTATTTGAAAATGGAGGATGACCACCACATCACCTTACTGCTTGACCTGTGAATGTCCTGGTTGGCCCCTGCTGGATTACTTGCCACTGCTGCCTCCCCTTCCCCCTTGTCACCTCAGGAGAACTCTGGTCCCTATTGCTGTCCTCAGGGAAAGATTGTTCAGTTTTTCAGAGCCAAGGTGGACCAAGCATTGCCCTTTCCCCCTCCTTTCTCTTTTCCTCACCATATTTTCAGGATGGGTGGCCCCCAGTTCATCACTCAGTGACCTCAAAATGCCCATGGTGACTTTGTTGGTGAGTAGGGAGCTCTCCCAGGTGTTTCATGTTGCCAGCTGGGTCACCTCATGGGCTTTGATCCTTCGAGGCTGGGAGCTGGGGTCAGACTCAAGAGCCCCTATCTTAGTTATCTAGTGCTGCTTTAACAGACATACAAGTACCACAAGTAGATGACTTTAACAAATAGAAATTTATTTTGTCACAGTTTAGGAGGCTAGAAGACCAAATCCAGAGTGCCTGCTCTTAGAGAAAGGTTTCTCTTTGTCAACTCTGGGTCCTTGTCTCCTTTCAGCATCTGTAGGCCCAGTTTTTCTTGGAGAGCTCCATACATCTTGGCAGCATTCTGTTGTGCATAAGATAACATGTGTATAATAAGTTGGAACCAACTTGAAGGTACATAACAGAAACAACATCCCACTGTTAATCCTCTTATTGGTGTATCACATCAAATCACATCATGGGGGGGATAGCTATACCTCAAGTGTCAAACCACTGAGAATCCTGGCCCAGTCAAGTTGACCCCAAACATTAACTGTCACAGTTCTCCTTCTTCCATAGCCCTGAGGGAGCCCACTTTGAGGACACTAGCTGCTACTGCCACAGCCTTAGCCCCCTATTGGCATCCAGAGCCCATCTGGTAGCTCCTGCCTTTGGTGGCCCCTTTCTCCAGTCTACCTGGTAACCTGGCTGCTCAGGGAGACTGTGCCCCCTCTCTCCTGGGCAGTGAAATACTGTGCAATACAAGCTTCCTTTCTAGGTGTACATGGATCTGATTGTTAGGAACCCTGCTGTGGACCATGATGAGCATTACTGCCAGATGTGTGTTGTTAATGTGCAAAATAGTTGGGTAGTAGATTTTTCACTATTGTCTTAGATGTGCAATGTCAGATAATAAGATAATTGATAAGTGAGGAGTAGGTGAAAGAAAATTTTTTTTAATATTTTGTCTTTCGTAAAAGTTGGCACAGCAAATTAGGTTCCCATTTAACAATTTGTATACAAAATTTTCAGAGACTTTTTAAAATTATGATTTATAGTTCAGTTTATTAGCTAGTTTAGTAAAGTAAAGCTTTATAGTGAAAATAATGATAGAAACAGTTTTTTATAAGCTTTATGATATGCTTACAAAGGGACAGATGCCAGGGAAAATATCCTAGACTGTGACAGTCGAGGAGGACGACGTGTCCTACCAGTGAGTGACGTGATACTTACGACAGGCTGAGTGGGTAAAGCCAGGCTAGCTTCTTGAGAGCCTACTGTGAAACCACCAGGGTAGCTTCTAAACATCATTGATGTGAAGTTTAATAGCACAGAAATTCCAATTTATCAGCTACTTTACAGTTTCAGAGAAGAATTTCTTTGACTACAAGAACTCTCAATCCAGGACCATCTGCCCTTTTTGATGCCTCTTTACTCTTGAGTAGGGACTTACTGTATCATCTGTCACAAAATCATATAGTGCTTTTGTCCAGGAATTATAGTGGTGTAGGTTGTCATACTATTCAGTAGCAATTTTCCTTACCCAGGATCTCCTGGCACCGATTGGCGTGCAGCTGGTTGGTGTAGACCCACTCAAGGTCATCTCATGAAACGCGGTTCCCCGTGGTGGTGGTGGTGGAGACGGCTCATGGGCCCAATCCCAGCTCTTGCTCCTGGCCTGGGGCTCTTTTGGCTTCGGCTCCTAAGAGGCAAAGGCGTTGTTTAATATTTTATAGTATGTTAACAGTCTCATTTTTATTCTGGTTGTTCAGTGTTCATTAATCTAGTCTCCCTAATGTCAATATTTAATTTAAAATGTTGTTGTTATTATGTGCCGTGTAGTCGATTACAACTCATAGCAACCCTGTACAGGGTTTCCGAGGCTGGAAATCTTTACGGGAGCAGAAAGCCTCATCTTTCTCCTGCAGAACAGCTGGTAGTTTCGAACTGCTGACCTTGCTGTTCACAGCCCGATTCGTAACTACTACGCTACCAGAGCTCCTTAATTTTAAAGGTAGTCTGGTAGATATTTAGTGACTGCTCATTTTGACTTTAATTTGCACTTTCATTATTGTTACGTTGAATATCATTTGGATGTCATCTTCTGTGACTTACGTACTCAAGTTGTTTGC
>NW_006408521.1:30438441-30452285 GCF_000296735.1 Chrysochloris asiatica | reverse complement strand
CTACACAGGGTTTCCGGAGCTGTATATCTTTACGGGTGCAGAAAGCCTTATCTTTGGTAGTTTTGAACTGCTGACCTTGAGGTTAGCAGCCCAATTCATAACCACTACACTACCAGAAGTCCTTTTGTTGTTGTTAGGTGCCATCTTGTCAGTACCAACTCATGGCAGCCCTTGGCCAGCCTCACTACTGTTGCCGTACTTGAGTCCATTGATGCTGCCATTTGGCCAATCCGTCTTGTTGGGGGTCTTCTTCTTTTTCTCTGACCCTCTACCTTACATAATATCCTATTCCAGTGACTGGGCCCTCCTGACACTATGTCCGAAGTATGAGAGATGAAGTTTGGCCATCCTTGCCTCCAAGGAGCACTCTGGCTGAACTTCTTCCAAAACAGACCTGTTGGTTCTTTTGGCAGCCCATGGCACTTTGAATGTTCTCCTCCAATACCATAACTCAAAAGTATCAATTCTTCTGTGGTCTTCCTTATTCACTGTCCAGCTTTCTCATGCATATGAGGTTATTGTAAATACCATGGCTTGGGTCAGGTACACCTTAGGCCTCAAGCTGACATCTTTGCTCTTCAACACTTTAAAAAGGTCTTGTGCAGCAGATTTTCCTAATGCAATACATTGTTTGATTTCTTGACTGCTGCTTCCATGAGTGTTGATAGTTGATCCAAGAAGAGTGAAGTCCTTGACAACTTCAGTTTTTTGTCTGTTGATAAGAATGTTGCTTATTGGTCCAGTGGTGAGGATTTTTGTTTTCTTGACATTGAGATGTAATCCATACCGAAGAGTGTGCTCTTTGATCTTCATCAGTAAACATTTTAAGTCCTCTTCACTTTCAGCAAGCAAGGTTGTATCATCTGCATATCGCAGGTTGTTAATGAGTCTTCCTCCAATCCTGATGCCATGTTTTTCTTCATATAACCCAGTTTCGCGGATTATTTGCTCAGCATACAGTTGAATAAGTATGGTGAGGAGATCTGTATTTATACCCATTCCAAAGAGAGGTGACCCAACGGAATGTGGAAGTCATTGGACAATCTCTGATATCCCATGTGAGTAAAGTTTTACTAAAGGTAATACAGAAACGGCTGCAAGCATACATTGACATTGAACTTCCAGTGGTTCAAGTTGGATTCAGAAGAGGCCGTGGAACAAGGGATATCACTGCTGATGTCTGATGGATCTTGGCTGAAAGCAGAGAATCTCAGAAAGATGTTTACCTGTGCTTTGTTGATTGTGCAAACGCTTTTGATTGTGTGGATCATGACAAGCTATGGACAACATTGCGAAGTATGAGTATTCTGGAACATTTAATTGTTCTCATGAGAAATCTGTACCTGGACCAAGAGGCAGGTGTTCGAACAGAACATAGAACACTGAATGGTTTAAAATTAAGAAAAGTGTACAACAAGGTTGTATTCTTTTACTGTACTTATTCAACCAGGTATAATTCACATGATAAACACTTTAAGTGTGCAATTCAGTGGCTCTTAGTTTGCTGGACAAGGTTGTGTAGTCATCACTACTATCTATTCCAGAACATTTTAATTATTCTAAAAAGAAACCCTGAGGAGGTCAAGAGTTAGTGAACAGAGGTAAATACTGTTAAATGATGGTTGTTGCGCTGCTAGGTGCCATTGAGTCAGTACTGACTCATAGCAGAACAAAACACTGCCTGATCCTGGGCCAACCTCACTATTGTTGCCATGCTTGAGTCCATTAATGCTGCTACCTGGCCAGTCCATCTCAGTAGGGATCTTCCCCCTCTTCTCTGACCCTCCATCCTACTAAACATTATGTCCTTCTCCATGGAGGGAATTGGAATCATTTTAATGAAACTTAGTGTATAATTTGTTGAATGTAAAACTGATGATCTTTGCCATAAACCTTCACTAAATTCACAATAAATAGTTTAAAAGATAAATAAAAAGAAACCCTGTACTCATTAGTAGTCACTTCCCATTCTTTCCTCCTTTCTCTACTCCAGAACTGGAACTAATAATCTACTTTCTGCGTCTGTGGATGTACCTATTCTGGACAGTTCATACAAATGGAATTATATAATATGCAGCCTTCTGACTTCTAGCATAGTGTTTTCAAGATCATCTGTGTTGTAGCATGCACCAGTGCCTCATTCCTTTTTTTTTTTTTTTGCCCAATAATAAGTCCATTATACACCACATTTTGTTTTATATCTCTGTAGGTTTTTTCCCTACTTTGTAGCCATTATGAATAATGCTACAATGAATATTCAGGTACAAGTTTTCCTGTGGACCTATGTTTTCACTTCTCTTGGGTGTATGCAGGAAGTGTAATTGTTCGAGTCCTAGTGTGGCATTGCAGGATAATGCGCTGGACTACAGGGTTAGTTTTAACCGCAAAGTTGTTGGTTCAAACCCATCAGCTACTCCTCAGAAACCCTATATGGGTCAGAACCGAATTGACGGCACTTAACAACAACAATGTGAAATAATTTTTTAAAGTCAGAACTATGCAAAAGGCATACAATAAATAACACTTCCTTCCATGTTCCTTCCAAATTGGTTGGTTAACCAATGTAGGATTAATTATTATTATTTTTTAATGTTTTTATTGTGAATTGAGTGATAGCTTACATGGGAGAACATCATTTTTACACTGATCTTTTTATTGCTATGATTACAATCTCCTCCATCATCGTTCAACTTCTTTTTTTGTTTTTGGCAGGGTGTGTGTACACAGAAACACTCAGGAATAGATAATCATTTAAACAACCAAAGGGCACATTTTGCAAGCCTGCCTCCTGGCCGTTACACAGCCTTTCTCTTTCCATGAGTCTAGAGTCCTCATCTCCGTTTCCATCTCTGGTGTCATTGCTTCTTTGGATAAGGTCCCACATTCTGCTTATGCTCTTCTCCTCTGTTTCTGGACTCTAAAATTAACTACTCCCCCCTTTTTGTTACAAAACTTCTACTTTTACTGTTGTGACAATTGCAGTTAGTCATGATAACAGTTACTCACTATTGAATCATAAGAATATTATCCCCATCTCCTTTCACCAGACCTATCTAGACAATATGAAAACTCTTCAGTGGAGATTCTACCTTCCCCCGTACACTCTGAAACTAAACTCTCTCTTGAACATGAAGCCAGTCACTTCGTGCCTTTATCGCCCCCCCCTCCCCCCCGTCATTTTAGGTAGCCAATGTCTAAGTTGCCTGTCCATATCAATCCTGTATACAGATGGGATAGAATTATAATGATGTGAAGACTCCTTCCCTCTCAGTTGGTATTTTGAGCTACTATACTACAACAAGGAGCTCTGGTAGCGTAGTGATTACGAATCAGGCTGTGGGCTACAAGGTCAGCAGTTTGAAACTACCAGCTGTTCTGTGGGAGAAAGATGAGGCTTTCTGCTCCTGTCAAGATTTACAGCCTTGGAAACCCTGTACAGGGTTGCTGTGAGTTGGAACCGACTCCACGGCACATAACAACAACATACAACAACAACAACAACAACAACAACATAACTGCATCCATAAATATTGGTCAAGTTCATCAAATTGTAGCAATTTACACTTGTTTCCTTTATAAAAAAAAAATTTTTTTTTTTAATCTTCTATTTGAGTTCTGATCATTCAGCCATCGAAACTAGGTCAGATGGTTACTATCGGCAAGTTTGGATGCATGCATCTCCTCTCAACTTCATATCAATTGGATGTTTCACTCTCAGCTCTAGCCCTCTGTGACTATGTCTTTGTCCATGGGCTCAGTATCTTCGTTTTTGTGTGTCTCCCCTCACTTCATATCAGCTGGATGCTTCACTGTCAGCTCTAGCCCTCTGTGGCTATGTCCTTGTCCATGGGCTCAAGTGTCCCCAGGTCTCACCACGCTTTGGACCAATCAGCCCTTTCTCTTCTCTTTCTCATCTACTGGTCAACAGGAGTGCATAGACTATGGTTGAACTCAGCCCATTTCTTCATTGCTGCCTTTCCCCCTCTTCCACTCACCACTAGACCACTGTGGTCGACAGCAAGCTTACATGCTTTCTCGTGTGTTCCCTTTGAGTTGCAGTCTTGGAGCGGGGCTTTTCCTGAAGGGACTTGATTGCTTGCCTTGCTGGCTCCCTGGTCAACAACTTGCTTGTTCTTTTGTAGCCAATCAGACTGCCTTTTTTTTTTTTAATTATGTGATAGTTTACATGGGAGAACATTGGTTTTACATTCATTCTATCGTATATCGTATCATTGCCATGGTTACAATCCCCTCCATGCAATCCTTCCCCTGTGCGCCCCAGGTCTTCAGCACACAGTCCTCTCCCTCTCTGGATCTAAAGTCTCCAGCTGCTCCATAGCTCCACATCATCATCTCTGGCTCCATTTCAGACATCACTGCTTCTCTGGGTAGGGTCTCGCTCTCTGCTCTTCTCCCTTGATGGTCCTAGGGACCTCTGCTCCTAGACTGAAAAGTTAATCACTCCCCTCCTTGCTATAAAACGTCTACCTTTACATTTCCAACCCTCACATTCAGTCCTGATAACAGTTATTCACTGTTGTATCACAAGAGACCCATCTGCATTTCATTGCATCAGCCCCGGCTAGTCAGATTGAATACTACTCACTGGAGATTCTACCTTCCTCCAGGCCCTCTGGATCTAGGTTCCCTCTTGAAAGCTTGTAAGCCAGTCACTTCTTGCCTTTGTAGTCCCCCACCCCCCATTTTGGGTAACCAGTGTCCAAGTTGCCTATCCCTGTCTACTCTGTGTGGAGGGTGTGGGAATGATTCTTGCTGTTAGGACTTGTTCCCACTTTTGAGCTACTGCTTCCAAGGGTGGGTGAGGGGAGGGAGGGGAAGGTGGAGCACAGGGCAGGGATTAGACTCAGGATAGTTTGGGTGCTAGGGAGGGGGCAATATACAAGTAGGGAGAGGGGAATGGAAGAACAAAGCAGATGGGAGAACAATTAGACAGGTCTCAATGGGCTAAGTGAGACAAAGGTAAATAATGATATATGCACAACGTGAGAACAACAGGGTTCTGGAATACAGAGATCGAGCCATGGTTGGAATGTGGAAAAGGGGGAAATAATATTAAGATGCTTGGCTGTCTTTTGAATCTTGGTTTTCCTTGCATTCTATTATAAAATAGACACTGGAGGGGGAGAGAAAGGAATAGCGAAAAGCATCACCATAGAAAGCTTGTAAGTCTGTCTTCTGCCTATAACTGATTGGAATACCTAAAATGGGGCTACAACGTGCCCAGTGAAGGAGGCTTCCTGCGGAGCCTCTGCAGTACATAAGACTATAGGTGGAAGCCTGAACCACATTCAGATCTCCAGAGATGGGAAATTCCCACCTGAAAGGACAAGCAGACTGCCATTTTTGTTTTGAATTTTTCCTGCTGGCCTTTATTTCAAGAAGTATTTTCTTGAAAGTACCTCTAGCTGTTCCAGGCTGGTCTGCTTGCCCTTTCAAATGGGAATGTCCCACCTCAGAATGCTCTGGATGGGCCTCAGGATTAGGATTACTTTTTGTTTATCTTGCTTGAGATTCATTAAACATCTTGATTTCTGTACTTGTCTCTGATTGTTATTGTTAAGTGCAGCCGAGTCACTTATAATTCATACTCACCCTGTATAGGGTTTCTGAGGAGCAGTTGGGAGTTTGAACCGCCAACCTTGTGGTTCAAATTGACCTTGCAGTCCAGCGCATTAATGTACAATGCCACACCAATTTGGTAAAATTCTCTTTTTTTCCCCCCTGTATATTGCCTGTGACCCATTCTTTCCTCTTCTGAAACTCTAATACATATAAGCTTTCAAACTGTATCCTCTGTACTCCTCTTATTCTTCGGTTTGTAATTTTCTGTTTTTCTTTACAATATCATATTCTGGAAGTTTTTTTTTAACTATTCAAACTCACCCAGAGGTGCCTTGGAAGACAGGTCAGGTGACCTGCTACGGAGCAGTTCTCCTCAACACACATGGGTCATCATGAGTCCAAATTGACACAACAGCAGCTAACAACAGCCTTCCAGTTTACTAGGTTTATTTTCAGTAGGTCTGAGCTATTAAATCTTTAAATGGGATTCTTGATTTTGGTTTTATAATTTGGCAATTTCAAAATTTTAGTTTGGATTTCCCCCCCAAATTTCCTGTATCATTTATCTATTAAACATTTGAAAATCTTAAACTTTAATCTCCTTGACCATAGGAAGCATAGACATTTTATAGTCTGCATTTGATTTTTGCTGTATGTGATGTCCCTGTTTCAGTGTCTTTGTGTTTCTTGCTAGTTATTCATGTGTCTTTTTGACCCATGTATGTAGTTATCTTTGTGTATCATACTTTGCATTTTAAAAATGATTATCTTCTGTTAAGCACCTGGGGGCACTGGCCATATGATAATCATCTTAATGCATTGTCAGGATTTAACATTTTTCTGGACATTCTAGAAGACTTGAAGCAGGACTGCTGTTCATGTAGGGACTGTCTTACTGCATGGACTTTGGAATTGTCATCCCACAGTACAGGGTGTTTGGCAGTCTCTAACCTTCAACTTTTGTCCCCTTTAACCCATTGAGGCTGTCAAAAGTGCCACTCAACTTTTTCAACAGAAAATGCCCAGGATTTCAGGTCTCATTTCTGGATTTTTATCTTTTTCAGGTCACAGTTTGGTAATTCCTTAATATACTTTATAGTTTTCTAAATTTCAGAAAATTGTAAAAAAAAGTCTCCCAGCTTTTTTTAGCCTTCAGCGGAAAAGTTGGTTCAAATTATCTGATCTGGAAAAACGTTTTGAGAAACACTGATGGGTAGATCCACTGTAGTTTTGAGATGGCTTTGGAGATGTGTAATGAAATTTGGTCTAAGAGTAAAAAACCTGAATTACAGCATTGGCTTTATTTCCAAAGATTTTTAAAAGAGAACTTTAACTGTTATTATATCCATTAGGAAATTAAAGCATATCCGAATATGATTAACTGTAGATCCCAAAAGTGGGGACATGGATTGTTACAGTGGCTTCAGTGGTGGGCTCAAACATAACATGATGATTGTGCGGATGGCACAGAACTGGGCAGTCTTTTGTCTATGAAGAGAAGTATATCAAGTTTAAGGAGCACTGGTAGCATAGTGGGTTACAGTTGGGCTGCTAACCTCAAGGTCAGGAGTTCGAAAACATCAGTGCTCCATGGGAGAGAGATAAGGCTTTTTGCTCCTGTAAAGATTTACCAATCTTAACTCAGATTTTACCAGTTTTATGTGTACTCATTTGTACATACGTATACATGTATATTTTGGAGTTCTGGTGTGACGCTGTAGAATAAGCACTGGATTGCAAGGTTGGTTTGAACCACGAGCTCTTGTAAATGTGTGCCCTCTATAGTCAAGTGAGGATTTTTTTTTTTCTTTGCAAGTATTTAAGTCTTAAAATGTCATTGTATTAAATTTATTCCCACCACACTGAGCTGTGATACATGAGCTGAAAACTCAGGGAAGCCAAGGGAGATTGTTGTTGTTATGTGCCGTGGAGTCGGTTCTGACTCATAGCGACCCTACACAGGGTTTCCGAGGCTGTAAATCTTTACGGGAGCAGACCACCTCATCTTTCTCCCGTGGAACCACTGGTAGTTTCGAACTGCTGACCTTGCAGCTCGCAGCCCTATTTGTAACCACTACGCTACCAGAGCTCCTTAAGGGAGATTAGTATGCTTAAATAATTTCATCATTTAAAAAATACTCAGTTTTTATGCTTTTTTTCAGTTTTTATTCTTGTGTGTATTGAATTTGGTTGGAGGCAGTCAATGAAAGCCCTTCAGTTTCATGTAAAATTCATGATATGGATTTTTAAAAGGATTTATATTGGTCAGGTAAAGCTTGACAATCCAATACCCTGTTCCCACTCCCCTCCAAGTTACAGTAGTTCTTGAGAGTACTTAAATATGACAGACAACAGCACTGCCAGATAGTATCCCTTTTCTATAAAGTACCCTAGTGACTCAGTGATTAAAGTGCTCAGTTGCAAACTGACAAACCACCAGATAGGATCGCCAACATGGTGAATTTTGTGTTGGGTTGCTAACCACACACAGGTCAGCAGCTTGAATCTACTAGCTGCTCAGATGGAGAGAGATGAGGTTTTCTGCTCTCAATAAGATTAACAGCCTTAAAAACCTTACGTAGAGTTGCTTTGAGTAAGAATCATCTTGACAGCACACAACAACATAGGGTTGCTATGAGTTGGAATCAGTTTGATGGCAACCAGTTACAGATAAAGAGTCTCAGACTTAGGTTAAATAGCTTTTTTAGGGTTCCACAGCCAGAAAGAAAAAATAGCTAGTATTTGAATCTAGTTCTGTCTTTAAAATCCAGTTCTGTCTGATTCCAGTGCCCATGCCATTCTTTTCTAAAGAAACTGAAAATAATCTTAGTTGATTTTACAATATTTAGTAGGGATTTTAATTTGGTGGTGAATGTTTAAATATTCTAACTAAAAGGAACTGTTGTGGTAAGATATTGAAATAATATTTAAAGAGATAAAGGGTTTTTAAATTCAAGTAGTGTTTCTTTAAGGTAAGGTATATGTATTTTCTTTTTAATTTGAGTAATCACTAGGAGAATACTGCCATCCCAGTATTCTTCGACTTTAGCAGACCTGATTATTTCTTTCCTTGTTGCATAATCCCTGTGCATTATGTTGGTCAGGAGGCAGGAATGTTGCAGATGTTTTTCTTTCAAACCTCCGCTTGCTCAGAGATTTGAAATCAATCTTTAGAATGTTCTAGATTTATTCTCCAAATTTTTACATATCCAAATTATGTAAAAATTTCTTTTTAGATAAGCTGAATATTTCTAGCGGTTGAATAAATATTTGTGAACACAGTTGTTTTCCTTAAAAGCAGTTAATGAAATCAGGAGAGGAGAAAAAAAAAGATCTCAGTGTGGAAATACTTTAGGTTCCTCCTGTAATGTGATCGGCACAAAAATACTTCCTTCTCTTGTACTTCATGTTATTCATTTTCTAAGGAAGGAAAAAACTAAACTGATAATTAAAACATAAAATTATTTATCTTGTTGTTCCCCTCTATGCTTCAAGAGTAAACTAAAAATGATTTGGGTCAACTAGGACTGCTGGATGCCGTGAAACTCATATTGTTTGCGTACTTTTGGAGGGCCTCGTTAGGGGGTAAATTTGCTTTTTCTGTGTTTGCCAGTAACGATTCCTGTCTTTTACAGGAACTTGCCATTTAGAGAGGATTGTCTCCTTTCTAAACTGGGCAGTCTTATTCAGTTAAGGCCACTAGCTATTTTTCTTTCTCTCTATTAAAAAAAAAAATATTCTTGAGTTCTCAAGCATTTAAAGCTGAGAATATTGGTTACTGAGATAGTGCCTGGTTAGGCTTCGGCATTGTGCCCAAATTTGTTGGGCCTCTCAAGGGCCTGAGTTCTGTGCTTTAACAAATGAGGTACAGTTCTCAAGAGGATCAGTAAGGCTTGTTTGTTGATCCTGTATTCTCATCCAGAAGAAGTAGATTTTTGAGAATGTCTAAGGAAGGGTAAGTGATATTTTTTTTCTTTCTCAGCCAAAGCCAAGAGAGGTGTGCTGGTCTTGAGTGAAGAATTAATAATCAGTGCTGCTAGACTGAGAGTGGAGATAGAGGCAGAGACTGAAAGAAATTGAGTGCAAGGCTTACATTGTTTCCTGTGTAATCTACTGTACTGCTATTTTGAAAAGCAGCATTGAGAATGGATAGTCTTAATAGGAATTTAGTAAGATACAACAAGCGCTGCCTTTGCGATAACTGCTCTTTTGTAGTAAGGGAGTGTTTATGAAGATTGGAAGCAGTGGTGGCTCATCAAAGAATTTTACATAGGAATGAGTGAAGTTAAAATTTAAAGGCTTAATAGTTATTAATTGTACCTATAGAAAATGATAAGAAAGATTGAGTAAAATTTAGAATGGGATTTTGTTTCTTTCTCTGGGTAGTTAAAAAAACGTAATTTATAATAGAATTCCCTATTCCTCTTTACTTTGAAATATAAAATGGTTCTGTTAGTTTTTTAAATTGTTCTTAGATGATTTTCTCTTATGGTTCAGAGTCTGAATTGTTACTGATTCTTTTTGTGACCACTAATGTAGCTGACATTTAAGTTAATGTCTGCATGCTGCTTGCTAATGGTCTTATTCCTAGCCTTCAAATAAAATTAGAACTGGTTAATTTTAGAGAGACATCCCCTTTGATTAAATAAAATGTAGATCCCCAAGCAAACTCTTTTAAAATAAGATTATATTTTTTATTTTCTGGAAGCATTTAGTTCTTTTTCAAGTTCTTTTGTTGTACAAGAAATTTTAAAGTGGTTTCAGATTTGCACTCAAAAAATAATTTAATAGAACCATAAAGTGATTATGATAAAAATGAAATTGGCCCACCCTACTTTTTTTTTTAATTAGCACAAACACATTTATTTACTAATTAAAGGGATGAGTCTAACTAAACCAACACTTTGAAACACTTGCATGTAAATATTTGTGAGATAAATAATTAAATACGGTAATTAAAAAAAAAGGCAGTGTGGGGATTTGCTCATTGAACTGAGCTTGTTCATTCTCATAGTTAATTCCTATTCAAAGTAAACATGGAATTTTTATTCTACTTTTTCATAGGTCCACATATAGGTGACATTTTTCATAACACATTCCACAATTAATTTCTCATCTTTTACTTTTTTTGTTATTGTGCTTTTCCTTCCCATCCCACTCCTAGTGTTGAACTAAGGTACCATCTGTAAAGTTGCAGAGAGTCTTTTTAAGTTTTTCTGCCGTCAGCTGTTGTTTCTTCAAACTTTTCTCACAGGTTAAGAAAATTATGTTGTTTTCAAAGTGCTTTCAGTTTTTATGGTGAGGGTTTTTCTGTCAGTAGTGAGCCATTCCCAATGCTGTTTCCTTCATGTTTTCATCAAAGCCTTTTGCTCTCTGCCGGGTGCCGTCTTCCTACCAGCTGCTGAATGGTAGCCATGGTGGGCGTGGACAGGCAGAGTGATCAGAGGAGAGTTTGGTGGAAGAGTGGCGTCTTTACTGCTATTTTTACTTTATTATTGAATAAAGAAAACAGTCAGGCGTACTAATCCTCTATTAATTTTAGACATCTTACTGAAATCCACAAGGTTGGTGGTTCAAACTCACCAGGAGCCTCTTGGAAACCCTACACAGGGTCACGATGAGTCATAAATAACTCCATGGCACAACAGTAACAACATAGAATCATTAGAATTTTGAGGTTTCACTGAACGTAAAAATTATGAAAAGCAAAAAAAAAAAAAAAAAAGTTTAATTAATTTTGTTGTTGAGAAAATATACATGATAATTCAACAGTTTCTACATGTACAATTTAGTAACTTTGATTCCATTCTTCTAGATGCACCACACTTACCCTCCCTTCCTGAGTTCTCCATTGACATAAACACTGCCCCCTCAGGTTCCTGTCTAACATTTTGAGTTGCTGTTGTCAATTTGATCCCATATGTTGTTGTTGTTGTTAGGTGCCTTCGAGTCAGTACCAACCCATAGCGACCCTATGCACAGCAGAACGAAACACTGCCTGATCCTGGGTCAACTTCACTGCTGTTGCCACGCTTGAGTTCATCAATGCTGCCTCTTGGCCAATCCATCTCGTTGGGGGTCTTCCTCTTTTTCTCTGTCCCTCCACCATACCACACATGATATCCTTCTCCAGTGACTGGTCCCTCCTGACAGTATGTCCAAAGTATGAGAGACGAAGTTTGGCCATCTTGGCCTCCAAGGAGCACTCTGGCTGCACTTCTTCCAAAACGGATCTATTGGTTCTTTTGGCAGCCCATGGCACTTTCAGTATTCTCCTCCAACACCATAACTCAAAAGCATCAATTCTTCTATGGTCTTCCTTATTCACTGTCCAGCTTTCCCATGCATATGAGGTTATTGAAAATACTATGGCTATATGTTGTTGTTGTTATGTGCCATCAAGTCGGTTCCGACCGATAGCGACCCTGTACAGGGTTTCCGAGGGTGTAAATCTTTACGGGAGTAGAAAGCCTCATCTTTCTCCCGCTATATAGACAGTTCTTAAAAGAGCATAGTGCTCAAGGCAGACCTTTTTTATTAGTTAAGTTAAATGATTACTTGGTTTTAAGAAGGCTTCAAGGGATTTCTTAGTTTAGGGTTTAAAGATGATAAAAATCGTTTCAAGAGTTAATCTACCCTCCATGTCTCCAGAATGTCTAGAGTCCATGAGAATTTGAAATTTTCCTCTGCATTTCCCCTATTTTGATCAGGATTCTTCTATGGAATATTTGATCAAAATGGTCAATATTGGTAGTCAGGTACCACCCATTTCTTTTGCTGTTATGGTAAAGAAGACAGTTATTCCTGGAGGCAATTAGCTACACATTCCATATCCTTCTCCTATTTCTGACTGTCCTTTCTCCCTGTTGCTCCAGGTGAATAGAGATCAATTGTTAGGCCTTAGGTGGCTGCTTGCAAGCTTTGAAGATCCCAGGTACTACACAGTGAACTAGTAGATAGGACAGAGCACTAATTGTGTAATTAGACCAATGAATTGGAATGTCGCAGACATGACAGAATTCTTCTTTTTCATCCTCACTGACTTTAGTGGTTGGTGCGTAAATTGAATAATAGTGGTATTAACTGGGCTTCCCAGTAGGCGCATGGATATTATCCTATTACATACAGCGTTGTACCTCATGATTGATCTGGATATGTTCTTTTTGACAATGAATCAACACCATTCCTCTTCAATTTTTCATTCCGGCATAGTAAACCATGTGGTTGTCAGATTCTAAATGGCCAATACCAGTCCATTTCAGCTCACTAATGCCTAAGATGTCGATGTTGATGCGTTCATTCAATTTCATTTTTGACAACTTCCAATTTTCCCAGATTCATACTTTGTATATTCCATGTTCCAATTTTCACTGGATGTTTACAGCTGTTTCTCTTCATTTTGAGTTGTGCCCCATGAGCAAATGAAGGTCCCATGAGCTTTTCTCCCATGGGCTTTACTCCATTTGCATCATCATGGTCAACTCTACTTTGAGGAGGCAGCTCTTAGTCACATTTTGAGTGCCTTCCAACCTGAGGGGCTCATTTTCCAGCACTGTATCTGACAGTGTTTCTCTGCTATTCGTAAGGTTTTCAGTGACTAAATATTTGGAAGTAGTTTGTCACTCTTTCTTACTATTCTGTCTTTGTCTGGAAGCTCATCTGAAACCTGTCCCCCATGGGTGACCCTGCTGGTGTTTAAAATACCAGAGGCATAGCTCTCAGAATCACAGCAACTCTCAAGACACCACAGTGCAACAAACTGACAGATGAGTGGTGGCCATGTGGTTTTAAGTGGAAACTGTCACTTTAAATTTCGAGGAGATCTGTGTGCATGCGTAGTAGAACCCTCCAGGTGTGGGGGTGGGGTGTCCATTCGCTCAGGCATCCCCTATGGTCACCAGAATGGAGGTGCGAAGACAGTGAGAGACCAGTGAACCAGATACCAAAAAAAGAATGTCCACACCTGTATCTCCGCGGTTCTGTCAGGCGTTTGTGGCTGTTCTGATCCTTCTCCTGCTTGGTCTTTCACAAGATGGTGGTTCAGGGAGCAGCTGAGCGTCTTTAATTAGAAAGCAATGGATTTGTTGATTATGCTACAAATTCCCCTAGCTGTAAGCCTTCCAAGCTTCTACATATTCCTTTTTTTTTTTTCTTAAATGATTTATTGTGAATTATGTGACAGTTTACATGGGAGAACATTAGTTTTACATTCATTCTATCGTATATATTGTCTCATTGCCATGGTTACAATCCCCTCCATG
>NW_006408521.1:30418603-30437457 GCF_000296735.1 Chrysochloris asiatica | reverse complement strand
AGCGTGTATTCCCATTGAGTCTTAGTCTTGGAAGGGGGTTTTCTCTGAGGGGACCCGACCACTTGCCTTGATGTTTTCTGGGCAAGCATGTTGCTTGTTCTTGTAGTAACAGCCAGTCTGCCCACGTTGCTTTATATTCCTCCCGTAGGTCTTTCTTTCAAGAAGTATCCTCCGTTCTTCTAGCCACTACATATTCCTTTTCTATGTGGTTCAGAGTTCTAGCACCACCCCTGAGCCTGCTTGGTCTGGTATTCTGTGTTGTTGCTGACGGAGCTCCTTACTGCACATCTGTCCGATCCGCCATCTTGGTGTTAGCAGTGGTTCCAACTCATAGCAATCCTGTATTGAGTTTCCAAGGAGCAGCTGGTGAGTTTGAGCCACTGACCTTGCAATTCAAACTGCCCTTGTGGTCTAGTGCTTATCCTGCAATACCACAGACTTATTGTTAATCTATGATAATTGAGATAGTGTTGTGCAAGGATAGCTATGGATTCTGGAACTTAATAGAGTTCATAAGCTCATATTATATATATGGATAGATTTTTAGTAGTGTCAACTGATTTTCATTAATGAGGCTAAGGTAATTCAGTGGCAAAAGGACAGTCCTTTGTTAATAGCTGTGCTGAAAAATTGACTATTCATTTAGGAAAAAAATGGTGAACCTTACCTTCTACCATACACAAAAATCATACAAAATGGATTAGAGACGTAAATGTAAAGGTTAAAACTAAAATGTAGTATAAAATCTGTGTGACCTTGAATTAGGTAAAGATTTCTTATATAAACTATAAGAATCATAAAATATAGAAGACAAAATTCATAAATTAGTCTTAATTTTTAAAAAAAGTAAAAACTTGTACTCTTTGAAAGACATCATTAAGAAATTGAAAGGCAAGCCACATATTTTGAGAAAATATTCATAATGCTTATGTATCTGATAAATGATTTATATCTAGAATTTATAAAGCGCTCTTAAAGCACTATAATAAAACATTCCAATATAAAAATGGAAAAAATGTTTGAATAGATCCTTCATAAAAGAAGGTAGGCAAATAAACACTTGAAAGATGCTCAACATCATTTAGTCCTTAAAGAAATACAAGTTATAATCACACAGCCACTAGAATGACTAAAAATGAAACCAGTGACAATGTGGAGCAGCTGGAACTCTTGCTAGAAGGTCCTTGCTGAAGAGAATATAAAATACAAAATCATTTTGGTTACCGTATACTTTTGCAAATAATAAATATTTTTGCTAACTTCTCCATCCTCCAAATGTATTTTTGAAAGCACACTATGCTAAGCATGTAAAAATTAGTATAACATGCTTAAGAAAATGCTTTGGGGGCGGGGGGCACTGTTAGCCAGAAAAAGTCCAGAGCGCACACATTATGTGCATAAATATTTAAACATATGCTTACCGTATAACCTAGCAACTCCTAATTACTTATCCAAGAAAAAAGAAAATATATACTTATTTGTGTGTGACTGCTCATAGCAATGTTTTTTATAATGGCTAAAATCTAAACAACCAAAATGTACCTTAGTTGAAGAATAGATAAACAGATTGTTGTGCATCAGTGGAATACTGGTGGTGGTGGTGGTGGTTGTGTGCCGTGGAGTTGGTTCCAACTCATAGCAACCCTGTAAGGGTTTCCAAGGCTGTAAATCTTTACGGGAGCAGAAAGCCTCATCTTTCTCCTGAGGAACTGCTGGTAGTTTTGAACCACTGACCCTGAAGTTAGCAGCCTGATTTGTAACCACTATGCTAC
Organism: Chrysochloris asiatica; assembly: GCF_000296735.1. NCBI lineage: Eukaryota > Metazoa > Chordata > Mammalia > Afrosoricida > Chrysochloridae > Chrysochloris > Chrysochloris asiatica. The sequence continues at coordinate 30,435,685 of NW_006408521.1, read as the reverse complement.
CAGAGCTCCTTTCGGTGAAATACTACTCAGTAATAAAAAAACTAATTATGATACGCAACAACACAGATGAATCAGAAGTGTCATCCTGAATCAAAGAATCCAGATGTAAATTGCATAATGTTTGATCCCATTTATATAACAATAGTGACATAAAACACTCATCAGTGGTTGTTTGGGGCTAGGCACTAGGGAAGGGTATTTAAAAGGACACTAAAGGATCATGTTGGGTGAAGGAAATGTTCTACATCTTGATTGTGTTTGTTGTTACATCACCAAATTTTACACTTAGAATTTAAATTTTATTTTAAGTGAATTATTCTACCATAATGTTGAGGGAGAATAAGGCTTGAAGCTCTTCAACTTGCTGGTTGAAATTTTCGTAAATAAACACATTAGTTTTTATCCATATTTAAGGACTATCTGTGGAAAATACAAGTGTTTTATGAGGAAGAGGAGACTTTCTGCTCCTGTAAAGATTTGGATACCCTATAAATGTCGCTCTGAGTCAGAACCAATTTAATAGCAAAAACAAAGCTGTGTAAAGCAGGAAAAGATGTACACTCCTTTCAGTGTCATGGTTGAACTCATCCTTTAGAATTTTTAGAATGACTTTTATTACTGGAGCTGCTGTCTTTTAGGTAAAAGACCCAATTTTTTTTTTTTTTTGCTTTTCTTTTAAATGCTAGTGGCTATGAATTGCTGACCTTGTAGTTAGCAGTGCAATGCATAACCCACTATGCCACCAAGGCACCTCTATTCTATTATGTTGTTGTTAAGTGCTATTGAGTCAATTTCGACCCATAACGGCCCTGTATAGGGTTTCTGAGGAGCAGCTGGTGAGCTTGTACCGCTGACCTTGCAGTTCAAATGAGTTTGCAGTCAGACACATATAGGAGCAGTATATTAGTTAATTTGACCCAATTCTAATGTGGATAATCATTCTTCTCCAATTTATCCTACAATGTTCAACCTTGAGCTTCTGCTATATTTTATATAGTGGTTACAAACCACTAGCATAGTGGTTACAAATTGAGCTGCTAATCTCACGATCAGCAGTACAAAACTACTAGCAGTTCCACAGGAGAAAGATGAGGCTTTCTGCTCTGGTAAAGATTTACAGCCTATACAGGGTCATTATGAGTTGGAACCAACTCCATGGTAGATCACCACCTTCTATATTAATAAGCCCTGGTAGTGTAGTGGATTACAAGCTGGGCTGCTCACCACAAAGTCACTCCAAGGGAGAAAGATAGGACTTTTTGTTCCCCTAAAAATTTACAACCTTGGAAACCCTATAAACAAGGTTGCTATAAATTGGAATTGATTCGAGGGGCACACCACCAACTTCTGTATTACTGTTCCGTAGTTTACAAAATTGGGGAGAAACAGTGAAAAAGAACATAAAGCAAAGCGGGAAGAGGGAAACTGGGAAACCCTGCATTTAATTATGCTGAGATATGGAATAGTAAACGTATTTTCAGAAGTACTGGTACCGTCTGTTTGCTTCCTTAATTTGTATGTTCCTCATCAGTTCTTGTACACTCCACAGTCCTACTATCATTACTTCTGTTTCTACATTTGACTCTGAATGTGAAGATGACTATTTATTTATTAAACATTTTTGGTGAATGTCATTAAAATGTGCATTAAATTTTTTGGTGGGAAGATAGAAGGCATTATCATCAGTACTTTTAATGTTTTATTACTATTAACTGGCACATTTTCCCACATTGAATTATCTCTGAAATTGGGCTGCTGCATCTAGCAATACACCAGTTAAAATTAAAGTTGAGTTCTAGAGGAGATTTACTTTGTCATTCACTTAAGGGCATAATCAGCCATACTGGTAGTGCAAATTCAGACCACAAAACATTTGTGGAAAAATTCCATTACTTTTAATTCCATTTTTACATTAACTTCAAAAGAACATTTTCATTGTAAACTGGATAAAGGTTTGCAGAGCAGATCATCAGTTATACAGTCCACAAGATGTACTCAGTTTTTTCTTCTCATTGATTGCAAACTCCTCAATGTAACATCACTTACCCATTTTTACCCTGTGTTTCCTGTTTCCATTCCTCCTTCTTCCCTAACCCATCTAACTTGGTCCTTGGGTAAAGCTGCCCTTTGATCTTGAATGGTGAATTTAAAGTGTGTGTACTTCACTAGTTTTACTGTACCACCACCCCACCCCCTTATAGACTTATCTGGTGTCTGCCTGAAAATTGAGCCACAGGGGTGAGTTCAGTTCCATTTTTGCATGTTCATTTCCAGACCCGAAAGCTGATTAACTAAGTGCCATAGCCTCAGGAGTTCTACCAGAAGTCTGCCTGACCAGTAAACCTAAGTCTTTTTGTTGTTGTTGTTTTTTATGATTTTAAATTTTGTTCCCCACTCTATCCTGGACCTTCTAGTAGCCAACACCATCTAGTTCTTCTGGTCTCAAAGTCATGGAGACAGATACTCACGAACTTCCTGAAGCACCTTCATATGACTGGCTTATTATTCTAATTCTCAGGGGGAGGCTTTTCCGCCTCCTAGTACTCAGTGTCAAGGCTAAGATGTGCACATTTCATGTGGACTCCTTTCTTGCTATAGCTTGATTCTCCTTTATCCTTATATTATGGGCCTTAATCTTTGATGTAAGGAATCTTGTGTTAGACTCTACTTTTAAGCATATACCCCCTTCCTTAGTGGTATATAATGTAGATGGGTCTTAAATTGATGCCATCTTAATTTGTAATCATCCTTAATCTTATTCTGTGCATGCCTTCATATGCCATTCTTTTTTCTGGAACTTTTTTGTATTGAGTATTTGAAAACAGTATTATAATTAGCTCATGTTTTATGTTATAAATGATAATATGTTTGCTGTTCAGACTCTCAAAACATAAGCTGTTGTTTTTTCATAATCTGATAAAATATATCGCTCCTGAGGATGTTTCTCAGAGAAAGTGTTTAGATAAATTGGTAAGAAGTTATTGGCTAGTATATGAAAACAATATTACTGAATGACTTTGCTTTTACAATTTTGTCCAGAATGTTTTAATCATATCTGTATATCCATGGTGTTTTGTGTAAAGTTTCAATTTTTAAAATTTAGCTTCACTAATTAGAAAATCTTATTTGTAGTATTTTAGATCACTAAGTATGCTTTTTACTGAAGGATGTCTTGGTATCAGTGTTTTTAAATAACAGCTTTATGATGGAGTACTTTTTAAAAGTGTATAATTCAGTGGCTTATAGTATATTTACAAATATATGTGCGTCCAACACCACTATTTAATTTTAGAATACTTCCATTACCCCTAAAAGAAACCCTATAGCCATTAGTAGGAACTCCCTATTGTCTCTGGCCAGGGCTTTGAACCAGTTCTTCCTGGTTCACAGAAGACGGATAAAGCAAAACTGGAACATACCCGAATTTGTGAAAGGTGAATGTGCTGGAGTGATAACCAAAATGGAAAATGTTAGAAACTTAATCTCACTTCTAGAAAACAAGGGTAGTGTGTGCATTGCCTAGCAACCAGATCTCTTGAACAGCAGAGTTGGAAATGGTTGTCCTACTGAAAGATAAGACTGACTGCATTTCTTTGACTGTATGTCACTCTCCACAGTTCTGGCAAAAATCCAATCTGTTACATCGAGCACCTGAAAAGACTTACTACACCTTTTCTAGCTCTCACATTCCAGGGCTTTGAGCCTTACTTTTTCCTGTTTGGTTATAGTTTCAGTATATACACATTTTGCAAATTTGGGTCTGTTTCAGTTTCACTGTGTTGACCAAAGGCTTGTTACTGGCAACCACTAATGCCTTTAAGTTATTAGTTTAAATTAAATTTTTAGTTCAATTTTATGTCTACTAGTTACAAGGCCCTAGGCTGAGTATATAGACTACATCTGTGGAACAGACCATCAATTACTGATATGCAAATTCAAATTAAAGCTGAAGAAAATGAAAACAAATCTACGAGAGGCAAAATATGATCTTGAATTTATCCCTCCTGAATTTAGAGATCATCTGAAGAACAGATTTGATGAATTAAACACTAAAGACCTAAGACCAGAAGAGTTGTGGGATGACATCAAGCATATCATACATGAAGAGAGCAAAAAGTCATTAAGAAGACAAGAAAGAAGGAAAAGATCAAGATGGATGTCAGAAGAGACTCTGAAACTTGCTCTCCAATTTAGTTCTTAAAAAAGAACATAGTGGTGGTGGGAGGTACAAAGGCAAGAAGTGACTGGCTTACAAGCTTTCAAGAGGAAACCTAGATCCAGAGGGCCTGGAGGAAGGTAGAATCTCCAGTGAGTAATATCCAATCTGTCTAGGCGGAGCTGATGCAATGAAATGCAGACGGGTCTCTTGTGATACAATAGTGAATAATTGTTATCAGGACTGATTGTGAGGGTCGGAAATGTAAAGGTAGACGTTTTATAGCAAGGAGGGGATTGATTAACTTTTCAGTCAAGGAGCCGAGGTCCCTACCTAGGACCATCAAGGGAGAATAGCAGAGAGCGGGACCCTACCCAGAGAAGCAGTGATGTCTGAAATGGAGCCAGAGATGATGACGTGGAGCGATGGAGCAGCTGGAGACTTTAGATCCAGAGAGGGAGAGCGACTGTGTGCTGAAGACCTAGGGGGTACGGGGGAAGGATATCAGGGTATGCCCTTTGGTTGGTTGATGATGCATGGAGGGGATTGTAACCATGGCAATGAGACGATATATGATAGAATGAATGTAAAACTAATGTTCTCCCATGTAAACTATCACATAATTCACAATAAAACACTTAAGAAAAAAAAAAAGAGCATAGTGCTTAAGCAACAATTTTAGTAGTTAAACTCAACTATTTGGTTGTAAGAAGACTTCAGGGATATTTTTGGTTTAAGATTTAAAGATTATCTCAGGGCAGTAGTTTCAGAGACCTCCAGTAGTAGTTTGCTTTGATTTTTAGGACAAAAGATGCTTGATGTGGAGTAACATAACATAAAATTGGCAAATTTTGTTGGCAAAATGGTGAAATAATTTGAACTCCATGATGATGAATGTAAGAATTTTTAATTTATATGAGTAGGTTATGAACAATGACTAAAGGTTATTAAGGAGCAGAGTGTCATGATTGAATCTGGACTTTAGAACAGTGCTTCTCAAATGATCTGTGGTGTAGCACCAGCTTTTTAAAATTTTCAGTCTGTTTCTAATAGATACTTCTTTAAAATATAATAATAAAAAGTTACTAGAAAATGGAGACATACATAAGATATGTTGTTAAGTGTTGTCAAGTCAGTTCTGACTCATAGCTTATCCTGTATAGGGTTTCTGAGGAGCAACTGGTGGGTTTGAACAGCCGACCTTATGGCTCAAACTGACCTTGCACACCAGCATATTATCCTGCAGTGCCACACCAGAGATCCCATATAAGATACTGTTGTTGTTGTTAAGTGTCGTTGAGTTGGTTTTCACCCATGGCAACCCTGTATAGGGCTTCTGAGGAGCAGCTGTTGAACTGGAACTGCTGACCTTGCGATTCAAACTGACTTTGCAGTCCAGTGCATTAACCTCTAGAGGCCATATAAGCCTATATTATTTATTATTACATTTAACAAATATAAAATTTCTCTGTTGAATTTCCATGAAAATTTGTAAACGCAGTTTCTGTATGTTTAAGGGGACCTCAAAAAGTTTGTGGAAAGTGCTCGCTTCGGCAACACATATACACAGAAGAGTAGCATGTCTCCTACACATTTTGTATTTTTATATGAAGAAATGCTCTCAATCATTAGTCATTAGGAAACACTGAGATAGCATCTCACCCCAGCATGAACAACAGAGTTTAAAAAAACAGAAAACAGCAAATGCTGATGAGTGTGTGGAAAGACTGGGACCCTCCTACCCTGCTGGTGGGACTGTAAAATGGTGCAGCTGCTGTAGAAAATGGTATGAATATAGATCTGGAAATAGGAGAACCATGTGACCCAGCAATTCCTCTAATTGGTATATTTCCCCAAGAAATGAGAGCCATGGGCATGAGTAGATATATGCACAGCACCACTCATAGCAGCACTATTAATAATAGTAAAAAGATGGAGACAGCCTAAATGCCCATCCACGGAAGAATGAGTAAACAAAATTTGGTATACACATACAATGGAATACTACTCAATGCTGAAGAATAAAGATGAATCTGGGAATGTCCTGGAGGATATATGCTTTGTAAAATTAGTCAATCACTAAAAAGCAAATATTGTATGACATCGTATTGTAAAAATTCAAGAAGAAATGTTTTCCTGCTAAAGGAACACTATTTGATTGTTGTTGTTAAGTGCCGTCGAGTCGATTCCGACCCATAATGACTATCTAGAGGGTTTCCAAGGAGCTATTGGTGAGCTTGAACCACCGACCTTGCAGTTCAAATTCCTTTATATAAGGATGTCACAAAGGATATTTATAAATGTGTATTTACCTTTGCTGCAAATATACCTATGAATGTGGTGGAGCATACAGGGAGCACATGATAAAAAGTTCTTATTCTTGTTGCTGTTAAGTACCATTGAGTTGGTACCAACTTATAGTGGCCCTGTATAGCATTTCTGAGAAGCTACTGGTGAGCTTGAACCGCCAACCATGAGGTTCAAACTGACCTTGTAGTCCAGCGTATTAACCCACAGCATCATACTAGAACTCCAAATTATTAAACATCTTAGGACAGTGAGTTGCTGGGCCTGGGGACTCAGGACTATAGTTTCAGGGAACACTGGGTCGGTTGGTATAACTTACTCCACAAAGATAACGTTCTACATCCTACTTAGTTGAGTATCGAATATTTGAGGTGAGTAGATATATTAAAAGTTCATGAGAGGCCATCTAAGGTGTAACTTTTGGTCTCTCCATGTGTGGAAGAAAGAAAAGTGATGAAAATTGAAGATGCTTGTAATCAATTAATCCATTGGAATAATGGAACATGTGAACCACATCACTTTCCATGATTCTGAGACCAGAAGAACTAGATTGAAAGGGTTTACATTGATAAAATGTGGAACAAAACTCAAAATTATAAAAATAATACTGGCTTACTGGTCAGAAAGAGACTGGAGGAACCATAAACTATAGCCTTCAACCACCCTTCAGGCTTGGAAAGGAACGCACCCTCATGGCCCAGTTTTCACTCAAGCAGTAGATAGGTATATAGAGGGGACAGCATACACTAGTCAGGTATGCTCACCATGGATTATGGTCTATCATCAAGATCAAAATGACAACATTTATTAAGGACAAAGTTGAGAAGTGTTGGGAAGGAGGCTGGAATGGAAATAGGAACCATAGGTGGTATAACTTGTTACATGGAGGGTCCCGCAATCATTTAGATGAAACAAAATGAATCATTTGTTGAATGTAAACTTGATGATATTCTCTGTAAACCTTCATTCAATTCACAATAAAAAGTTAAATAAATAAAAAGTTCATGGGTCAGTTCCGTTTTTCACGAACCTTTTTTGAAGTCCCTTTGTATCTTGTCATAGATCAATAGCAGATTTTCATAGATACTAGGATTGGTCTGTGGACTAGAATACCATTATGTTAGAGTAGCTCACTTACCATGAGTGTGTAAAAGCAGTTGGGAGATGAGTGCTGGAAAGTTCGTGTGGACCTGGACAAGTTGTTAGTAGTGTGAGTAGAGTGGAAGATCTGGATTCCAGAGGCATAGTGGAAATGTAAATGAAGGCACAAGATATGATTGAATGTGGTTTTGAGGGAGAGAAAAGACTCATAAGATCATTAGACTTTAGGCTTGAGTGCCAATAGCAGAAATAGAAAGGAGATCATTTGGTGATAAGGTGCTGAATTAGGTTCATTTTTCAGTTCTGTAAACACACACACATCTCCTGGTTCATAATCTCAGTTTGCCTCCTCAAACAGCAGCTTTAACTTTTTCTTTTCTTTGGTTGTAACAAACTTTTGAGTATATAATTACACAACCTACAACCAAAACAAATACCCAAAAAGATTTTATACATGTGTCCTTCATCTCATTTGTTGTTGCAGTAACTGTTGTTGGGCATTTGGCCAGGAAATTGTGACTCCTGGGTAGGGGGAGGAGTTAGGGATAAAGTTCACCATTGCCAAAGAAATTCTATTCCAAATGGATTTATGTGCAGCAACAGTGGTATCCAATGACAAGTTAAATTAGACACAGAGGTGTTTTCTCCAACACTGTCTCAGAAGATACTTGCTGGTTCAGAAGATACATGACCTGGTTCAGACAAAATAGTCTTTTAGAAGCTAGGTCAAAATCACTAGGTAAAAAGAAAATTATAGTAGTCACTTTGAGAAGAATTTTGTTATGTGACTTCAAGAACAGATTCAGATAGTTTCACACTTTGTAAAACTGCAACAAATGAGGTAATACTGTTTTGAATTATGAGTTAAATCTTCAAAATCATTGAGTTTGCTATTTAAAAAATTCCAGATTTGGTGTAGATTGCATGTTCATGTTCCTTATATATGAAAATATTAAATCACTATTCTTGAAGCACATTATATTAATGATATTATTTTTATGGCTAGTATCTATATTTGGATAGAATTTCTTAAGATTTCTTACCTTAATGAAGTGGGAAATGGTAGTAAAAAGACATTTGTCTTGGTGTTTAAGTCTGTGCCTGGTGTTATAGTGTTCTTTTGTCTGCCTCTTAGAAATTTTCTCTTTGGTTAATGCTCAGATCTGTATCTTGTAAATGACTTTGTAGGAATTTCTTGCTGATTGTGTTTTAAGTTTGGATGTTTAGTTCAGTTATGCTTTCTAGGGTAGCAGTTTTGTGCTTTTTGAAAAAAGCAAACTTTGGAAAGTGTATTTCACAAGAATAATCAAGCTCTTGAAGGTAAGGGGGAATATATTCCATTGGTTAATAATGTAGAAAAGTGACTTAAATAAACTGGCATTGGCAAAGGTACAGTCAAGCTCTTGGAACCAGTAGAAATTTTTTATTTTCCAAGTAGGTATGATAATTTTGTTTTTAAATAATATGGTGGGATGTTGAGCCAGTTGCTTGGTTTTAGTTGATACCACACCTAACTTTCTTTCCTTGCAACCTCAGTGAAAACTAATCATAAGCTAGAGACCAAGAAGGTTAGTTTCTCCTAGAAGTCTGTATTCTGGAAACGTATGTATGGTTCAAGATTGTCTCTCTGATGAAGTCAGTGAATACATTCAGCATTTGGATATTTACTATCTTTGTAAACCTTAGCATATATAGTTTTGGCTGGCTTACTGCAGTTCTCTATAATGCAGCTGTTCCATTTTGTCATTATAGCTTTGCTTATGCACTTCAGATATTTGTACAACACATTAAATTTCATTCCTTCAAGGCCCATTCGCACCATGTTTGTTTGTTTTTTTTTAGTATAGATTAGGGGAAGGAAAAGGAAAAATGAGAATATAAAGTTTTTCTTTTTGTTTCACAAACTTCATAGTAGAAATGGATTAGAGGAAGAGACAGGAATGGTGGTTGTACTTTTTAAGTTCAGGGTTTGTTCCTCTAGGTGAGATTACTTAATCTGTGTTACCTAATCCATTAAGTAGATTATGATATGGGTTGCTAACCACAGGTTAGTAGTTTGATTCTACCAGTGGCTCTATGGGAAAAAGATGAAACTTTCTGCTCCCATAAAGATTTACAGCCTCAGAAACCCTCTACATGGTCACCATGAATCAGAACCAACTCTGTGGCTCACAACAACCAGCACCATAAAGTCTGTCCTAGCTTTCTTTGGAAAGAATGTCTTTTGGAGATAATATGAGGGGCTTCAAAAAGTTTATGGAAAATTCCATTGTCTTTTAATTCTGTTCTTCCCCACATCAGCTCCTATGTATATCAAAAAATGGTACCTACTTTGTAGTAGGCATTCAATGAATACATTGAATAGTTAAAGTGAATAGTTAGTCAAAGAGAAGAGAGTGTAATTTGATGGATATTTTGTTGTTTTTGTGAAGTGCTGTTGAGTCGGTGCCAACCCATAGCGACCCTGGAGTCCTTGTGTGGCGTTGTGGGCTAATGCATCAGGTTGCAAAGCCATTTGAACTGCAAAGTCAATGTGTTCAAGCTCACCAGCTGCTCCTTGGAAACCCTATACAGGGTCACTATGGGTTGGCACCGACTCATCTGCACTTAACAGCAACAACAAATCCAGGAGCATGGTATAGTTTTCTATTTTTGTAAGGCTCTTCTGGTTCTTGTAGTAGTGTTCTATAGTTTTCTTTGTATAGGTCTTTTGTTTCTCTGGTTACATTTATTCCTAAATATTTCATCCTTTGGGTGGCTATTGTAAATGGTATTGCTTTCCTAATTTCCTTTTCAGTGGTGTCATTATTAGTGTAGAGGAATCCAACTGATTTTTGTATGTTGATCTTGTACCCTGCCACTTTGTTGATTCTTCCAATGAGTTCCAGTAGTTTTTGTTGTGTCTGGGGTTTTCTACGTATAGGATCATATCATCTGCAAATAGAGAGAGTTTTACTTACTCTTTGCTGATTTGGATGCCTTTAATTTCCCTATCTTGCCTTATAGCTCTGGCTAATACTTCCAAAACTATATTAAATAGGGGTGGTGATAAAGGGCATCCTTGTCTGTTTCTTGTTTGCAAAAAGGAAGGCTTTTAGTTTCTCTCTATTGAGAATGATGTTGACTGTTGGTTTTGTATGTTGTTGTTGTTAGGTGCCATCGAGTCGGTACCGACTGATAGCGAATTTATCCACAGCAGAACAAAACACTGCCTGACCCTGGGCCAACCTCACTACTGTTGCCACACTTGAGTCCATCGATGCTGCCACTTGGCAAAACCATCTCTTTGGGGGTTTCCTCTTTTTCTCTGACCCTCCATGTTACCAAACATGATAACCTTCTCTAGTGACTGGTCCCTCCTAACAATATGTCCGAAGTAGGAGAGACGAAAGTTTGGCCATCTTGGCCTCCAAGGAGCACTCTGGCTGCACTTCTTCTAAAACGGATCTTTTGGTATGCTCTTAGTTATGTTGAGGAATTTCCCTTTCAATTCCTACTTTGTTGAGTGTTTTTATCAGGAATGGATGTTGAATTTTGTCAAGTGCCTTTTCTGCATAAATTGATAATGAGCATGTGGTTCTTTTCCTTTTTCTTATTTATATGGTAGATTACATTGATTTTTTTTAATGTTGAACCATCCTTGCATCCCTGATATGAATTCCACTTGGTCATGATGTATTGTTTTTTTGATGTGTTGTTGGGTTCTGTTGGCTAGGATTTTTTTTTGAGAATTTTGGCATCTATTTTCATGAAGGATATTGGTCTATAAGTTTCTTTCTTAGTGATGTCCTTCCATGGTTTTGGTATAAGGGTTATGCTTGCTTCATAGAATGTATTAGGAAGTTTTCCAACCTCTTCTATATTCTGGAATAATTTGAGTAGAATTGGTGACAGCTCATCCTTGAACGTTTGGTAAAACTTACCAGTGAAGCCATTTGGACCTGGACTTTTTTTGGTTGGGAGTTTTTTGATGACCTGGTCAATGTCTTCCTTTGTTATAGACCTGTTCAAGTTTTCTGTTTCACTCTGTGTAAGTTTAGGTAGGTCATGCTTTTCTAAAAATGCATCTGTCTCCTCTAGCTTTTCAAATTTGTTGGAGTGCAACTCTTCATAGTATTATTTATAATATTCATAATTCATAATGTTATTATCCTTTTTATTGGTTCTGTTGTGGCATCACCCATATTGTTTCTTATGGGTGTTATTTGTGTCTTCTCTCTCTTTTCTTTTGTTAGGTTTTCCAATGGTTTGTCAATTTTATTCTTTCAAAGAGCAAGCTTCTTATCCTGTTGATTCTTTCTATAGTTTTTCTAATTTCTACCTCATTTATTTCTGTTCTAATCTTTATTATTTCCTTTCTTCTGTTGAATCTAGGTTTACTTTGCTGGTCTGTTTCTAGTTGTTGGAGATGTTGTGTTAATATGTTGATTTTGGTTCTTCTTTTTGAATGGGTGCATTTATTGCAATAAATTCTCCTCTCAGCACTGTTTTTGCCGTGTCCCAAAGATTTGGGTATGTTGTGTTTTCATTCTCATTTGTTTCTAGGAACTTTGTGAATTTACGTTTTGTTTCTTTTACTACCCAGTAACTTTTTGTTGTTCGTGTTAAGTATCATGGAGTCAGTTCCGACTCATAGTGACCCTGTACAGGGTTTCTGAGGCTGTAAATCTTTACAGGAGCAGAAAGCCTCCTCTTTCTCCCATGGAACGGCTGGTAGTTTTAAAACTGCTGACCTTGAGGTTAGCAGCCCAATTTGTAATCACTGCGCTACCAGAGCTCCCTATAGCAGGGTGGTATTCAGTTTCCCTGTATTTTACTTTATTTCCTTGATCTTCTATTGTTGATTTCTAATTTTATAGCATTGTGGTCTGAGAAGCTGCTTTGTAGTATTTTGATGTTTGTAAATTTATGGAGGCTTGTTTTGTGGCCTATTCTGGAGAATGTTCCATGTGCACTGGAAAAGAAGACGAATGAAGTATTTTTATAGAGCTAGTGATTATGTTGGGGTCCTGGTAAGGTGCTCTAGGATAATCACTGGACTGCTAACCACAAGATGGGTGACTCAAACTCACCCGCTGCTCCTTGGAAACCATATAAAGGATTGCTATGAAATGAAACTGACTTGATGGCACTTAGCAATAACAACAGCAGTGGTTCTGTTGTACATAGGGCTGCTGTGAATTGAAACAACAACAATGTAATGTACATAGCAGTTACGATTGTGAAACAGGTAGATTTTCAAAGTTTTCAGAGAAACAGAGATGGTAACAGTTCTTAATTCAAGTGCCTTTGGATTGCTAAATCTTTGGTTAAAGTATTTTTAAGCAATCGTTTGAACATTTGTTTGCACTTAAGGTTGGTACATATATTTCGAGCTGAAAGGAAACAGTTTTAATTAAAAACAAAACCAAAAAAACCACAGTCATTACATATATCAGTGGTGTTTCCACATGCTTGAGTGCCAGGAATAAAATGGAATAGTTATCTCTGTGCTTATTTATAAATCATTTATGGAGCTCTGGTGTGGCGCTGTGGGTTAATACGCCAGACTGCAAAGCCGTTTAAACTGCAAGGTTGGTGGTTCACGCTCACCAGTTGCTCCTTGGAAAACCTATACAGGGTCATTATGGGCTGGAGTTGACTTGACAGCACTTAACAACAACAGTCATCTTTGTAGATAGTTGGAAACTTGCACATACTAGTTGTTAGTTGCTAGTGAGTTGGCTCAGACTCGTGATGACCTCATGTATAAAAGAATGAAATACTGCTCATTGCTGTGCCATCTACATGATTGTTAGTATCTTTGAGTGCCTTCCAAATTGTTTGGAAGGCACTCAAAGATACTAATTCCTGGTATGGCACCGTGGGCTTAATGTGCTGACCTGCAAAGTTGGTTTAAACCACAAGGTAGGCGGTTCACGCTCACCAGCTGCTCCTTGCAAACCTTGTACAGGGTCGCTATGAGTCGAAAATGACTTGATGGCACTTAACAACAACAACAATTGTATAGCACTGTGTAAGATAACATTCTGCTGTGATCATAAGGTTCTCATTAGCTGGTTTTTGGAAGTACATGGCCAAACCTTTTCTCCTAGTTCGTCTTTGTCTGGAATCTGCTGAAACCTGAGTGACCTGCTGGTATTTTAAACTGTTGGCATAGTTTGCCGCATCATAACATGTAAACCACCCTAGCATGACAAATTTACAGTTGGATGGTGGATACACAAATTGTTGTTGCTGCTGGTAGATGACATCCAGTTGGTTCTGACTCACAGCAGTCCTGTGTATAACAGAACAAAGCACTGCCTGGTCCTGTGCCAGCCATACAATTGTTAGGTTTAAGCCCATTGTTAACTGCCATTGTGTCAGTCCATCTCATTGGGGGTCTGTCTCTTTTTTGATGACTATTCACTCTACCCAATATGATATCTTTCTCCAGGGACTGGTCCCTCTTGATTACATGTCCAAAGTATGAGAGATGAAGTCTCACCATCTTCGCTTCTAAGATACATTCTGGATGTACTTCTTCCAAGACAGATATGTTGGTTCTGGAAGTGCATGGTACTTACTTTAAATATTCTTTGCCAACACCTTAAGTCAAATACAATGATTCTTCTCTGGTTTTCCTTACTGATTTTCCATCTTTCACATGCTTATGAGGTGATTAAAAATACACTGGCTTGGGTCAGGCTTCCTTAGTCCTAAAGTGGCATTTTTTCTCTGTAACACTTTAAAGAAGTTTTTTGCAGCAGTTTTAGCAATTACAATACATCATTTAATTCCTTGACTACTGCTTCTATGAGCATTGATTTACACAAATTTGTTAAGTGCAATTAGATCAATTCTGACTCATAGCAACCCTGTATAGGGTTTCCGAGGAATAGCTGGTGGATTTGAACTGCTGACTTTGCAGTGCAAACTTACTTTGCTATTCAGTGCTTATCCACACCAGGACTCCATGATGCCACACCCTTTAAAAATGGTTAAATAAATGTCTGTGGGAAATCTAATATTTTCTCCTTGCATCCAGTGAAGTCTTCTACATCCCATGGTACAACCACTCTTCTTTTGACCTAGATCATTAATGGGAGGGCCTAGCCCAGGCATTTTCATTTTTCTTAGGTTATTATGATAGTGATAGACACAAATGTGTGAGATCTATAGTTACTTATGAAATGCAGACTAAGAAAAGGTTTGATAATAAGAGGATAATAAGTCATTTATAACTTTAGCTACCAAGCTGTGGATCTAGGTAGAAAGTGTATCCTTTTTTTCATGGAGAATAAAACATACTTCAAAAGACCGTCCTAACGAGAAGATATATGCACACTAATGTTCATAGCAGCATTATTTACAATAGCAAAAAGATGGAGACAGCTGAAATGCCCATCCCACCAGCAATGCAGGAGCGTCCCAGTCTCTTCACATCCTCACCTGCATTTATTGTCCTCTACTTTTTTGATCTTTGCTGTTACTGCTGGTGTGAGATGATATCTCATTGTTGTTTTGATTTGCATCTTTCTAGTGGCTAGTGATCATGAACATTTCTTCATATGCTTGTTGGCTGCCCGAATCTCCTCTTTGGTGAAGTGTCTATTCATGTCCTGTGCCCATTTTTTATTTGGGTTATTTGTCTTTTTCTTGTAGAGGTGTTGTGTTTCCTATTACTTTGACTTCTTGAGCTGCCTTTTGAAATTTTCTGTTCAGCTCTTTTATGTCCTCATTTCTTCCATTTGCTTTAGCATGTCTACCCTAGAGAGCAAATTTCAGAGCCTTTTCTTACATCCATTTTAATGTTTTCATTCTTTCTTGTCTTCTTAATTACCTTTTGCTTTCTTGATGTCATCCCACAATTCTTCTGGTTTTCAGTCTTTGGTGTCTAATGCATCAAATTTGTTCTTCAGATGATCTCTAAATTCAGGTGGGATATGTTTAAGGTTACATTTTGGCTCTCATGGACTTTTCCTTTTCTTCAGCTTTAGCCTGAACTTTCATACAACTAATTTATGGTCTGTTCTACAGTCTGTCCCTGGCCTTGTTTTAGCTGATGATATGGAGCTTTTCTACTGTCTCAGTCCACAGATGTAGTCAATTTGATTTCTGTGTCTTTCATCTGGTGAGGTCCATGTGTATAGTTGTCTTTTATTTTGTTTAAAAAAGGTATTTGCAATGAAGAAGTCATTGTTCTTGCAAAATTATATATTAATGCAGTCACCAAGGCCATATTTTCCACCTACTGATGCTTCCTTTTTGTTTCCAATCTTTGCATGCCAATCACCAGTATTTATCAGTACATTGTGATTACGTGTTTGATCAATTTCAGCTAGAAGAATTAGGCAGAATTCTTCAATTTCACCATCACTGGCTTTAGTGGTTGGTGTATAAATTTGAATAATAGTGGTACTAACTGGTCTTCCTTGTAGGTGTATGGATATTATCCTGTCGCAGTACTTCAAGACAGATTTGAAATGTTCTTTTTGATGATGAACACACCACCATTCCTCTTCAGTTGGTCATTTTCAGATTGAAAATGGCCAATACCAGTCCATTTTGGCTCACTAATGCCTAGAATAATATCAGTCTTTATACATTTCATTTCTTATTTGACAGTTTTTAATTTTCCTAGATTCATTTTTCATACAGTCCTTGTTTCAGTTATTAATGGATATTTTTAGCCATTTCTTCTCATTTTGAATTGTGCCCCCAACAGCAAATGAAGGTCCTGAAGGCTTTACTGTAATCGCACCCTTGTGGTCAACTCTGCTTTGAGGAGGCAGCTCTTCCCCAGTAGTATTTTGAGTGCCTTCTACTTAAAGGCTCAGTTTCCAGCACTGTGTTTGATAATATTCTGGTGCTCTTAATCATGTTTCAATATTCAGTGTTCGGATGGTATCTGACAGTGGTCCACTGCTATTCATAATGTTTTCGATGAGTATGTATTCAGAAGTAGTCCATCTTTCCTCCTCTCTAATCTGTCTTTGCTGATGTCCAATGGACCTTGGCTGAAAGCAGAGAATATCAGAAAGATGTTTATCTCTGCTTTATTGACTACACAAAGGCTTTCAATTGTGTAGATCATGACAAACTATGGACAGCACTGCGAAGTATGAGTATTCCGGAACACTTAATTGTGCTCATGAGGAATCTGTACCTGGACCAAGAGGCAGTTGTTTGAACAGAATATGGGAACACTGAATGGTTTAAAATTAAGAAAGGTGTGCGACAAGGTTGTATTCTTTCACCATGCTTATTCATCTGTATGCTGAGCAAATAATCTGAGAAGCTGGGTTCCGTGAAGAAAAATGTGGCATCAGGATTGGAGGAAGACTCATTAACAACCTACAATATGCAGATGATACAACCTTGTTTGCTGAAAGTGAAGAGGATTTAAAACATTTACTGATAAAGATCAAAGACCACAGCCATCGGTATGGATTACATCTCATTGTAAACAACACAAAAATCTTCACCACTGGACCAATAAACAACATT
Organism: Chrysochloris asiatica; assembly: GCF_000296735.1. Lineage (NCBI taxonomy): Eukaryota > Metazoa > Chordata > Mammalia > Afrosoricida > Chrysochloridae > Chrysochloris > Chrysochloris asiatica. The sequence goes on along the minus strand of NW_006408521.1, from coordinate 30,418,629 downwards.
CTTATCAACGGAGAAAAGATTGAAGT
>NW_006408521.1:30417232-30418503 GCF_000296735.1 Chrysochloris asiatica | reverse complement strand
CTCTAGATTCATCAACTAAGAAGAGAAGGACTAAGAACTGGTGGTCAGGAGCAGACTTGCAGAATGTGCCCTTTGGAGATGTAAATTATTATATATGCCAGAGTGGGTTTTTTTTGTTTGTGTGTTTTTTGAAAAGCTAAAGTGGATAGAGAGAAATACTTTTAAGTGATGGTATATGGAGGGGATTATAATCAATGTAATGAAACAAGTTATATGATTGGTTGAATGTGAAACTGATGATGTGCCCTGTAAACTTACACTAAATCCACAATAAAAACCTTAAATTAAAAAAAAAAAAAAATCCTCACAACTGGACCAGTAAATAACATCGTTATTAATGGAGAAAGATAAAAGTTGTTAAAGACTTCGTTTTGCTTGGATGTACTATCAATACTCATGGAAGCAGCAGTCAAGAAATCAAACCACTTACTGCATTAGACAGATCTGCTGCACAAGACCTCTTTAAAGTATTCAACAGCAATGATGTCAGTTTGAGGACTAAGGTGCACCTGACCCAGGCCATGGTATTTTCAATAGCCTCATATGTGAAAGTTAGACAATGAGTAGGAAGACTGTGGAAGAATTGATGCATTTGAATAATGATGTTGGAGAAGATTCAAAGTACATGGGCTGTCAGAAGAATCAACAAATCTGTGTTGGAAGAAGTATAGCCAGGATGCCTCTCAGAAGCCATGATGATGAGCCTTTGTCTCTCATACGTTGGGCACATGGATTGGCACAGTGGCAGTGGCAATGGGCTCAAGCTTAACAATTGAGAGACTGGTGCAGACCAGACAGTTGCCATTTTGTTTTCTTGTGCCTAGGGTTGCTATGGCTCAGAATTGACTCAGCAGCCTCTGACAACAATATGTTGTTGCATGGAGTCTTGGTGTGGCACTGTAGGATAAGTACTGGACTACTCATCAAAAGGTCAGCAGTTCAAATCCACCAGCTGCTTCAACTCCACCAGCTGTTTGTCAGAAACCCTATACTGGGTTGCTATGAGTTGGAATCAATTCTACTGCACTTAACAGTGTATGCTATTCCAAACCTAGCCACTTTGCAATAACAAGTATTTAAGCTATGGTGAGAGAAGATAGACCAAAGAGCACCAGATAATAAATTAAGAGATTTACAATGATTGATTTATGAATGTTAAGCCAACTTTGCATTCCCAGGATAAATCCCACCTGGTTGGATGTTGTATTGTATATATTGGTATATTCAGTTTGTTGTTGTTGTTAAGTGCCGTCGAGTCGGTTCCGACCCAT
>NW_006408521.1:30411334-30417132 GCF_000296735.1 Chrysochloris asiatica | reverse complement strand
ATAGATCTGTTTTGGAAGAAGTGCAGCCAGAGTGCTCCTTGGAGGCCAAGATGGCCAAACTTCGTCTCTCATACTTTGGACATATTGTCAGGAGGGATCAGTCGCTGGAGAAGGATATCATGTGTGGTATGGTGGAGGGACAGAGAAAAAGTGGAAGACCCCCAGCAAGATGGTTTGGCCAAGTGGCAGCATCGATGGACTCAAGTGTGGCAACAGTAGTAAGGTTGGCCCAGGATCGGGCAGTGTTTCGTTCTGCTGTGAATAAGGTCGCTATGAGTTGGTACCGACTCAGTGGCACCTCACAACAACAACAACAAGTCTGTATTCATCTGGAAGCTCAGCTGAAACCTGTGTACCATGGGTGACCCTGCTGGTATTTAAAATACTGGTGGCATAGCTTCCAGAATAAGAGGAACACCCAAGCCACCATAGTACAACAAACTGACTGGTGAATGGAGGGCATTATTTGTAGTTCCCTTAAGCCATGACCATGTTTAGTTCTTCTGAAAGGTTGCTTTTCTTTGTCTGACTGGAAAAATTTGCCTTTCTTTGTCTGACTGGAAAAATTCTACTGATTGTTTGAGATTTTGCTCAAACATCTCATCCTGACAGCTCTAACCAACTGATTGCTTTCTCCTCATTATTTGAATTGCTGTAATTACTTGCTGTTAAGTCTCTTTTCTAGGTGACTTCCTCAAGGAAAGATATTAAGGTATAATATAAGTTCTGTGAGGGCAGGTACTCTTTTGTTCACTGCCATCTCTCAGTAGTATCTGGCCTACGGTATAGTATGTATACTCAGTAAATATTTGTTGTATGACTATATTATGTGTTTAGATCTGGCATATGATTGGCTTTTAGTGAAATTTTGTTTATTGAATGCATTATAAATGATTGAGTAGGAAAGAATAAATCCCACAAATAAGCTTATTGTATGAAACCAGGCTATGAAAAGGAGATCCTACTCCCTGAAATCTTCTGTATGTGGTGGTAGTGCTAATGCCAGCAAACAAGACACAAATTCACATATTCTCATTATAATATCTGATTTTACTTCTGATTTAAGAAGGATATGAGTAATTTTTTCGTGGATCTTAATATTGCTACTCAAATAAGAATATCTAGAAAAATAGCCAAATAGCTTCTTTACAGTTTATATTATTTTGGTGGTGTTTATTTCAGTGTTAACTTATGTTTCATTTTTTTACTCCTTTCAACAGGGTGTTTGTGAACCGAAGCTTAGCCATGGAAAAAATAAAGTGCTTTGGTTTTGATATGGATTACACACTTGCGGGTGAGTGACATTTTCTGATTGCTTAGTAACTGCTCCTTTGGATATAGCGCAGTGGGTCCACCGTGGGCAAGTCAGGAAGTGCGTGTTGATTTAATCATGTTTACTGCCAGAAGCTCTTATTTTGAAGCTGCTTCCATTGAGTATTGTAAATATTTAAATCACCAGATAGTCTTGAAATTTAGCTCATGCGTTTGTACAGATAGCTAGAACAAGTGCTAAAGTTTTTTGTTTCATTTTAGAAACATTGGTAACAGTGATATGAATAAATTAAACATTGATGTGTACATTTATTTGGGCATTTTTGGCTTTTACTGTATTAAGTTATTATTTTTCAGGGATGGCATTGTATATCTCACTCTGCCACAGTCAAGCTTTATTAGTTAAATCTTTTAATCTGTTATTCATAATACAAATGGAAAGTGTATTCATTTTTCAGTGAAATGAATGCACATATAGTATGTGAAAGTATTTTCAAAGACCAGAACATTAGCTTTATTCATTAACAAAATATCCTTTAAACATCAGCACTGTGCTTTTTTCCTCTTTGTCTCTAGAACACAATTGATAAGAGTATTAGTCAGCTATATCATCTTTTCAGAATTGATTAAGGTTTAAAATATTTTCAGTCTGGTAAAAATGCCATTCACCTTAAGAAGCAGTCAGTATGAAGGGTTGAGTTGTGTTAGTGTGTGAATGTGCACTTTTACTACTGTTGATACTCGAAAGAATTTTTCAGAAATCTCTGAACTTTTTTTCTAAGTACATAAAAACCTTAAAATGTTTATAAATTCAGGCGTTATGCTACAGGATAGGTAATTGCTGTTGTTGTTAAGTGCCTTTGAGTCAGTTCCAACTGATAGGGATTCTGTATGGTGTTACCAAGGAGCGGCCTGTGAATTTGAACCACCGACCTTGTGGTCTAGTACATTATCCCACAGAGCTACACGGGTACTCCACCCTTGCTTTTAAGTAATTTACAAGCCAATAGAGACAGCCAGTAAACTAAAGCAGTACTCGGCGTATGAATTCTCATAGAGGAAGATTATCAACATGTTTAGGAGCAGAGAGAAGACAAGGTTTTGAGGAAGAATACACTCCCTTTCTAAGAACTTACTCTTATTACAGTAATGTTTATTCTCAATACTCAAAAGCTTTTAAAAAAAACACCCTACTTATGTTAGTCTTGTCTCATGTTTCATGACACATATTTCTGGTGAGGAAGCCCTGGGTGGTACAAACAGGTAAAGAACTCAAATACTGACCTCTCAAATGCTAACAGAAAGGCTCAGAAATAAGGCCTCAGAATAAACACTTGATGATCTATTTCCAGAACATCAGTCATCTAAAACACTGTGGAGCACAATTTCACTCTGACACAACATGGGGCCACCATGAGTCATGTAACTGGTATTTCTTTCTAGTGAAAAGTTTTAGTACTTAAAATATAATATTTGGTTGGTTGTTTCTTTATTTAAATAGTCAAAAGTTACTTAGAGTTAAATTTAGTGAATTGAGTACTATATCTTATTAAATGTTCTTCTGGCTCTGTTGAGATGATCATATGGTTTTTCTTGCTGATCTGCTAAAATGGTGAATTACAGTGATTGCTTTCAGAATTTCAGTGCAACATGGCATTCACAGGATTAAACCCACCTGGTTGGATGTTGTACTTTATATATTGGTATATTCAGTTTACTGATCTTTTGTTTAGGATTTTTGCATTATGTTTATAAGGTCTATATAGTTTTATTTTCTTGTAATGTCTGTGTAATTTTTATATCAGGGTAATGTTGGCCTTATAAAATAAGTTGTGAGCCATTTCCTTCTCTTTCTTGAAAATTTATGTAGGATTGATATTTTTTTCTTAAACGTTTGATAGAATTTATCAGTGAAGCATCTAGAACAGGAGCTAGCTTTGTGAGAAGGTTTCTAACCATACTGTCAACTTTTAAAAATGATAGTTATTAATTTTTTTTCTTGTTTTGATAATTTGTGTATATTTAATCTAAATCATTGAATTGCTTGGCATAAAGTTACTCATAATGTTCCCTTATTGCCCTTTTGATGTCTGTAGGGTCTGTGGTGATACCTCCCTTTTTATTCCTGATTTTAGTAATTTGTATATAATTTTTACCTTCATCAAATCCAGCAAGTTACAATGATTGCTTTTCAAAGAACCAGCTTTTTATTTCAGTGGTATTCTCAAATATAATTTGAAATTAAAGGTGGTTAGGGAGAGAAGAAGAGTCCTGGTGCGGCGTTGCAGGCTGATGCACTGGACTGCAAAATTGATTAGAATTGCAAAGTCAGTGGTTCAAACTTTACCAGCCACTCCTTAGAAACCCTATGCAGGGTAGCTCTGAGTTGGAAAGGACTCAATGGCACTTAACAACAACAAAGGGGAAGAAGAGGAATAAACTGTTGCTGTAAGGGTTAAATGTGAATTAATTTATAAAAATGACTATAGTAAAAGGAGTTATCTTCATCTTACTGGTAATAGATACCAGAGTATTGATAACTGAATTTTGTCTCTAAGAGGAAATCTAAGGATTAAGGAGAAAAACATCAACTTCACACGTGTCTGTTGTAGAACAGCCTGAAATGCTAGGCAGATATCAGTGGGCTAATTAAACATCCTTTTGTCTTTTAAGTATTGTAAATGATAATTAAAAATAAAAGTTCTTTCCTAGACAGCTTTTAATGGTATTTTGGCAGCAGAGTTATATTCCCATGGAAATAAGGTATTGGAGGGTTATTTCTTGGTAAGATTGAGCTGAAAGAAATAGATTTCAGAGAAAATATCTTTATTTAAATAATAAAATAATTCCTTTTTGACAAACACATCTGATGTGCTTCTGATAGATTTAAAAAAAAAAAGAAAATAGGGATTTTCATCGTGTTTAGACGGGTCTTATGAATGGAGATGGGGATACGATTATTAGGATTTAGTAGTGAGTAATTGTTATGACTAATTGCGACTGTCACAACTATAAAGGTATAAGTTTTGTAACAAAAAGAGGGGGAGTAGTTAGAGTTCAGGAAGAGAGGACCTTAGTACCATCAAGAGAGAAGAGCACAAGCGGAATGTGGGACCCTATCCAAGAAGCAGTGACACCAGAGATGGAGTCAGATGACATGGAGAGAGAGAGCAGCTGAGGACTCTAGACTCATGGAAAGAGAAAGGCTGCGTGCCGGCGGCCAGGAAGCAGGCTTGCAGAATGTGCCCTTTGGCTGTTTAAATGATTATATATTTCTGAGTGTTTTTGTCACCTCCCCCGCCCCCCCCAAAAAAAAAAACACCCCAGGGGAATAAAATACTGTTGTATGATGATGCACAGATGAGATTGTAATCATTGCAATGAAATGATTAGTGTAAAAATGATGTTCTCCCATGTAAGCTATCACTCAATTTATAATAAAACCTTAAGAAGAAAAGCCATATGGATCCAGAGACTGTAGCCCTTAGACACCTTAGCCTTGAATTGAACTCACCCCTGGGGAGCGGCTTTCAGCCAAACAATAAATGGGCCTATAGCATTAATAATGATTCTTAGTAGTGCATTGGGTTAAGCAGTGGGATGCTAGTCACAAGTTTGGCAATTCAAAACCACCAGCTGCTCTGCAGGGAAAAGATGATCATCTTGCCCATAAAGATTTACAGTCTTGAAAACTTATGGAGCAGTTCTACTCTGTCTTACAGGCATGTTAAAAGTTAGAATCGACTCATGGCAGTGAGATCACTAGGGGGATAAAGTGATAATAACAGCAGGGAAGAATGTACCCCGCAGTACAATCAACCATACAAGACCTAAAGGGTATTTACCCAAAACAAAGCACAGAAGGCAGGACGGGGCAGGAAAATACAGACAAATGGAAATGGGGAACCCAGGTTGGAAGTAAGAAGAATGCTGTTCCATTGAAGGGATTCAATCTTGTCACAAAACAAAATGTGTAAATATTGTTGAGTGGAAAACCAACTTGATCTGTAAACTTTCACCCTAACAACAATTAAAAATAAATAAAACAGGGATTTTCTGAAATAAACTTTTAGGTGGAAAGAAATAATTAACTTTTGCTGTTGCCTGACAAACTTAAATATATGGTTATTTCTGTGGAGTTAACATAAAATTATGCAAATAGGATTCTTGCATTTAAAGAATTTATAACCCCAAGGGAAGGAAGAGCAGCATATCTTTGGGAAGGATAGAAGGGTTTGTTAACATTTGTTTAATGCCCTTTATAAGTATGTTGTTATTATGTGCTGTCGAGTAGGTTCTAACCTATAGCAACCCTGTGTAGGGTTTCCAGGGAGCAGCTGGTGGGTTTAAACTGCTGACCTGCAGTTCAAAGTGACTTTGTGGTCCAGTGCATTATCCTGCAGTGCCACACTAGGTCTCCCCTTTAGAAATATAGAACCACTCTTAGCATAGGGTTGTGAAAATGCATTATTTCAAATTTTGTTCGTTTGGGAAATCATCTTGGTTTTTCTTTTCTTTCTTTCTTT
>NW_006408521.1:30397167-30406012 GCF_000296735.1 Chrysochloris asiatica | reverse complement strand
TCTCCCGCAGAGCGGCTGGTAGTTTCGAACCACTGACCTTAAGGTTCGCAGCCCGATTCGTAACCACTACGCTACCAGAGCTCCTTTAGTGGTCTTTTATTCAGGATTTTTGAATTATGTTTATAAGGTGTATAGGTCTATATACTTTTTATTTTCTTGTAATGTCTGTCGAATTGTTAAATAATTCTTGATGTTGGTAAATCAGCTATCAGCAAAAGCATTTCAGGACTTTTGATCAAGATTTCCTCCTGCATTAATTAGTAGATGCACTCTGATCTTGTTTTATTGTTACTGGAATTGACTCAACTCACTTGACATTTAAATGAACATTTTTTGCATGGTGTGTTTACTTGGATTAGAGTCCAGGGCACTCAGATCATGTTTCTGTCAGCAGTTATATATTCTCTCCAAACTTACTGGCATTTAGAGGTGTTTAAAGAGGTGAGAAAAAAACAATGTAAGTAAGAAGCATTGTGCAATATTGGTGTACCGTTATTATAGACAGAGCATTCTTTGAACTAGTGATGAATTACATTAATATAGCTCCTTAGTTGGGTTGAACTGACTGGATAGTGACTGGATGCATCTCTTTGAAGTTTTTAGTATGACAGAAGGTCTCTTAAGGGACTGTATTTGCTTAAAAAGTTTTTTCATACAAGCCAAGAAGTTTCTTCAGAAAAGCTGGAGAAATTCTTACTGTCTCAAGTCATGAGGCAAACACTCGGGACCTCCTTCTTACAACTTGAAAAAATGTAGAATTTGCACTTACCTTACCCCACAGACATCCAAACCGATTGTCTAAATGCAAGAGATTTCTGTTAGGGAATGAGCACCTAAAAAAATCAATAGAAAATTAACTTATGTGTCTCCTCTGACTTAGTCTTGGGAGATCTGTCAGTTTGTGAATGGATCAAAAGTGTAAAATTGAAGATTAAAGGAATATAAAAAATAGGTGTAGTTTTGTAAGTAAAATGAATTTATTGTCCTCCCTAATGATCTTTTTTTTTTTTAATTTAAGACCTTTTGAATCCCCCTACCTCAATTATGAAGAATAAGGGATATATACTGAGTGTTCGAGCAGAGAAACTAGGGTAACAGGTAAAAATTCCTCTACAGAAGAAAAAACCAGGATTATGGTTGCTAAAATTATTAATAAAAACAAATTGGAAAACAGTCGCACAAAATCAAACAAAATAAAAAATCTAATCAGAGTATAAGGGATCAACCCCAAAAGGAGAGTTGTGAAGATAAAAAATAATTATTTCTTATTAGTGTTCTGGTGTGTGCACTGTTGGATAAGCATGGGACTGCTAAATACAAGGTTATCCATTGAAACCCACCTGCAACTCCTTGAAAACCCTATACAGGGTTGCTATGAGTTAGATCCAAATTGATGACACTTGACAACAGCAACAGAGTCCAGTGGAGCCCTGGTGTGGCGCTCGCTATAGGATAAGCATTGGACTGGTAACCACAAGGTCAGCAGTGCAAATCCCCCTGCTCTTAGAAACTCAAACAGGATCACAATGAGTGAGAGAAGTAATGGGAGAGTCCATTGAATTGTTTCAAAGATTCAATTTTATCAGTTAATTACAATAGCTGCCTTTCCTTTTCAATTTGTGTTTCCCAGCATAGTAAACCAACCATGTGATTGTCAGATTAAAAATGGCAAATACCAATCCATTTCAGTTCACTAATGCCTAGGAAATTTATCTTTATGTGCTCCATTTTATTTTTGACAACTTCCAATTTTCCTGCATTCATACTTTGTGCATTCCATGTGTAATGTTTAGGGTTTTGTGTCAACTTGATTAGGCCAGCATTTCCAGAGGTTTATCAGGTATGAGGATGTGCTTATTCCCATGGTGATGAAACCTAATACAGGCATAGTTAACTCTATGATGAATGGTTATGAGCAGCCCGTCAACTGAAGGGATGCTTCCTTGTATGTGCTTGGGTGTGTGGCCTGCTCCCAATATAATGGACACACGAAAGGGACTGCCTCTTCCCCTGGGGACCTGGAACTGTACAATTGTAAGCCATTTCCTTGATAATAAACTTTTCTCTCTCTCCCTTATATATACTAAGGAGCTCTGGTATGGTAGTGGTTATGAGTTAGCCTGCTAATCTCATGGTCAGCAGTTCGAAACTACCAGCTGTTCCATGGGAGAATGATGAGGCTTTCTGCTCCCATAAAGATTTACAGCCTCGGAAACCCTGTACAGGGTCGCTATAAGTCAGAACTGACTCCACGGCACATGACAACAACAACAACATATATATACTGGTTTTGCTTCTCTAGGAAACCCAACTTAAGACACCATGTTTCAATTTTTAATGGATGTTTGCAGTTTGCAGTATTGGTGTACTATTTGCAGCTGTTTCTTCTCATTTTGAGTTGTCCCCCATCAGCAAATGAAGGTTCAGAAAGCTTTACTCAACATTTGTGTCATCATGGTCAACTGTACTTTGAAAAGTACAGTTGTATTCCCCAGCGTGTCTTCCAACCTGAGGGACTCACAGTGCTCTGCTGCTCTTCATAAGATTTTCAGAGGCTAAACATTCATAAGTAGTTCGTTTCTCCTTCTTCCTATTCAGTTTTAGTCTATTAGCTGCACTAAAATCTGTCCACCACGGGTGACCTTGCTAGTATTGAAAATACTGGTGCTTGAGCTTCCAACATCACAGCAACAAATACATTACCACAGTGTAATATAACTGACAGACAAGTGATGGTCAGTAAAGGTTGTTGTTGTTGTTAAGTGACTTCAAGTTGTTTCTGACTCATAATAACACTGTATAGGTTTTCCGAGGAGCAACTGTTGAGTTTGAACTGTTGACTGTGCAGTTCAGTGCATTATCCCACAGCTCCACACCAGGACTCCAATAAAGGTTAGTTCCTATAGATTTTTACTATTGTTATTCAGGTTATTCCTACCACTGCTATTACTGGAAAGACTCGGGAGCCCTATACACTCATCAGCTCTTAACAACTATTATGTTGAGGAGTCCTGGTGTGGCACTGTAGAGTAAGCACTGGACCACAGTGGTTGGCAGTTCAAACTCACCAGCTGCTCCTTGGAAACCCTATATGGGGTCGCTTTGAGTTGGAACCAACTTGGCACTTAACAACTACAAGACAGTTGTTGTTGTTGTTGTTAAGTGCCATTTAGACGATTCCAACCCATAGTGACCCTGTAGAAGGTTTCCAAGGAGCAACTGGTGAGCTTGAACCACCAAACCTTGCAGCTCAAACGACTTTGCAGTCTGACGCATTAGCCCACAGTGCCACACCAGGACTCTAACAAGACAGTACATGGTACAAAATCCTATTGGCCATTCCAGAACAACTTTAAATGTGCTCATGAGGAACCTGTATAGAACAAGGGGATATGGAATGGTTTAAAACCAGAAAAGATGTGCACCAGGGTTGTATTTTTTCACCATACTTACTCAGTCTGTATGTTTGCACATAATCCTGGAAGCTGGATTATATGAAGAAGAGCATGGCATCAGGATTTGAGGAAGGCTGATTAACAACCTGAGATATGCAGATGATATGATTTTGCATGCTGGAAGTGAAGAGGACTTAAAATACGTATTGATTAAGATTAAAGACCACAGTCTTCAGAATGCATTGTACTTTAGTGTAAAGAAAACAAGAATCTTAACAACTAGACCTGTAAATTACATCATGATAAGTGCAGAAAAGACTGACGTTGTCAAAGACTTCATTTTGCTTGGATCCACAGTCAACACTCATGGAAGCAGTAGTCAAGAAATCAAACAATATATTGCATTACACAGACCTGCTACATGAGTCCTCTTTAGAGTGTTCAAGAGCAAAGATGTAGTTTGAGAACTAAGGTGTGCCTGACCCAAGCCATGGTATTTTCAGTAACCCCATATACATGTGAAAGTTGGACGATAAAGAATTGATGCATTTGAGTTATGATGTTGGAGAAGAATATTGACATATTACGGACTGCTGGAAGAACAAACAAATCTGTATTTGGAGAAGTACAGTCAAAATGCCCCTTAAACGCCCAGATGGCAAGACTTCATTTCTCATACTTTGGACACGACATCGTGCTTGGTAAATTAGAGGGTCAGCAAACAAGAGGGAGACCCCCCAACCTGAATGATTAGCACAGTGGCAGCAGCAGTGAGCTCAAGTGTAACAACAATTGTGAGGATGGCACAGGACTGGGCAGTGTTTCATTCTGCTGTGATAAGGTCTCTATGAGTTGGAACCAACAATTAAAGGATCACCTGAACTAGTTAATGACATAACTCTGTAGATTGAAAAAAACTTAGGAAATAAAGGAGCCTCTGTATAGTCACTTGATTTGTTCCCTTACCACAATGCCATAACAATTGTAATGATCTGCACCTGATTCCTTCACAGGCCTATCAAACTAAACAAATGTTCCCAATGATAGAAAAAAATTACAACCACCTTATAAAAAATAACCTCCTCTGACTTCACCAGCAGAGAGTAGGAGAATTACCATTAGCATCAGCCCAAGGTTGCTCTCTAGCGGGATGAGGTCAGTTCTGACAACAACTCATCCTGCCCACATTACTCTCTTCTCAATTGGGTTCATTAGTTCATTGCAATGGCTACACAGAACTCAGACACCATACTCACAGTTATGGGTTTATTAGGGGAGTTAACAGATTACAATTTATAATCAGAAATGCTCAGGACACAGTTGTTCTCAGGACCCCCACTTCTTAGCCATACCACAGGTAGTAGGTCTCTTGCTGACCACTGCTCAGCTTCTGCAATGTTCCCAAGCTCTTTTAGTGCTGCTGAGAAATGCCCAAAGGGCACTCCATTCCACTATTCGCCACAGCCTGAAGACACTCAGCTCTTGATCCATGGGTCAGCAAGCCTAGCTCTCCAATTAAGTGACTGGAGGCACCTTACTCCAGAAGAGAACCTCCTTCTAAAAGCACTCAGCTTTACTTGCTTTGTGGTCTGGTGGTTTGATTCTTGGTTCTGCTGATGCTCTGCCACGCCTCTGCTACTCCAGTGTCACAGCTTTCTGTCCCTTAGTTAAGGAGGTTCAGTGCACAGGGATCTTGTGGTCCAAAGGATGCACTCCATTCGCTGGCTCTTCTTCCTTGATGGTAGTGAGCTCCCTTTCCCTGCTTCTGAGAAGTTCCAACTCATAGCAGTCCTGTATAGAGTTCCCAAGGAGCAGTTGATAGGTTTGAACTGCCAGCCTTGTGGTTAGCAGTCTACTGCTTATTGTACAGAGCCACAGATGACTCATTTTAAGCCCATGTTATCAGTTTTTTTACAACCACAATTAACCCTGTTAACAGTCATTCACAACTGAATCATATGATCCTATTGTCATCTTCTCCCACCTTCTCTTACCCACACCCATCAGGAAAAAAAGTTAAGTAGGATTTACAAAGACTATGGATAGAAGAGCCATATGAAGTAATTCAGTGCACTGCACTGCACTGCACTGCCTAGGTAACCATCATGTTGCCCTGACCCTGCATGTTTCATTCACAACGTTTAACCTAAATGTTTGTCACAGGGCTTTACTCCGTTATTGTCTGACTTTTCTTCTGGCCATGATCCTCACTGTAAACAGTCAGAAAAGAAAGTGTAGTTTGTTAGTTAAGTAATGATAATGTTGCCTTTAGTTTGTCTTAAATTCCCTGGGAACCAACACTATGTCGTAACCAACACCATATAGATAGAGAACTTTGATGGCGATCACATTTGCAGTGTGAAAGCAAATGACTATACATACGTGGGTTGGAGTTTTGTTTTTCTTAGTGGTTGTTGGTGGTGGGTTTTTCTAGTTACAATGCTTTTAGCACATTTTGGACATTACATTTGATCATTGCTGCTCTTCTATTAAGCACCAACTCCTTTTCTCACACACACACACACACACACACACACACATCCTGTAATTAATTGGAGGAGTCCAGCCTTGTGTTTTTAGAAGCCTAACTGTTTCTGGGGGAGTGACTTCAAGCTGTTGTAATACAGTTTATGTGTCTTATCATTGTCAAGATAGCCAAGGGCTGTTACTCTCCTTACCTCAGTCCTCTTACTAGACTATATAGTTAAGGTTATGAAGGAGAATATTAACTGTCCCTCCTTAAAAGCAAGAGGAGATTGCTCAGGTTTGTTCTTGTATCCTTTAGTTGATTTCACTAGCTGTAGTTAAATTTTAAATGCTATTTACCAGTTGTACTGTTTCTAGCCTATTAAAGACCTAAAATATGCATATGAAAATTGACTAGGACAAAATCTATTTTCTGTTATCTTTTGACTTAATATTTCAGAGTCACATTTGGTTTATATTCCAGACTCAGGGTACCAGGAAAGTAAATAAGACACAATACTTAGACTTATCTTCAATACTCTTTGTTTTGTTATGGCCAATTAGGCTAATTTTAGTGCTGGTCAGAGGCTTCTAAACTGACTCCTTTTGTAAATACCAATTTCCAAATGGTGTCTCTATTCCAGTCCATCACAGCAGTTTTAAAACCAGCTTTTGTTTTTGGTTTGTTTTTGTTGCTTTGTTTTTTGTTTGTTTGTTTTTTTTAACAGGAGAGCCAGTGTAACTCCTTCAAGACTGGAGTGACACACTCTGCACCTGCATCTGCCTCATGTGAGTTCTCATTTGGGCAGCAGCACCCTGCTAGACTGGGACCTCTGTGGAGGTTTGCCCTGTCATTTTCAGCAACCTATACACTGCTACACAGTGTGTCTTTGTGGCAAAGGTAAAAAGTGTATAAGACCTCCAAACTTCCCCATAGAATGTTTTTGGTTCATTTAAAGGAGTGTTATTTAAATATACATCCTGTTTTGTATGAACAGCATTTACTCAAAACAGAGTAAGCCCACTTTTATCCCCACAATAATCCTTGTTACTTTTTGAAGAACTGTTTTCTCCTTGCAGATTATGGAGAAAAGGATATCTTTAAATGTTCTCAGTAGCATAGCCTCAGCTTTCAAAGCTTTAGTTGTTCTCTTTATAGTCTAGTTACGTAACCTGAGAACACTGTGTGCTGCCCTAGTGGCTAAAGCAGCCCTCTTTTTTGGACGCTGGCCCTTAAAATAACTTCTTTTGTCTTTGGATATTGGGCAAACTGGAATAGACCTGAGGACTTGCTCGCATAAGAAATAATCAGTGAATGTTTGATAGTGATATTTACTCTGGAGCCATTGGTTGGGTTTTGAACCACAGAAAGTCAGTTGTAATCATTGAGCTTAAAGCTGTGCATCACTTGTCACAGTTTTACCAAGAGAAGTTGAAATTGGAGCCTCTGCAGCTGTGGAGAGGTGTCGAATGCTGCATGTGATTCCTACAGATGTCTGGTTGGCTTTGAAGAGCCTGCCTGGTGGATATAGAAACAAGTTTGGTTTTTATTTCTTAATTACATTTTTAAGGGATTGGGGGTACTTCATAAACTTCAAGGAATGGTCATTTTTGCCACCATGTCTAAACAGATTGTGATTATTCCCAAGAGGCACTTAGAATGAACTAACTAAGCCTGTGCTCTGCATTTCTGCATCTCTAGCCTGGGTTATACTGTGTATGTAATTCTCTAGCAGATGATTTAATGACCTGGAGTTCATGTTACTGAAATGATTATCCAGGAAGATTATGAGAAAATGTCAGTAGCTTGTAGGTCTCACTGATTAATACAGAGCTTGTTGTAATAGATAGTGTTTGTCAAAGTAGAATTTGGACTCTTTACTAAATTCATTCCCACCCGTGACTAGCACACTTTTTTCCATTAGTTTTGGACTAGTTGAAAGAAATTGAAGGAAGAATAGTGTGTTTCAGTACCTTAGCTTAAGTTTAACAGTGGTGGTATAGTCCACCACAAAGAGCTGTGGATAAGATGCAGAGATCAACATTAACTTCTCTATTCAGGTAATGTTTACTTGCTCTCTGAGGTCAGGTCTGAAAATAGGGAAAATGCATGGTATTTTCGGGAGGACGCTGACCTCATTGCAAGTCAGGAAACAAGGCATTGATTTCTGAAGGTGGAATTTCTAAAAAGTCACATCAGTTGAGCACTTGGGAAGTTAGTTCTGCCCTTGTGAATAAGCACACAATGTGGAAAGTGTTGTATAGTGTTTTATTTTCTTACTACTCTAGGATTTGTGCCAACAAATGGGGATTTAAGATGTTTTTCCCCCCACTAAAAATTCTGAATAAATTACTTTGATTTTCATTATTAACTGTCTCATAGACATAGGTTTTAGTCCACAATTATTCCCTCACTTCTATAGTTATCTGATTCTCTAACTAGGGAAAATTGCTGATTGAGGGGAAAAATCAGGGTAAGAAAAATTCAGGTGTGTTTTTTGTCCATTCTTATTCTTACGAGAAATTAGTTATTGAAAACATTAAATACGGGACAAACCCTGTAAGAATGAATGTCAGTAGATTATACAAATTACTTGGCCATGTTATCATTTTGCTTCATTAAATATTATCTGAAATAGTGGAGTTGTGAGTAGGACTGAGAAATAATGATTTTATGTAAATTTTGTTCAAATGAGATTTACTTGCAGTTGGGGTTGGGAGCAGGGTGGTGGGATGGGTAGGTGAGAGATGTTTATTTTTTAAAGAACTGAAACTTACACCAGTGGGATGCCTGTCTTTCACGACAATATACTAGCTCTTACTTAACAAAAACAACAACTGTTAGTGTGTGTGAATATGTAGCACTTTCTTACCATTGTATATAATTACTGTTGTTAAGTGCTGTCAAGTCGGTTCTGACCCATAGCAACCCTGTACAGGGTTTCCGAGGCTGTAAATCTTTACGGGAGCAGAAAGCCTCATCT
>NW_006408521.1:30394876-30397067 GCF_000296735.1 Chrysochloris asiatica | reverse complement strand
TTTTTTTTTTTTTTTTTTTTTTTTTTTTTTTTTTTTTGCAATTACGAAAGCTGTTGCCTTTTTCTTTTTCCCTCCTGTCACTCTTAGGCTCAGAGATCCAAAAAGAGGTATATTTCAATTTTTCAGCCCCAACATACTTTTAGTTATGAGCCATTTCACTAAGTCTCGCATTAAGCTCCTTATTTTGTGTTATGAGTTCAGAACTAGCGGATACCATAGCCTTTGTATAGTTGCTCCCATTTATCCGAGAAATTGTCAAGAGAGAAGAGAATAAATATTTATTAATCATGTTGTTATTAAGTGCCGTTGAGTTGGTTCTGACCCATAGCGACTCTATGTAGAGTTTCTGAGGAGCGACTGGTTAGCTTGAACCGCCAACCTTGTGGTTCAAACTGATTTTGCAGTTCAGTACATTAAGCCACAGTGCTACACCAGAATTCCATTAAGCATGTACTATGTTTTAAAATAAGGAGCTCTGGTAGCGTAGTGGTTACGAATCAGGCTGCGAACTGCAAAGTCAGCAGTTCGAAACTACCAGCTGCTTCGCGGGAGAAAGACGAGGCTTTCTGCTCCCGTAGAGATTTATAGCCTCGGAAACCCTGTACAGGGTCGCTATGGGTCGGAACCGACTCGACGGCACTTAACAACAACAATGTTTTAAAATAAGGAGCTCTGGTAGCGTAGTGGTTACAAATGGGGCTGCAAACCTCAAGGTTAGCGGTTCGAAACTACCAGTGTTCCACAGGAGAAAGATAGGCTTTCTGCTCCCGTAAATATTTACAGCCTCAGAAACCCTGTACAGGGTCGCTATGAGTTGGAACCGACTCCTTGGCACATAACCACCAACCACCACCACTGTGTGTTAAAATAAGAATTCCAGTAATATAATGATTTACGAGCTGTGCTGCTAACTGCAAGGTCAGCAGTTCTAATCTACCAGTTGCTCCAAGGGAGAAAGATGAGACTGTCTGCTCTTGTAAAGATTTATAGCCTTGGAAATCCTACACAAGATTGCTATGAGTCAAATCCGATTTGGTGGCACACAGCTACCACCACCACCACCACCATGTATTAAAATACTTACTGATAAATATCAGAGAGCATAGCTTTCAATATGGGTTTCACCTCAATGTAAAGAAAACAAAAATCCTCACAAGCAGAACAAACAAGATGGCGGATCGGGTGGACGTGTAGCAGAGAGCTCCGCCAACAACAACACAGAATACCCAACCAAGCAGGCTCAGGGGCTGGTCCCAGAACTCTGAACCACATATAAATGAATTTTTAGAAGGTTGGAAGGCTCACAGCTGGGGAAATTTGTAGCAGAAGCAAGAAATCTGTTGCTTTCTAGTCCGGGACACTTGGCTGATCCAGGAGCTGCCATCTTAGGTGAGACCACATGGGGAAAGGATCAGAGCGGCCACAGACGCCTGGCAGAACTGCTGAGATAAAGGTGTGGACATTCTTTTCTTTTGGTGTCTGTTCATTGGTCCCTTGCTATCTGCTCACCTCTATTCAGGTGACTATAGGGGTGCCTGAGCTAGTGAGCACCCTAGCCCCACCCTCGGAGGGTTCTGCTACATATGCGCACAGATCTCCTCGAAATTTAAAGAGACAGTTTCCAATTAAAACCAAATGGCCACAGCCGGTCCTGAACTGTTTCCAAGTAGAAAAAAAGGCCTAAACGGGGATTGTGGAGCGGGACAAGCAGACAAAAGAGGAAATAGGAAGAAAATTAAATCCTAAGTTATGTCAAAACGACCAACAGTGGTATCTTGAGACTTCTGAGGAAGAAGAGTGAAAAGGGAAGCCCACTTCCTCCTGATCACATCTACCTGGAGGCATTCAGAAAGCATAAAAAATACCAAAAGACATACCCATCTAAGTATTAAGTCCACAGATAACCCCTGAAGATGCCCAAAAAACAGAAGCATATGACCATATCTGCAAATGTCCAGAAACGAGATAAAGTGACTGAGGCAAATAAGCTAGAAGGAGACCTACACTCCATACTGGAAGATGAGCAGGTTTTGGAAATGCCTGAGAAAGAATTCTTAGAAATGATTATAAAAGGTATCAAAACACTATACAATGCAGTTGAGAAAAATAAGGAAGAAGTCAGGAAAGTGCTACAGAACAATCAAGATAGAGCATTGGAAACAATTCAAAACCTACAGAAAGAGGTCCAAAC
>NW_006408521.1:30383468-30393604 GCF_000296735.1 Chrysochloris asiatica | reverse complement strand
TCCGAGGCTGTAAATCTTTACGGGAGCAGAAAGCCTCATCTTTCTCCTGTGGAACAGCTGGTAGTTTCGAACTGCTGACCTTAAGGTTTGCAGCCTGATTCGTAACCACTACACTACCAGAGCTCCTTATTGTATATAATTAGGAATGTATTATTCCTAGACTTAAGAATTCTACATTCATGCTTTTAAAAGTTTATTTGTGGTGGGGGGCAATGGAGAGAATGAAGCAGGAACTGAGAAGAGTGAAAAAGTACAGCTAGATTTGAAAAATGCTAGCTAGGATTAGTATTAACATTAAATTATTACTACGAGACAACAAATGAGTGGAAGACAGCTTCTCTTTGCATTGTGCTAATGAGACTCAGCAACTCCTAATGAACCTTTAAAATGTTTAAGTTTTAATTTTTAAAATATGACGAACGTTTATTTGAAAGCCTAGCATATTTTCTTTAAACAGTTTGTTTTTCCGTTTAATTTTTTAAAATAGACAAATACATTGACATGTTACAAGTTTTAAAGATATAGGAGGGACATGAGAGTCTGTCCCTCCTTTGTCATACCACTTAGTAGTTAGGCTACCAGTGTTACTGTCTTCTTTCCTGTAATTCTGCAAATAGTCTAAGGCAGTGCTTTTGGAAGGAAAAGTTGAAACTTATTTAAAATAGTAGATATGCAAACTACACTGAAAAATTACTTTGAGCCATAGGTAAAAGATGCTAATAATAATAAAAAAAAACTATAGTAATAGTTTAATTATTATAAAATCCTAAGAATAGTGTGGATATATTTGGCTTCATTGTCACTTAGCAAGCTCTGACGGACCTTTTTATTATTTTAATATGATTTACCATCCCTAGAGTCTCAGGGATGAATGCTTACCTAAATATTTCATTTAGAGGAAATATTCAGAGGAACAACTTTTAAGAATACTTAACTGCTGTAGTAACTCTAAAAAAATTCTTAATTGAAAATTTTAGACATTAAATAGTAGAAAGAATAGTAAAGTGAGCCTTGCCCCCCCCATACGCTGTAACTGCCTCAGTATACTCAGCTGTAAATGAGGTAAATATTGTATACAAACACTTGTATACACCTACCAAGCCATAATTAATAAAATGAATCATAATTCCTTAATGTATACTGGCTAATTCACACCAACATTTCCCTAATTGTTTCAGACATGTCTTTTTATGGCTGATTTGCAACAATAATTTATAATACAATTTTGATGGCTTATAATATTATTGGGGCTAGTAAGAAAACAAGTTAATCCTGAAACAAATAAAATTAAATATACTAATTAAACAATTAGTATAAAATAACTTCCAAAATGAAGCAAATAGAAATTCCAAAAAGAAATTAGACTTAAAAAAAAAAGACACCAAAAACTGAACATGTGGTATCCTGTTTATTTGTATTCTTATGATTAATATTGCAACTATTTATTTTAGTTTTTTTCTGCATTTAGATTATATGAATGAAGAATATTTAAAGGAAAAAAAATTGAAATGGATTTCCTAAGAGTAAAGAAGCGGTTTTGAAATGTTTAGCAATTAATTCCTCTTTTGGCTGCTGTTCTCCCTATAATATATGACCTATCTTCATAGTCTAATAATTAAATTCTCAAATTACTCAGGACAGTACAGATCAGTGAGCTTGAGGGGGAAGAAGAAAAATGGCCAAGTTAAAAGGAGAGAGAACCTGGGAGAGTAGAAACATATTCATTTGTCTTCTATTTTAATTGTCTATTGTTTGCTGACTAATGAGGACCTCCTCTTTGTGCAGTCTACAAGTCCCCGGAGTATGAGTCCCTTGGATTTGAGCTTACTGTGGAAAGATTAGTTTCTATTGGCTATCCTCAGGAGCTGCTCAGCTTTGCTTATGACTCTACATTTCCTACCAGGTAATTTTTCAAGGTATTTTTAATTTAAGACTTCTAAATTCATCCTTGACCCTTCCCCCTTGTCCTCCCAAAATCAAATACATTTATTTTGGTTATTGATTCTAACATCATCATGAATTTGTCAATTTAGTTTACCTTGTTGCTATTGAAGGACAGCATCAGTTTGCTTTTGAAATAGACCCACTTATTTGGATGGAGCCCTGTTGTGGTGCTGTAGAATAAGCACTGGACTGTGAACCACAGTTGGTTGACTGTGAACAAGCTTGGCAGTTCAAACCCCCCAGCTGCTCCTCAGGAAACTCTGTACTAGGTCATTATGAGTCAGAACTGGCTCATAATCACTTAACAACAACAATGTGCGTGGAAAAGGAATCATTAAAACTCTAGGCAGTATTCATAGTTACTCTAAGCTTTGGCTGTTACAGAGTAGTTACTTGTTTTGCTAATATACTTGATTTGCTAACTGAGACCTTATGGTTTGCAGTCCAGGCTGATTCTACAGTGCCACACCAGAAGTTCGGTGAAGTTTCATATAGTAAGTACTATATGAAATTATTACCCCTATTAATTTGCTTTATCCATTGTTTCTACATTTCCATATAGAGGACTTGTCTTTGACACACTGTATGGAAACCTTTTGAAAGTGGATGCCTATGGAAACCTTTTGGTCTGTGCACATGGATTTAACTTTATAAGGGGGTGAGTATAAAGAAACTTTAGCCTCTTTCTGTCGTTAACATTGTCTCTGTGTATGATGTCTCCTTGTATATAGAGCAGTGTGCTTGGCACACACACCCCTATTCCCCTTGGACACATCTGGGCAGTCCATGGGTTATAGCCACCTTTTTGTTGTTCTTCCTTCATGAGGCATTTGTTTTCTTGCTCTCGCTATTACTAAAGAGCATATCCTTTATATAAGTAGTTAAATTAGTTATTTGGCACTTAGAACCCAGACTAAACTGATTTGTAAATGTACAGGGCCTTCAATAAGTTTGTGGGAAAAATACCATTATCTTTCAATTTCGTTTTTCAATGAACTTTTTGAAGTCCCCCGTCCCCATATGGTTAGCAGTTAGTTTGCTGAAATTAAGTGCTTATAATTGTGGTGCTCTGGGTTAATGCTCCAGACTGCAAAGCTGTTTGAACTACAAGATCGGTGGTTCAAGCTCACCAGCTGCTCCTCGGAAACCCTATACAGGGTTGCTATGGATTGGAACTGACTTGAAGGCACTTAACAACAACAACAATTATGTAGCCGGACTCCTGGTGTGACTCTGAGGGTGAACACGCTGGACTGCAAAGTTGGTTTGAATCACACACAGGGTCAGTGGTTTAAGCTCACCAGCTGTTACTCAGAAACTCTATACAGGATCACTGGAGTCTGCATAGGGTTTCTGTGATGAGTCAGAATCTAGACTCAGTGGCACTTAACGATAACAATTATGTACCCAGAGCTCAGAGGCTCCATATGATAAGACCTGGACTAAGAACCACAGGTCTGTGGTTTGAGCTTGTAGCTGCTCCACAGGAGAAAGATGAGGCTTTCTGCTCCTGCGAAGATTTCAAAAGCCTGGGAAACCCTATACAGGGCCGCTGACCCGACTTGAAGGCACTTGACAACAACACACAGCATTTATGTAGCATCCAACAGAGCTGATCTTGAAACTTGCCAGTAAAGAGCTATAGTATTTGGATTTATTTGAAATTCTAAGATTTTCATTTTCTCCTTTTTAATACAGTTCTCAGGTAGCTGCTCAAAAGAGGTATGTACATAAAGTGATTTGAAAAATTAAAAACTACAGTTTAAATGACTAAGATTATTAATAGCTAGTAAATTGTTTCTTATATTCTTGTGAATAACTTCAGACATTTTGTTATATTGTTAAAAAATTTTTAAACAAAAAGGTTTAAAATTAATGCAGGGTAGTAATATTTCAAAGAAATAAGGATAAACTCTATTTTCATAATCAGAATATTCCCACTTTGGCTACTAATTTTAATTTTTCCACATTAGAAGACAGCAGATAAAATTTAATATCTACAGTATTTTTTTTGAAACTTCTCAATTACGTCTTAAAAAACACAATGCCACAACCTGACAAGTTCTACGATGTGGCTTTGCAATATACAATACACATGGTCTCTGATGTTCTATTACCTGATTTACTACGGACAGTTTATTAGATTAGAAGACCAACTTTTTACAAACCAAGATAGGTTAAGTATCAGTCTCTGATGTATATATTCCTCATTTTCAGTGACAAGGTGATAACAACTGCACAATTGATACTGGCACAGAGACAGTGTCTTTTTGGTAAATATCTCTTGTGATAAATTATACTAACTAGATGAAACTGCACAAGAACTCCCTTTAAATCTGTGATCACACACAGCCTCCGCTACTCTTGACTTGCCATATTTTGACTGCTGATATGGGGCATTCAAGGCCTGGGTTTGTAGAGGCAGGCAGCTGTCTAGATTTTTTTAAATGAAATTCTAAGTAAATCCAATGCATAGTGAAGTTTATTCTAAAAATAAATCTGTGGTCACAGCAATGCCCCACTTGGAATTGAAGCATCCTGGTACAAGACCCTTCAGCTGTCATTACAAACCTCAGCCAGGCTCCCAAGATGCCTCCTCATATACAGAGCATTGTACAGTTGGCAACCCTCGCCCTCCTCCCCTGACACATCTGCGCAATCCATGGGTTACAGCCACCTTTCTCTTTCTCTTCCTCTTCCTTCATGAGGAGTTTGTTCAAGATCTATGAATATCAGAAGGCAGGACTTAGAATAAAGTGATTGCAAGTAGTGCTAGTAACCTGAACTATTTCAGTGTTCAGGTATTATCACTTATAATTAAAAATTCCAATGAAGATGAACCAGGGTTATGTTTATTAATGTCTGAAGAGGAATTTTTTTGTTATGGCAGCAGTTGAGGGTATATGAGATAGGCAGAGAAGAAAAAGAAGAGAAACAGTTCTATAAATTACTATCATAATGAAATGTACTAGCTCAGAATCATAGCCCTCCTCTCCATCCAAATAAACCAGTAAAGTTTCCAAATAGTTTTTCTGGAAATGTATCATTTTTAAAAGTAAATCACTTATGAATAAATGCAGAATCATTTAAATAGCACTTTGCATTGTGCAGTATTTGGAGTCCAAAGGAAAAGCCAGTGGAGAAGGAAGGAGGGTCTGATGATGGAAGAGAAAGAGAGAGAGAGCTACTGAAGTGCAGTGGTGGGCCAGGCATTGTCATACACACCTTGCTACATGCCTTGGGATCTTGCTTTCTGGACAATGTTAGTGGCTTTTAAAGTTAGAACAGATTAATACTGAGGTCAGATCTTTATTCTCTGGACCACAGAAAGTTAACAGTAATCTGAACAATAACTATTTTCTTTTTATATTCAAATCTTGTTATGATATAATGCTGCCACCTGAGTTGATTTTTATTGTAAATATTTAACAGTATGTATGATTCAGCATCTATTTTAAACCAACGGTAATTGCTGACTGTATAAGTTACTTTGAGTTCTAGCTGCCTAATGAGTAATTATTAACTATCCTTAAAGGAATTGCCCGTTTATGATGGCTAGGATAGGAAAGTGTAACTCATATAAAGGGACAGTGTCATCTTACTAAGCTGGGCCTGGAAACAGTGTACTCCCTTCTACCTTAATTTTCACTACATAAATCCGTAGATGGTTAGAAGATGAACTGTTTCACAAAGTTATTCTTTATTAGGAACTCTTATTTCAGAAGAGTGACTAACACGGAAAGCTGATGTGATTTTGTAACCTTAACTGGAATTTATGCCATTTATAGTTAACTCTGGTAGCGTAGTGGTTGTGAATCAGGCTGCAAGCCGCAAGGTCAGCAGTTCGAAACTACCAGCAGTTCCACGGGAGAAAGATGAGGCTGTCTGCTCCCATAAAGATTTACAGCCTCGGAAACCCTGTGTAGGGTCGCTATGAGTCGGAAGCGACTCCACGGCACATAACAACAACAACATAGTTAACAAACTCAAAACAGGAGGTTATTCAAGTTACTCTTAGTATGAACTTTAAATTTAGTTTCTTTTCTTTAGTTCTTAATCTCCGTGCTTCGTTTTGAGAATTGTGCATTTTTATATCATAGTCATGCTCCTTTTGGGTCTCTCTGTAACATTTTTATCATTAATTATCCTCTCCTTTTTCCTGAATCGTTTTAGTTCCTCTCTGAGGTTCTTGTGTAGCCCTGACAATTTCCATTCTTTTCACTGGCTGTTTTTCTGAATGGTTCTGTTCTCAGCCTCTTTCTTCTCTGCACTCTTAAGTGGCCTCATCTACTCTAGTACTCATAGATGATCCCAGTTAGCTCTCAGATTGGAACCTGTGTTCCTTTAAGCTTCTGACTTGTACTTTTCATTGTGTAAAATCTGTTTACTTCAGGCTCATTGTGTACAGAATGTTTTTGTTCATGTTGTGCCTTCAGGTGACTCATTGTGACCCTTGTAGGACAGAGTAGAACTGTTTCGTGGGAGGAGTAGGTTGCTAGGTGGTGCCATTGGAAGATTTGAAGTGCTGGCCTTTGGTTAGCTGCTGATTGCTTTAACCATTGCACCACCAGGGTTCCTTGAATGTAAAACAGAACTTCTCTTTACTCTTAGGAAAATTCAGTTTTCATACTCTGTGAATGGTACCACCACCGACCTCTTAGATATATCTTGGGAAGAGCTGGGGGTACTCAGCTGATCGCTTTGTGTTCTTTCCTGTGTCCGTGGTAGGCTGGTGGTCTGTGATCAGGTGGCAGCTGATTTAGAATGCTCCTATGCCTGGCAGTTGGCAGGCTCTTCACTGTAATACTTTTCTTTCTCCATGTAGCCTTTTGTCCTCCAGTAGGCTGTCTCAGTCTCAGTAACATAGTGGCCTTGGCAAGGCCCAATGCACAAGTGATTTCCAGGTGCCTGCTTAGCTCCCATTTGCTATTTACTGTTCAAGCCTAGTTTCAAAGGATGAAGGAGAAATAAGCTCAGCCTCTTGTGGTGTGGGAGGAACTGCCAAGTCCAGTTGTAAAGGGATAATGTGCATTGCAGAGCATTTGTGAGTATTTTTGCAGCACATCACATTTCTTTTTCAAGTTTATCCTAAAGCCAGCTACTAAGTTAATCTTTCTACAACTTAGCTCTGGTGATTTTCTCTCCTACTTAAAAACTTTTGGTAGCACGCTGTTGCTCCTGAGTGCAGTAAGAACAGCAGAATGATTAATCTCAACTCCTTGTCCCCCCTCTCTTGTTTTCTAGTCCCATTTCTGTAGGCAGATTGGATTTAGCTTTAAAGACCCAGCTCAAATGCCACCATTTTCATGACTCCTAGATTTTCCTCTCCGCATTCTTCACATTTTCTGTTCTCTGTTCCTTAAGTTGATATGGTCTCTCCTTCCTCAGTTTCCTCATAACTCTTTGTGCTTTCTTTTGTGGTAGTTGTGACTTTTTTACCTTATTATTATTTATTTTCCATGGATGTGACCCATGTCCCCTATGAGACCAAGAACTCTTTAAGGGCTGGAATGCAAGTTTTACATTGTTGTAGCTATACACATGTAATATTTGGAACCCTGCTGTGCACGTAACATTCGAGTATTGGATTGAATTTTGGGTAGTGACTCTATCCCATGTTCATTATGTTAATTATTTGAGTGTCAATTAATTTTTAAATTTTTCTTTCAGACCAGAAACTAGAGAGCAGTATCCTAATAAATTTATCCAACGTGATGACACTGAAAGATTTTACATTCTGAACACATTATTCAACTTACCAGGTAGACTCATTCTATGTGTATATATACTGATGCTTTCCCTTCTTTTCTTGACCTTTTTATCTTTGCTCAAGGGAGAGAATGAAATAAATTTGAATTATTTTCTTATAGCTTATGAATATCTATTCTTCATTTTTCAGAGACCTACCTGTTGGCCTGCCTAGTAGATTTTTTTACTAACTGTCCTAGATATACCAGGTATGTGTATGCTATCATTTTCTTTTTTCCAATTGATTTTTTAATGAATGTACAGGGTTTTAGAGAACTGGCCATTGTAGGTCTTTTCTGCTTTTCTGAAGTGAATTTAGTGCTAGTGAGAGATGCCACATTGCCAGCCTGAGAGATGGGACGGCACCAGCAGCTCCATGCAGGCTCTCACCTCCCACACGGCCCCTCTCCTTGCCAGTGTGCTGCAGCCATGTTTGAAGGGACCACTTCTGATTGGCTTCTCCTGGGAATGAAGACACCAGCAGAGGTGCTAATTGTGACAACTGAGTGGGAGGTTTGTGTGATGATTATCTGTCCAAGCAGAATTACACTAAAACCCCCCAACTCATTTCACAGCAGCTACCCAGGTTAACAACAATAAACAACCCAGGAGCCATTCAGGGATGGTAATCCAAATTATTACCAGGCCCAACAAGATCGGACTGAGGAATAATTGGAACTTTTTCTGAAGTGTAAAAATTTGACAAAGTCTTGAGTAAATTATCCTCTCCTATTGGGGAGAGTTGTACAGCAATGGCTGAAAGTTCAGCTGTATAAGTCAGAGTTTGCTGACTACTTAATACTTGTTAGGCCTAGGCACTAAGTTTGGTGGAGAGTGGAGTGACTAAACTAAATAAAAAATGGGCAATACATTTATACCTAGAGATAGTATCAGAAAGTCAGGGTGGGAAAAACCTAAACTACCAATTTTATTTTTAAGTGTTTCTTTGATAGGAACCTGGTTGTTTATTTATTTTTAAATGAAGAATACAAGAACCTAATATACTAAGGACTGTAACCTTTTAGCTTTCATTCAATGTCTTCTCGTACTTTGTATTTGTTCAAAGTTACTGTATTCCATTGAACACAGTAGTTATTTCTGGCAGTCAAAGTGGAGTTTTCAGTAGAGAATAATTATTTTCCAAATCAGACACAGCCATTACTCATGTGATAGGGAACCTTTGGGTCCCCTGGGCAATTTTTGATATTGATTTTACTTACTGTCTCTTGGGCACCATATCATGGTTCTTTCCTCTTTCTGCAGCTGTGAAACAGGATTTAAAGATGGGGACCTTTTCATGTCCTACCGGAGTATGTTCCAGGATGTCAGAGATGCTGTGGATTGGGTTCATTACAAGGTACCTGTTCACCGCCTGGCATGTATTTTATGATTATATTAACATTCCCAGTGCAAATGGATCAGAAATTTCCATTTGCTTTAAAAAAAAAAAAAAGCACTTGTTCCTTAGTGATAGGTCTCTAGCATAGATTTGTCCTTGTCTTTGGCCATCCAGCTTTAGAGCTAATGCTTACCTCTCCTCAAAAGCAGTGCTTGACTTCTAGATCCTACTCATAGTTTAGTTTGCGTTTCCCAAATTTACTTAGAAGATATTAATGTATAATATCTATGCTTACCGGGTCCTTTTTTTTTAAAGGTTTTTATTGTGGATTGAATGAAAGTTTACAGGGCAGATTATCAGTTTTACATTCAACAAATCATACACCTTGTTTCATTACAATGATTATAACCCCCTCCATGTACCATCAGTTAACAGTATTTCTCTCTATCCACTTCAGCTTTAAAAAAACAAAAAACACTCAATCATACATAATAATTTACATCTCCAAAGGGCACATTCTGCAAGTTTGCCTCCTGGCCACCAGCTCTTAGTCCCTCTTTTCCCATAAATCTAGAGTCCTCAGCTGCTCCGCCTCTCCATGATCCCATTTTTGCCTCCGTCTCTGGTGTCGCTGCTTCTCTGGATAAGGTCCTGCATTCTGCTTGTGCACTTTTCCCTTGATGGTCCTAGGGTCCTCTGGTTTTGGACTGTAAGATTAACCATTCCCCTGCTTTTGTTACAAAACTTCTACCTTTACAATTGTAACAGTCACAGTTAGTCATGATAACAATTATTCACTGTTGAATCATACGAATCTTATCCCCATCTCTTTTCACCAGACCCATCTAGACAAGATGAAATCTATTCAGTGGGGACTCTTTCTTTCCCTCTATACTCTTAAACTAAACTCCCTCTTGAAACCTTGTAAGCCAGTCACTTTGTGCCTTTATTGCCCCCTCATTTTAGGTAGCCAGTGTCTCAGTTGCCCGTCCCAATCTACCTTGTGTACGGAGAGGATAGCATTGATACTTGATGTGAAGACTCCTTCCCTTTCTGTTGGTATTTAGAGTTACTACCTCTCTGATTATATAGGTCAGGTTCATCA
>NW_006408521.1:30374870-30381561 GCF_000296735.1 Chrysochloris asiatica | reverse complement strand
TATTTCTGGCTTCTATCTCTTCAGTTCTACTCCTTTGCCCTTTCAGTGTATTGTCCATTTCTGATATTCTATTATTAATCTTTTGGACCTCTTTCTGTGGGTTTTGAATAGTTTCCTATGCTGTATCTATCTTATTTGATTGTTCCTGTAGTGCTTTCCTGACTTCTTCCTTATTTTTCTCAACTCCATTGTATAGTGTTTTGATACATTTTATAATCATTTCTCTGAATTCCTTCTTAGGCATATCCAAAGCCTGCCAATCTTCCAGTATGGAGTGTAGGTCTCCTTCCAGCTTATTTGCCTCAGTCACTTTATCTCGTTTCTGGACATGTGCTGATATGGTCCTCTGCTTCTGTTTTTTGGGAATATTCAGGATTTATCTGTGGTCTTAATACTTAGCTGGGTGTGTATTTTGTTTTTTTTTTATGCTTTCTGATTGCCTCCAGGTAGATGTAATCAGGAGATGGGCTTCCCTTTTCATTCTTTTTCATGAGAAATTTCAAGATGCCACTGTTGGTCGTTGTAACATAACTCAGTATTTAATTTTCGGCTTATTTCCTTTCTAGTCTGTCTATCTTGCTCCACAATCCCCGTTAAGTCCTTTTTCCTAGTTCAGGGAAAACAGTTCAGGGTCAGCTGTGGCCGTTTGGTTTTAAGTGGAAACTGTCACTTTAAATTTCGAGGAGATCTGTGAGCATGCTTAATAGAACCCTCTGGGGGTGGGGTGTCCAGTTGCTCAGGCACCCCCTCTAGTCACCAGAATGGAGGTGCACAGACAGCGAGAGACCTATGAACAGATACCAAAATAAAAGAATGTCCACACCTTTCTCTCCGTGGTTCTGTCAGGTGTCTGTGGCTGCTCTGTTCCTTCCCTCTCTTGTTCTCACCTAAGATGGCGGCTCTGGGAGTAGCTGTGCATCTTGAATTAGAAAGCAATGGATTTCTTGCGTCTGCTACAAATTATCTTAGCTGTAAGCCTTCCAGTCTTCTAAATATTCCTTTATATGTGGTTCAGAGTTCTGGCACCATCCCCTGAGCCTGCTTGGTCCGGTATTCTGTGTTGTTGCTGACAGAGCTCTTCACTGCTCTTTCACCTGATCTTGTTTGTTCTCCCCGGGTTCTTTTTGAATGATTGTGGTTCATTTGTTTTGTTTAAGAATCTTTTCCTAACTAGTCACATTAATTAACACGTAATTTACATTTAGTATAAATTATACTGATTATGAAATATGCCTTTCAATTTCTAATTTAAGATGGAAGCAGTTTTATATTTTGAAGAGAAATTTTGGAGGCAGAGTTGATTCATCTACATTTCTATTTTGGTAAATGCTTAAGAAATTAGTTTGGGTTGCTAGTGGACCGAATTTTTCTTCAAACTAAATGTTAATAACTGATTTTGTTTTTGTTTCCTTTTTTTCTTTCCTTTCCTAGGGTTCCCTTAAAGAAAAGACAGTTGAAAATCTTGAGAAATATGTAGTCAAAGATGTAAGTAATAAAGAGGTAAATAGATCTGCATCGTAGCTTATTTTATCTAGTAGGGCAGTGTACAACAAGTCTTCTTAAAATGAAATTAACAAGGGAAGATACTTCTTTGTCTTGGTATAATACATGCCGTGTATAATCACAAGCTTTTTCAGCCAGTGCATTGTTGTTATTGTTGGGTGTTGTCAAGTCGATTCCAATGCCTAGTACCCCAAAGGAGTGAATAGTGGGTTTTAGTTAACAACTCAGTTCTTAACCAGCACCAGCAGGGTTCCTTGCCAGACCATAGGTTTTAGTATAGTTTTTCCTATTTGCTGGTAGGCAAAATGACCCCATCTTTCATTTGTCCTTTTTCTAATAATGGCAGCTAGTGTGCTCTGTAGGATAAGCAGTGGATTGTGGACCACAAAGTTGGTGGCTTGAGCCCACTGGCCACGCTGCAGGAGAAAGATGAGGCTTCCTGCTCCCATGAAGTTTTACAGCTTTGGAAACTGTATGCAGGTTCGCTATGAGTTGGAACTGACTCGATGGCACTTAACAACAATGACAGTGTGCTTGTTATTATGTGTATATCACGGTCCTAAGGAGCTCTGGTAGCTTAGTGGTTACAAATCAGGCTGCTAACCTCAGGCACAGCAGTTTGAAACTACCAACCTTTCTGCTCCCATAAAAATTTTCAGCCTTGGAAACCCTATTCAGGGTCACTGTGAGTCAGAACCGACTGCACAACACATAACAACAACAAGAAGTGATCTGTATGCACTGTTCCATTTTATCTACCTCATAACCCATAACTTGTTATTATTGTTACTTATAATAAGATGAAGGAACTGAGGAATTTTTGTTTTTAAGTGCCATCGAGTCGTTTCCAACTCTTAGCCACCCTGTGAGTTTAAACCACCAAACTTGCAGTTCAATTCGGCCTTGCAGTCCAGTGCATTACAGAGAATAATAAAAATAATAAGGAAAGCATTAAAATATCTTAATTTAGTGCAGTGGAAAAGCTGGTAAAATGTGAGAAAAAACAACAATAGTTAATAGCATTCATATCAGTGTTAACTACTTAGTTCTGATCATTATACTGTGTGTGGTTGTGTAAGATATTAATAGTAGGAGAAGCTGCAGGAAGGGTATATGGGAACTCTACTATTTTCATAATATTTCTATAAAACAAGTTCAAAATAAAAAGTAAAATACACACATACTACTAACACCAACCCCAAAATGAGATTTTTCTTCCTTTTCCTACAGAATAAAAGTAACAGTACACAACATATTCTCAAAGCACTTAGCTGGGTAAAGATTTTCTTTTTTCAGTCCTTGTGTTTCAGGGAGGGCTTCTATAGAAATGGAATGAATCTCAAATTCCCTATATTTATTGCAAGACATGGAAAGGATATCTTCCTTTCCAGGACATCATTTGCATATACTATCAATTTATATGTAAATCAATGTATTATATGAATTATGTATACTACAAATTTAAAACCTTATCCCTGCTTACTGATAATAAAGGCTTTTAAATGTGAAATTCTAAAATAAACCCATAAAGGGAATCCCTTCTTCTTTCAATGGACTAAAATGGTGTATCTAGTACATGACTTCAGAGTCCTGATATAGCACTATACAGTAAGTGCTGGACTGTGAACTTCAAGGTCAATAGTTCAAACCTACCAGCTACTCCTTAGAAACCCTATACAGGGTCATTGAGTTGAAACCAACTTGACAGTACTTAACAACTGTAGTGCATGACTACTCTCAAGTGTAAATGTAAAAATATCTGTGTTTAATATTTCTCTTATATTACATTTCAGGGAAAACTGCCTTTGCTTCTGAGCCGGATGAAGGAAGTAGGGAAAGTATTTCTTGCCACCAACAGTGACTATAAATATACAGATGTGAGTATTGAATATTCATATGTGTCTGTTTATATAGAGAGGGATTATGTGTTTCATATTTTGGCCTAAAGAAATATGAAGTTAATGAGAAGCATAGTAGTTTATTAAGTAAGAGTATTGTTTCGGGCTAGTGCCTCCTGCAATTCAAGGAGCTTACAAGGGATGTGACAGCAGAGTTCCTGGCCCTAGATGGAGTTCCTATTGTTCTTGGTGTTATCTTTGTTCAGGGCACTCAGTCAGTAAGTAGTTCATGGGGGCTCTTGATGGGCACTGCTTTCAGTGTCTGTTAGGACCACAGGGAAGCTGGGGGCAGAATGAATGGTGAAATGCTAGTCTAGTGGCTCTGCGGGTTTTGTACATCTGTAGCTGAACCCACCTGAATCCAGGCACCAAAAGGGCACCAGCCATGGCTGCCAACAATGCAGTTCTGGAACTCCCAAAAAGCAGGATCTGTGCTGAGGGTGGATGAGAGTGGGAGCTGCCTACACTTCTTTCTTTTGAAGTTCAGGATGCCAGATATCATCTGTGTCTGTTTTATTTTGTCTCTTATATCTGTGTTGTAGCGGATCTTGGTAGTGTGTCTGCTAGCCCACCATATTGCTGGAAGTTGAAAAGCCTTTCATTGAAATGAAAATCCTCTTTGGATTTCTTTCAGTTAGTAAAACAGATACTACTGTAGGTCTTTTGTAAAGCTAAATGGCAAAAAAGCTAAGTGAACTTTTTAAAAGCAGAAGATATCTCTATCTGTAGAATTTTCTTCTTTTTGACTACACTGTTTCCCCTAATTACAGTTACCTACATGAAGGTTTTTAGATTTGGGCTATTTAAAACATTTGTGCTGACTGAAAGGACTTTTGTGTCTCTTTGTATTATCACTTTTATTAACCAGAGAAGTCATTGTGTTGAGTTTTTCCCCACACCCTTAACTGCGTTAATATACATTTTCTTCACGTTGTTACAACCCCTAAAACAGTAGATAGTACAAAAATGTTTTGACTCTCAGCCATCAAAATTTGCTGTTGCAATTTTTTTTTGTAACAATTGAAACATAGAAATAATGATTTAACATTTTTTGTAAAAAAAAGAAAAGAAAGAAAACATTTTATTGCGTTTTGGGTGAAAATTTACAGTGCAAATTAGTTTCCCATTCAACAATTTATGCACATTTTATTATTCACTTTCTAGGTTGGCCTATTGTTTGTAATCTCCAGGAGTGGGTTAAGTTCCAGCTGTCTGAGGGCCGTAGTCTCAGGGGTTCCACCAGTCTATTAGACCAGTAAGTCTGGTCTTTTTTATGGTTTTGAATTTTGTTCTATATTTTTCTCCCACTGCTTAGGATCTTCTGTTGTGATTCCAATCAGAACACTCAGTTGTGGAAGCCCGACATCTAGTGCTTCTGGTTTCAGACTCGTAGAGACTGGTTCGTGTGGTTCATTAGTTGTTTGGACTAATTGTTTCCATGAGTCTTTGATTTTCCTCATTCTTTTTAGCTCTGGACAGGAAGAGACCAATAGCTGTATCTTAGATTTCCACTCACAAACTTTTGAGACCCTAGTGCTTTCTCACCCAAGTATGATATAGAACATTGTCTTTGTGGATTCTGTTATGTCAGTTGGCCTAGGTTTTCCCCAAAACTCTGATCATAAACTTCAAGCCCAGTAATTCAGTCCCTCAGGATGTTTGGTTATGACCAGAAAGTTAGAATAATTTTGCCCCCTGTATGGAGTCCTGGTGTGGCGCTGTGTGTGGGTTAATGTGCTGGATTGTAAAGTCTGTTTGAAATGCAAGGTCGATGGTTTAAGTTCATCAGTCATTCCTTGGAAACCTTACACATGGTCGCTATGAGTCGGAATCGACTTGATGGCACTTAACAACAGCAACATCACCCTGCTATTACTGTTACTGCAGAATTGTGTGTTTACCATTGGTGCCTTTAACTCTTGGGTACTTCACAGTGTCTTCCTTTGTCTTGGTCATGTTATGCTAATCTCCCCCATGTATCGCCTTTCCCTTCTACTGTTAGTGATTTCTTTTCCCTCCCCTCCCACCCTTGACACCTATCAAAGAATGTTTTTTTCTGTGTGAAAACTTGTGTTTTTATAGTAGTCGAGTCATACAATATTTGTTTTGTTTTGGTTGATTTATTTCATTCAGTTTTATGTTCTCCACCTTTATCCATGTTGTGAGATGTTTCACAGTTTTGTCATAATTCTTTCACATTGCATAGTATTCCAATGTGTGTATGTACGTACCATAGTTTATCCATTCTTCTGTTGGTGGGACTTAGGTTCTTTCCATCTTTTTGCTACTGTGAATAATAACTGATATAAACATAATGTGTATATACATATCTATTTGTGTCACACCTGTATTTCTCTTGGATATACAAGGTAAATCAAAAAGAATTGCTACTAGGTTTCCAGTCCACACACACACAGGTTTATTCCAAACAAAGCCTGTTTTGGTGATCAGTGGATGCCCGCAGACAAGTTTTCTCAGTAATACTTGTCAGTCTTCTTAGGATGCATTCACATAA
Organism: Chrysochloris asiatica; assembly: GCF_000296735.1. NCBI lineage: Eukaryota > Metazoa > Chordata > Mammalia > Afrosoricida > Chrysochloridae > Chrysochloris > Chrysochloris asiatica. The sequence goes on along the minus strand of NW_006408521.1, from coordinate 30,375,645 downwards.
AGGATTCTGGCCTGGAACAAGATGGCAGAGTAAGCGGATGCACTGAGCCAACTCTGTAATAAAGACTTGAGAGACTGAGTGAAACAGCTAGAGAATGGTGATCCTGGAACCCAGAACATCACAATAGGACCGAGAGGTCAACTGAGTGCCAAGGAAGCTGAACAGGAGCAGTGAGAAATAAGAAAACCTGGTGGACTGTGGGTTGGTGTGGAGCAGCACAGCTATCTTGAACTTTTGTGAGTGATTGTTGAAAACAGTGACCTGTGGGAACAGGACATGGCTGGAGATTGGCAGTGGGTACAATTCTCCCCTGTTTCCATGTACTCCTGGTAGTTTGAGGCGTTGTCAGTACCTGCTGTCACCTACCCAGTGGCCAGTGGTACCCTTTCCTGAGCAGACTCTGCTCTGCCTGGGGTCAGGCATCTGGCATAACACCCTTGCTTCTGAAGGTGTGTGAAGCACCCTGGATTGAGCTACACAATCAATGACCAGAAAACTAAATGCATTCACACTTCGGTCTCTGCCACATCCACCAGGAAATAGGTGGTGAATGCCTTAGATTATACCACTATGTAATCATCAACTAAATATAAGTATAACACTGTAGTGTCTCAGCGAAAACTGACAATTTCAGCTCACATAGAGAAACAAGAAAGTACTTCAAACAAGTGACCAAAATAGTGTCGTAAAGTATTGTATTGGTACTACCTGATAAGGAGTTTATTTCAAATACCTTCTTTAGACAGCATAACAGACGACTATACACATGGACCTC
>NW_006408521.1:30373537-30374770 GCF_000296735.1 Chrysochloris asiatica | reverse complement strand
GGTCAACAGGAGTCAATGGACTGTGGTTGAACTCAGCCCATTTCTTTATTGCTGCCTTTCCCCCTCTTGCACTCACCAGCAAGCTTACGTTCGTGTGTTCCCTTTGAGTTTCAAGTCTTAGAGGGGAGTTTGTCCTGAAGGAACTTGATTGCTTGCCTTGATGGCTTCCTGGCAAACAGCTTGCTTATTCTTGTAGTAGCCAGTCATGCTGACATTTTTGTTTTGGGTTTTTCCTGATGAACTTTCTTTGAAGATGTATCTTCTGTCACTGTAGCTGTTTCAGGCTGGTCTGCTTGTCTTTGCTAGTGGGAATGTCCCACCTCATAAGGTTCTGGATGGGACTCAGGATTCCACCTAAGGTTCTATACTTTGTAAAGATTTTGCAAGAGGCCTGTTTCACTGGGCAAGTTCTAGAACCCCTTTAGGTATTCCAATCAGTTATAGGCGGAAGACGGGCTTTAACGTTTTCTGTAATCATGTTACCCAACATTCTTTTCTATCCTACTCAAGTGTCTATCATAATAGGCAAGGGAAATCAATATTCATAGGACAGTCAAGCATTTTAGTATTATTTCCCCTCTTCAAGCTATACCTATATCCCTGTATCCCAGAGCCCTGTTGTTCCAAGGTTGAGCATGTATCATCATTTTACCTCTATTCCACTTAGGCCATGCAAACTCAGTGTTCCCCTATCTATCGTGTTCTTCCACCTCTTCCCCCATCTTGTACTGCCCTCCCAAACACCTGAACTAAACCCTCCACCCCAACCCCATTGTTGTGGTTACCTTATATTCCATTAACTTTCCTCCATTTAAGACAGTCTATTTTATCCTGTAATCTAGCTGACCTTCCTACCACCTGGATCTCTGTTCCTCTTTGTTTACCTTCTTTCACATTGTAATTGTTTTGATCATAGACTGACTTCCCAGATCCTCTGTTCTTATAATTTTATTCTGTTCTAGACTCCTCCATTTGTCGATTGAGTTCAGGGTGATGCTGCCATGTACGTAATTCTCTAGTTGTTGTCTGTTCTTGTTGGTTCTCAGTCCACAGAACTTTAGGATGTTTTCCATAGCAGGGTTGGCTTTGGCAAAATCCCTTAGCTTCTGTTTATCCTGGAATGTTTTGATTACACCATTGTATTTGATTGACAGCTTTGGTGGGCAGTTTTTTTCTTTCAGGGTTTTATATATGTCTCCCCATTGCCTTCTTGCCTGCATGGTTTCTGTTGAG
>NW_006408521.1:30250450-30373437 GCF_000296735.1 Chrysochloris asiatica | reverse complement strand
AAAAAAAAAAAAAAATCATGAAGACATATTATAATCCAAGTTTTTAAAACTAAAGACAAAGAATTCTGAGAACAACTCAGGAAAAATAAAATACTACCTACAAACACAAAGCTCTAATTTCTCAGCAGAAACTATCCAGGCAAGAAAATAATGGAATAGTATATATAAAACTCTGAAAGAACAAATTGCCAACCAAGAATAATACAACCAGCAAAACTGTCTATCAGATATAAAGGCAAAATTGAGTCATTTTCAGACAAACAGGAATTAAAAGAATCTATAAAAACCAGATGAATCTTACAAAAAATACTAAAGTGTGCTATTTGGACAGTGAGCAGACAACAAACTTGAGACTAGCATATATGATAAGATCACCTAGACTCAACCCAGATATAAAAGTATGCAGAGTAAAATAAGACAAAAAAATAGAGAACCAGAGATAAATTTGCAACAAAACAACACAAACAAGCCGTAAAGTATAAAGAAGGAATGATGTAGTTACAGAATTTACAAATAAAGAAAAAAATAGATTTCAAGAAAAAACGAATATGTAAAAATAAAAAAATCTAACTGTACAAGGATGGGCCACTTGGACATTGGCTACTCAAAATGGGGTCGGGAGGTTACAAGTGACTGGTTTACAAGCTTTCAAGAGGGAGGGAGCCTAGATCCAGAGGGCATGGAGGAAGGTAGAATTTCTACTGATTAGTATCCAATCTGTCTGGGTGGGGCTGATGAAAGGAGATGAGGATAGGCCTCTTGTGGTTCAATAGTGACTAATTGCAATCAGGACTGACTGTGAGGGTTGGAAATGTAAAGGTAGGTAGACCTTTTGTAACAAAAGAAGGGGAGTGGTTGACTTTGCAGTCCAGGAGCAAAGGTCCCTGGGACCATCAAGGGAGAAGAGCAGAGTGCAGGACCCTACCCAGAGAAACGGTGACGCCAGAGATGGAGACAGAAATGATGACATGGAGAGATGGAGCAGCTGGGGACTCTAGACCCAGAGAGGGAGAGGGGCGTGTGCTGATGACCCGGGGGGCAGGCTTGCGGGGTATACCCTTTGCTTGTTGGATGATGGATGGAGAGGACTGTAGTCATGGCAATGAAATGATATACGATAGGATGAATGTAAACCTAATGGTCTCCCATGTAAACTATCACATAATTCACTTATAAAGCATTTCAAAAATAAACCTAACTGTAATTGTAACCCTAAAAATTAAACCAAGCCTTCCTCTTAGCCTTTGCCCAACCTTTACCCCTAACTCTAACCCTAGTCCTAACCATAACTCTTAACAATAAGTGAAGTCCTAGGCCGAGCCTAGACCTGGCCATAACCCCAACCCTAACCCTTGCTCCTACCCATCCTCCCAAAAAGATAAAGGATAATTTTTGTGCTGTGGAAAAAATGATTTTGAGATCAGGGCTAATATAAAAATGTAAAAATTGTAGCAAAAGTTCAACTGGACGTCCTTCCAAATCATTGAAGCTTTACAAGTTTATGGGATCCACATAAAACAGTTTTTTAGATGGTTCAAGCATCCTAAGGGAAGACCTCAAAGGTGAGCCAGGAGAGAATGACCATTAACTTTGGTGAATGAAGAAGCTGGCTGACGTCCAGAAATTGGTGGAAAAAGATGGTAGAATTACCATTGATAAGACAGCTACTGAAGTTGGGATCTCCTGTCGTTCCCAATTTTCTATTTTAAGTGAGCATCTTGGCCACAGCTAGCTTTTGGCATTATGGGTGCCAAAAGTGTTGTGGGAAGATTAGCTAGTTTAAAGAGCTGATCTTTCCATCAGCCTTTTGAGCAAAATGGAGCTAATGAAGACAATTTTATGGAATGAATTGTAACCATGGATGAATCTTGGATTTACCAATAGAATCCAAAGAGCAAAGTTCAGTCAAAACAGTAAGTCATAAAAGCTTCTGAGAGGATCTGCTGTTAAATTCAAAGCAGAGAGGTCAATTCAGAAGGCTATTGACTGTTCTTGAGTTCCAAAGGAGAATCTTAATAGATTTTTCTCTAAGGAAACAGCATGATCATAGGGGACTTATTATGAAGACGTTTTAAGAAAATTGAAAACTGCATTGGTGAGAAAAATACCAGGAAGATTACACCAAGGAATTTTTTCCCCCCATCATATCAGCACCTGCTCATTCTCTGAGGTTAGTAAGGGCTGTCCTATGAGAATTTCCTTGAGAAACCTTACCCCATTTATTGATCTTGTCCCTTCCAACTTCTTCTTGTTCCCCAAACACAACACTTAAAAAGATTCAAGTCCCTTGAGAATACCAAAACTGTTTTGACATGGTATAAATCAAAGAGCATGGAATTGTTTGCGGGGAGGGTGATTGTTGCTAAGGTGCCATAGATAGTTTTGCCTCATAGCAATCTTATATAAGATTTCCAAGGAGCGGCTGGTAGGTTTAATCCACTGACCTTGTGGTTAGCCATCCAGTGCTTATCCCGTGCTTCCTTTAGAAGTGTATAGACCTAAATGGAGGATATGTCAAGAAACAATAGCCTAACATTGTGAATATTTTTGTTTAATAAAGGTTTCTGTGATTTTGTAATGGGACCTTTTGACTTATCCTCATGTATCTAGTAGTGGGATTGTAGGATCCTATGTGATCTCTAACTTTAAAAGAAACGCCACCCTGGTTTTCACAGTGGTGGTACCACGCTACAGTCCTACCAGCAGTGTAGGAGAGTTCCAATCTCCCTACACCTTTGTCAGCATTTGTGGAGTTACAGGTTTTTGATCATTGCAGGTGTGAGATAATATTTCATTGTTGTTTTGATTTGACTCTATGATGGCTGATGGTTGTTAGCATGTCTACATGTATTTATTTATTGGCTGCCAGAATGTCTTCTTTAGTTCCATTACCTTTTAAAAGTTGGATTGTCTTTTTGCTGAGGTGTTGGAACTCTCTATACATTTTAGAGAATAGTCTCTCATCAGATATGTCCATACCAAAAATGTTTTAATCAATCTGTTGGTTTTCTTTTTACTGTTTTGAAAAAGTATTTTAATGTGCCTAGGTGTTTAATTTTTAGCAGGTCCTCATCTTGTAGTTTATCTTCTACCGTTTGTGAATTTTTAGTTATGTTTGGGTTTCTCTCAGTTAGCTCAAACAAGTAACTAATATAGGTCTTTCATAAAAGCAAAGTGCCCTTAAAATAGGGCCCCGAAATTTGCCCCTATTTTTTCCCTGATCTTTATAATTTTAGGTTTTTATATGATCCATTTTGAGTTAGTTTTTAAACAAGGGGGCATCCAAAAGTTTGTGGAAAAATTCCATTATCTTTTAATTCCATTATACCATGAACTTTATGAAATTCCCTTAAATACTGTGTAAAGAATGGATTGATTTAAGTCTTTCACCTCATTTTTGCTAAGACAGTGAAAGTTTATAAATTCTCTTCATGTAAAATCTTGATTTAGAAATTTGATTGGCTTGATGGGTCTGGGAGCAGTAGTAACAGGCCAAGGTCATATGTTGCTTCCATGTGTATCCTGAATTTTCTCTTTGCCTTTACCTAAGAATCTGTCTTATCTCTGAATGTGGGTCTCAGGCCATAGGAGAATTGGGTAGATATATATATGTATATATATGGATGAATCTGTACAAAAACATTAAGATAGAACTGTATGTCTTACTGGAAATGCCAGCAGCATTTTTTTGTATGTTGTGGTTAAGTGCCGTTGAGTCAGTTCTGACCCATAGTGACCCTGTATAGGGTTTCCAAGAAGCAGCTGGTGAGCTTGAACCACCAACCTTGCAGTTCAAAAGGCTTTGCAGTCTGGTACATTAACCCACAGCACCACATCAGGACTTTTTTTTTGTTTGAGGCATTAATTTTTGACTTCCACTTAATTTCACAACATTTAGAAGAAAGAAGAATGTGGTGAATCCTATATTGAAAGACGTACTTCATGAAAAGACTGCATGGGATTTTTTTTTTATTTTTTATGTCATATGTTTTTTGTAGTAGTAGTATATGAACCTAATGTTTCTTTTTCTTTCCCCCCTCCAGAAAATTATGACTTACCTGTTTGATTTCCCTCATGGCCCTAAGGTACTCTAAATAACTTAATAGACCCTTGTTTTAGTAACAATGAATGCATTTAATCACCCAGAGTATTGAAGAGAAGGAATTGGCTAGCACCCATCCACGAGATGGCCTGGTGTCAAATTTTCATTAAGATTAGAAGTAATTCAAGTGCTAGTAGAATTTAAAGTCACTAGCAGTATGAATCTTTATACTTTATATACAGAAATAAAAGGGATATTCATGTGGAATTTAGTGGGATGGGAGCAGAATCATTTTAAGCCTGAGAAGTTCTAGGCAGCACTATTAAATTTACATGGCAGTAAACAGAGTTTTCTAGGTTGAGGGAGATACTTGATTAAAAGAAACAAAAAATTGGAATGTGTGTATTCTTGACAACTAGCTTCTGCTTAGCTAATGTAAGTTTTGATGCTTAGAGAACAGTTCATCTTTATATTTAGCCTAGAAGTCTTCATTCCAGCAGTGTGGCTGCCTTAAATCTAAGAACCACCCATTGCTCCTCAGTTGCATATTTGTGGGGTTTTAATTTTTCTGTGAGTCAGTGTCTGTGTTAGAGTTGTGGCAGTGTGTGCGCTCTTCAGCGTGATCATAAAAGGTTACTGCCGTGACACCATCGCTGACGAGAAATCGTTTTAGTGGGTATACCTTCCCAATTATTGTTTGCAGTTAGAGCCAAAGGACAGTATGTAATTAAGAGACAGCATTCTGAGTACAAAACCAGGAAATGGTCTAATAATAGTTATATGTCATTTTGGACACATTAGTTCTTAATGCTAATCTACATCTCTCTCCCTAGCTCCTACTAGTATATTTCAGAGTGTGAGCATTCTTTCTTTCATATATTAAATTGTGGTGAAATCAATGACTGTAATTTATTAGTATATGGTATGATTTAAGATGTAACTATTGTTAAGTGACATTGAGTCAGTTTCGACTCATAACGACCCTGTATTAGTGTTTCTGAGGAGTGGTTGGGGGGTTTGAACTGCTGACCTTGAAGTTAGCAGTCCATTGCCATACATTCATTTATTATTTACATCTTACCTGCTTCCAAAAGAATGTGGAAGTACATTTTTGATAAATCTATGGGATTTTCTGGGCATATTTAGTGTTTCTGCATTCCTTGCATCTGGGTAAGATTGAGTAGTAGTGCCTTAAAGTAAGGAAGACTCCATCAACTTCTGCGGTTTCTCCTGTTCCAGCCTGGGAGCTCCCATCGACCATGGCAGTCCTACTTTGACCTGATCTTGGTGGATGCTCGGAAACCACTCTTTTTTGGAGAGGGCACAGTACTGCGCCAAGTGGATACTGTAAGTCAGAGGGTGACTGCCCTGTGTGCACGTCTTCCACCCACTCAGCATGTCCCTAAGGAAACAGGTTTCGTTGTTTTTTAAGCAAATTAGAGTTACATCTTTTTTGAAATGGTTTGGGGTTTTAACTGAGATAGCTGAACAAGCTGCTAAATCAGAAAAAATGAGTACCACTCATTTGGCTGGCTGGCCACATAGCACTTTGGATGGAAATGGGTAGAACAGTAAGTATTACTTATAAAGTCTATATTCTCTTCACCCAGAAAACTGGCAAGCTGAAAATCGGCACCTACACTGGCCCTTTACAGCATGGCATTGTCTACTCTGGAGGTGAGTCAGAGTTCTGTACTGTCAGTTCTTCCTCAGACCTTGGTGTGAAAGTTGTGTTCTCCTGGAGTAATGCCACATATACTGTTATCCTAACAACATCATTTTCTGATGGTGAAGACTCTAGTCACCTACTGGTGCGGCAGAAGTCGGAGAATGGTTGAAGAAGCTGTTAGAATGCCGTACTGGATCTGTGTTCTTCATTAGAAGTCTCCTCTTCATTTTACTTATTTGAGGCTTCTCTTCAGTATCCTGGAGTCACTTGGGATGATTCTCAAGAAGGTTTTCGAGCATCTCCTGTGGACATATTCTGATGGAGTTAAAACAGTTGAGCAAAACCATCTTAATGGAAGACCCAGGATAGGAACTGATGGTAGTACTTTTGAGGGCTATAGTCACAAAGATTGAGAAATACAGTATTGTTGCCCTCGGATTTGGTGATCAAGAACTCTTGTCAGCACAGTGGAGTTGAAGGTCTTGTTTGTCTTAGAGGCAATATAAAGAATGGTGAGAACAAAAGATTGGTGAGTTTTTTTCTTCAGGAACAGTGAGTCATTCTTCCAGTCTGTTCGTCACATAATTATAAGAATAAAATCAATATTTCACACAGTGTTTAATGGTTTGGTTTCAGTATGGAGATGTTTTTGTTTTCTCATGGTTCATTCTGTCGTTTCAGGTTCATCTGACACAATCTGTGATCTGTTGGGAGCAAAGGGCAAAGACATTTTGTATATTGGAGATCACATTTTTGGGGACATCCTAAAATCAAAAAAACGGCAAGGGTGGCGAACTTTCTTGGTGATTCCTGAACTTGCACAGGAGCTACATGTCTGGACTGACAAGAGTTGTAAGGAGCCATTAACTTTGATTTTATAAACCTTTGACACAGCTAGTTTACAAGAAACCCGTTTGGGATCAGTCCTCCCATTAGTTTGTATTGAGGTGGTTAGACATCATCAAAATGTAGGCCCTGATGCTTGGATTTCCCCTTCCTCTTAGAATAGTCAAGTTTCACAGAATCTCAGAAATTGAGAGAACTAGAGGTTTTGTGTAACTGTCTTGAATCCTGTCAGAGTTAAGTGTAGATTATTGTCCTGTGAATCTGGACTCTACTTTCCTCTGTTGGCCCTCATTTCTCCACCACACCCATTTTCTCTGCTACCAGCTCATCTTGGTGATTCTGGGGCAGTGACGGCTCTGAATGTTAATCACCTCATTTGTTCTTCTGAGAAGTAGAGCATAAAGCAAAATTACTGTGTATGAACTGAGCTGCACTGCATACACAGATCCGAGCTGTAGATCTGGGTATGCAGTGGAGAGCACCGCCCACAGTGTGGTGAAAGGCACTGAGGGGGGAGTCTTGGCTCCACCACTCAAATTTTTTCATGCTTTGTGCCTTTTCCTCAGATAGAAAATCAGGGTACTAATTGTACCTACCTCTTAAAGGTGATGCGAATTAAATGAAACTCCCCATCTGAAGCACGTAACACAAAAAAATGTTAGAAGAAAAGCTCATCTATTCCATTTGGTGGATGCATTAGGGCTTACTTCTCAAGGGTGAGATGGCAGGAACACCGAAAGCATGCCGTCACCACTGGCAGTTACTGTTACTAGTGTTTATACTCATCAGCAGGGTTTTTTGGATTAGCCTTTTATCCCTATTTTCAACTTTCCACCTCTGAAGTTTTAGAAATCTGTTTTAGCGCTTCTGTGTTCTGGACCTGTGACTACTAGTCTCCTAATTCTCATTTCGTCACTGAACATGCCTTGCCGACTGCACTTTGTGAGCTAGAACCGGCCGCAGCTGGGAGAGACTCGCCAGCAGTGGTGTTCAAGTAGGAAGACAGTCAGGTAGAGGAAACCATGGTGCTTGGCTGCTGCTCTCCAGAGCTGACAACGCGCAGGGGCGGTCAGTGGTTGTCCCGCAGCTCTGGGGAGCAGCAGCAGTGGTTGTCCGCCCACCAGTGCCAGACTCTCCATTTTGGTTCTATCTACATTTCGATTTAGCTTCAGTAGCAGTGAAAAACTGGATGTTTTTTATTTATTTAAAATATTTTCCTTTTCCTTCCAAATCTTAACTAGCACTTTTCGAAGAGCTCCAGAGCTTGGATATTTTCTTGGCTGAACTCTACAAGTAAGTTTCCAAATTCTAAAAATGTCTTCCCCAAAAGTGTCTTTGGCAGTCACCTCGATTGATGTAAGTAGTAACCTCCCTAGAGATTTTCATGGCAGTTTGTCTGTCTGTCTCCAGGCACCTTGACAGCAGCAGCAATGAGCGCCCAGATATCAGTTCCATCCAGCGACGGATTAAGGTATCCAAATGGGCTTTTGGGAAAGACTTGGAAAATAAATTTAAGTGATTCTCATTTCTGATTTTGTACAGAGACTGGCACATAGCTGGTTCTCAAATACTTGTGGAAGGAGTTAAGAATTTGTCTTGTTTTAGAAAGTAACTCATGACATGGACATGTGCTATGGGATGATGGGAAGCCTGTTTCGGAGCGGCTCCCGGCAGACCCTTTTTGCCAGTCAGGTGATGCGTTATGCTGATCTCTATGCAGCTTCTTTCATCAATTTGCTGTATTACCCCTTCAGTTACCTCTTCAGAGCTGCCCACGTTTTGGTGAGTTATTGTTGGCAGTTAAGGTATTTTGAACCCATTCTTTCTGCTGCACAAGCACACGGGCTACCTGGTGCACCCAGGTGGGAGGTGGGGTTCTGAGCAATGATGACCAAGATGGAATATTTAGGGGACAACCCTCCTCTCAGAAATCAGCTTTATGAAGTTTTATTGGACTGTGGCAAAGATTTTCCTCTTTTGTTAGCACAAATTGAATTGTATTTTTAAGTTCTGATGCTGATCTGTTTTACAGTTCACGCAATAGAAAATACTGTCCTATCTTACTAGAATCCTGGGCTCCAGTTTGGGTGGTGAAAAGGAAGGGGGACAAGCAGCTTTTTAGGCAGTGCTAGGGGTGTGGCGCTGTGGGTTAATGCGTCAGACTGCAAAACTGTTTGAACTGCAAGGTCGATGGTTCAAGCTTCCCAGCTGCTCCTTGGAAACCCTATCCAGGGTCGCTCGACTCGAAAGCACTCAACAAGGGAGATATGTAAAGGGCTGACATGTTCTGGTTAGTGTAGCTCTAACTCAGCTTAGCCACTGCACTGGAGAAGCAGAGCATTTGGGAAGCAGTCTGCCCTTTTTCTGAGCCTCTGGCTTTTTTTCTAGATGCCCCATGAATCGACAGTGGAGCACATACACGTAGATATCAACGAGATGGAGTCCCCACTGGCCACCCGGAACCGCACATCAGTGGATTTCAAAGACACCGACTACAAGCGACACCAGTTGACACGGTCGATTAGTGAGATTAAACCTCCCAACCTCTTCCCCTTGGCCCCCCAGGAGATTACACACTGCCATGATGAAGATGATGATGAGGAAGAGGAGGAGTAAGGAAAACCAAAACTCTTAAGTACCCATTAAAAACGCATTCTGGCAGGATTCACAGGAGCAGACGATGTCCCTGTTTGGGTTCTAGAGGGGAGGGGTGGCTCCATCTAAGGTTTATCTGGCAAGTTTCTGAAGACTTTCAAATATGCTAATCCTAGAGAGATACTTGTTTTAGTTTTATGCATCTATACTCTTTGCAGATGGCTCATAATTGTAATGAAGTAAAGGTGAAGTCAAGCTGAATAGCATGCAGGTGGCTCCCGTCTGGCTTGTGATACTGTCGTCTTGTCATTGTACGTTGTCAGCCCATTGTTAAAGCATAGCTAAAGTGTCTTGAGGGTGGAACCAGGAGGATGATGGGAAAAGAACCAGAAATTCTGTTAATTGTGCTGATACTATTATTACCCAGTCTTGTCTGCCAGTGGGGTCTTCTGTAAAGGCTTTGCACCTGCAGTACTCGGTGGCCCTGGCAGTGGTTTTGCAGCAGGCTCACTGTCTGTGGCCAGGCCAGGCCAGGCTGCATGGACTCTTAGGAGGTGGAAGTCCTCATCCACCTCTACACATATTTTGGTTGAAAGTACAAATACACATCAACATTTTTTTTACTTTTGTTATTCATAAAAAGCTCTTTCTTATTATAGTCCAGCATAATGGAGCAAAACCTGGTCGTGTGGGCTACAGAGTTAGGGCTCATGCTGCCAGTTCCAGCTTTCTCTCTCCTAGGTTAACTGTTATATTTCAAAGCTGAGCTTTAGAGGTGGGGTGGGGGCCCTGTAGCCAGAACCTGACAGAAACAGAGAGCACAATCAGTGTGAACAATCTCTAGTGAAATCACTTCTTGTTGTTTTGAACAAGAATGAATCATCACCGTATATGTTAGAGTATTACAACTGCCGCACCAGTACCGTGAAGGTTGTTACATTTTTAACAGTGACATAGATTCCGACTTTAACCGTCATATATTTTCTTCCATTCTACTGTCATTGTTCAACAGGGGAGGGTAATGATCGATTAGCTGCTGCTTTAGAATTCAATAAAGTGTAATATTTCTAATATTGACTTTGACCCCTTCCTACACCACCATTGGTCTCCACGTGGCTTTAGAATTGGCTAAAGAAATACACATTTTAAAAAATATATGTGTTCCCAGATCCTTTTTGGTTAAAAATATTTAGTATCTATAGTATTTCATAAACTCTGCCCCTGCCCTTGAGTTGATTCCAGCTTCTTCTCGTGACCCTCTAGGACTGAGTAGAGCTGCCCCTTAGGGTTTGAAAGCTGTTAAGTCTTTATGGACGAAGACTGCTACATCATTTTCCTGTGTAGTGGCTGGTGGGTTTGATCTTATAGTTTGCAGCCAAGCACTTTAACTATTGCATTACCAGAGAGCCTTACAGCACTTCCTAGAAGGCCTCAAAATTTTTTGGCACAGGACTATGAGGTAAGGATTTTTTTTTCTTTAATACTTATTGTGTAAGTCAGAAATAGTGCAGTAACTTAGTCAATGTATATAAGTCAGGCCAAGAAACAGACAGTCCAGCTGGTATTAGGAATACATGCTACCTTAAGGTATCAGGTTAGACATCCTGTTGCAAATAACAATTAGATGTTGTTCCTTTCTTAAGACTTTAAGGAATGTGCTTATGATCACTCCAGTCATGCTTAACTCTCTCATCAAAAACGAAGCTATTGCCCAGTCTGGGATAGGCATTACTTGGCTATGAGAAAATGTAAGACTAAGTGGTGCATTAGATTTTAATTTATATAATACTACATGGATTTATTTTCCCTTTTAGATTAAGAACATGATCACTAATCATACTTTGTGTTGGGCTCTCTGGTATTGGCCCAGACTTAGAATAGCACACAATTGGGATAATCACTCCATTGTTGGTCACAGCTTTCTCCAGAACCACCTAAGTAGACTTGTGAAGAGCTAGAAGTCTAAGACTCCAAGCAGATGGTACAAATGGCGCCCCATGGAAGCTAGTTAGGTGTGCTGGGGCAGAAGAGGCCCATGTGTGCACGCAGCCACCAGTACAGCTGTGATGGGGCTCTTAACCTGAGGAGTATCTGTTGCCAGTAGGTGAGGAAGCGGAACTTCAGATGAATACTTACACTTTTTAAAAAAACAGCACCACCACCTGAGTTTTAAGTAACGAAAAGATGGCTCTTTTGAAAACACTGTTTTCAGATTTTTGTAGAGAACCAGGTAGGGACCCCTTCGTGGATAATAGACTGAACTCCCAGTCTAACTGACAGGGACTCAGAGGTCCCCAGTAGTTGGGCAGAGCCACAGCAGACCCGGCCCCAGTGGGCTACAGCATGTCCAGCCTATGCCTGTCAACAAAGATGCTCAGTGAAAGCTCTACTGGCCTATTTCAGGAAAGCTATTTCAAGCCAAGAAAGGTTAATGACCTATATGACTGCTGAAGATTTTCCTATTCTGCTCATAGCTCTGTTGAGACCTCAAATAATCAAGCAAGCCCTTCAAGCTACCCTTCTAAGATACTTTTAAGAAAAGTGGTTTTTAATAGAATTAGAATAACTCAGAGCTACAGGTCTGTGCTGTTTTAAGAAACTACTTAACAAAAAAAGTCACATATAGTTAACATACCAGATTTTAAAATATTTTATCCATGTTTATTTCTAATTTAGGTTTATTAAGAACTACTTTGTCACTACCTTAAAAGCTCTGCAGCTTTTCTAGGACTGCCAGGGCATTGCAAGTGCTCTGCCTTTCACCACAAATAGCCCGAGAGAGACAACTGCATTCAGGGAGGAGCCTTGTCCACATTCCATGCTGTGGAAATGATTTAACCTCTCTGATGGTGGGAAAAATGGCAACAGTGATTAAGCTTCTGCCGTATAGTTAAAGGTCTATTTCCTCAAGAAGGATGGAAATGTTCTCGATAGTTACTTGCTCGGTTTAGTAATAGGGTTCCATTCTGATGTTTCTGAAAACATTCTTGGTGACTAGGACTTACAACTCTCCTTAAAAGAGTTTTTCTTCCTCTGGAGCAATTTTTAAATGATACACAATGTCAGACTGCCTTGGGAATGAAATCTCTATCATGGAACGAACTACCTGAATAGTTTTGAAGATAGAAAAGGCGCCCTGCTACTCACAGGAGCAGGGGGTGCCAGGCCCCTCCTATCAGGTGACACCCAGGAAGCCATGGAGTCTGGTCCTGTGCCTCCACTCAGTCCAGCAGAACCCCTGCTCACTGCTGAGGGGCTAGAACAGCTGAAAGTACCTCATCTAAAGAGAGAATGGATGTGTTCATAGAATGAAAACTTTCTGTAATCTGTAAATGATCTTCACCATTTCCCCCTGTCCTCAGGCACAGGTATCTTCATCCCAAAACCATAATTTGACTTGTCATTCGGAAAATATAATACATACAAAAAGTTTAGTTACATTCCTATGAAGAGCTTTGACACAAAAAAAGTACTTCCAGTTGAATACATACCTAGATGCAGCTTTTGCAGTCTGTCACTACAACTCTAAGAAATGTATTTATTCCCAATTTAAAACAAACTGACCAGTTGTGGCCTGCTTCCTTTATGTTTCTTCCCACAAAATGCCTTTGTTCCTTTTTTTTTTTATATTACTCGAGTAAGGGTGGGTTAGATAGTTAGCTTCATGAATCAAATCAAGTGCAAATAGGTTCCCAAATGCTCTGCTTTTACAAGTGCTTCCCCAAAGCCAGGCTTCACCAGAGATATGCATGAGGCCTGATGAGTCTGGGCTGAGGTACACCTTCTCACCACAGCTTGCAGCCCACGCAGCTGACAGAATTCCTCCAGGAAAGATGAGTTCCTGCCATGCTTGAAAAGAGGATTTGCCAAGCAAATCTTCCCAACACCAACAAATGTTTATTAAATGTCCTGCTTTTTGAGAGAGGGTTCTTACCAGACGTACTGTTTGAGACTGTGGATCTAGGTATTTTGAAGCATGTGGCTTCATTTTAGAATGTAGAGCTGTAGGAAAAGCTCTACAACGGTCAGTACTTCAAACTCACCAGCCACTCCTCGGAAATCTTACACAGGGTCTCTAAGTCAGGAGAATCTTGATAGCACTTAACACCATCACCGCCACCAAATCAGTGTCCCGAGAGTGCTTGAAAAAGCAGATGTGAACCCCTTGGAGGGAAAATGAAACAATCATACAAAGAAAGCAAAAGAGTTTATTTGCCATCTAATAGAATTCAACTTTTGTCTTCAATCAGGAATCATCTCTTTATTAAATTTAATTACCTTCAAAAAAGTATAAAATAAGTTTCCAGAAATCAACTCCAGGCTATAAAAAGTTCATTCAGTTTGTTAACCAGTCACTTTCTCCACAAGATCCTCTAATCTCTGTGGCTCAAAAGCGCCAAGTTAGGAAAAGGCTCTGAGGAGCACAATTTGTTCTGTGAACTAGAAACTCCAGAACACATCACGATAAAGCTTAGAGATGTTCCACATGGACTGAGAGGGATAGTGTGGGCAAAATTTCCTCTTCACAGCAGGAAAAGTACCTCCATTTTCCTCAGAGCATTTCCTGATTCAAAGCTCAGGCCTCATCTAGACAAAAGCAGAAGAAACCAAGCAAAGCAGCACACTGGAATGGGTGCGCTGGAGTGGTTTCCTTCCCCAACCTTGCTGCTGCTTCCTGTCCTACTACTAAGGAAAGCAAATGGGCTTCTGAGAGATTAACAGCTCACTGAAATAGACACCGCGTTCTCCATTTGGGAAATTATGGGACAATGATTGGGTGGAAGTGGGGTTGGGGGAGAGGCCAAGATAAGTGAAGTAAAGATGACTGCAAACATCCTACCTAGTTTAGTGAGAATCATAAGGAATTAGTCGTTAAGGGACTTAATTCTTTGGAACGTAGAGAAATAAGGGTCCCAAAAGATGTAATCTAGGGCTAGCAGCTTCATTGGAAGATAACAAGGAAGGAATGTAGATGATGAGAAGTGGTATGGAAAAAATGATGGGGGGCCCTCCCTGGATTGCTAAGAACAATAAGCAATAACATCCTCACATTCCAGGCCACGCCCATGCCAAGAGTTTGAATTGTATGGTAAACTGTCATGGCTGCACTGGCCTTCCTCCCAGGCTTAGTGTGGTACTTAAACTTCCAAGAGCTCAGGAAGACATAGCGGGGAGAAAAACCCAGCTGTGTGTCCAGCTGACTGTGTTGTCTGTGATTGAGCAGCCGGTATCTAATGCCATGTGAGTGGTTGCCCCCAGAGTCCAGACTAGAGTTGAACTGATGGGGGACAGTCATAGTCCTTGCAAAGGAGACCACCACCACCACCACGGATTGGCTGCCCTGGGATGTAACTTGGAGACACAGAACTAAAACCCACATTTAGCACAAAACCTGGGGCTGAATGTCCAAGGAAAAGTGCTGTTGTGTTGCCCAAAGAGATCAACTCCAGCTTTCCTACAGGGAAGCCACCTAGACAGGCAGGGGCCAGGGAAGAAGACAACACATAACCTGCTGGGAAGTGAACAGAAAACCATTTCTCGGAATAGAATAATATAAGAAATAAAATCCTTTAAAAAACAATCACAAAATTTACAAATAAACTAGTACAAAATAAATAGGAGAAATTATAAATCTACATCATTTGAACTATAAAATGCATTCATTTATGACAATCAGCTCATGAGACCTATATGTGTCATTTGTGCTTATATAGGTGTGTGTACAGATCTGAATACTGTGTTCTGAAAAGCATGGTGATACATGAGTAAAGGCTATGGAGGATGGAATGAAGACCAGGGTTTTCTGGAGGGCACAGGCTAGGTTGGCACTGCGGCTCAGAACCCAGAAAAGGCAGAATAAGCGGCAGTTTCCACTGACCAGAGAGTCGGGTTCTGAATTTTACAGGACCAAGTAGAGGCCATCACTGTTGGGTCTGGCAACTCCCCTGGCATGGGAGTGGGAGGCGCATGGGGAAGGAGGCTCTGGTCTCAGTCACACGGCACCACTAGTCACCAAGAAAGGGCCTCGAGCCGTTCATGGAGGCCCTGCCACAGGTAAGGGACACAAGAAGAGAGGTGGGGTGGGCTACCTACTGCCCTCTCACCTGACTCAGGGAACAACAGAACCCTAGTGTCATGGATGAGGGACTTCAGATCTCTCCCTAGTCACAGTGTACTAACAGGAGAGGCATATATGTACATAATAAATAATATAAAATAAAGAATATACATTTTATAAATTTAAAGGACTCCAGACACAAGAAGAGTCAATGGACCCCTTTGACACTCTTCCCTTCACAGTAGACTCCAGACATCAACATAGTCAATCAGAGGCTAGTCTGGAACTCTAGGGAATAAAAGTTCTAAGGCCTTACTTGCCCTTACATCCCACTGTCCTGTTCTTGGTCTAGAGGCCTGGGTCACCCACCAAAAAGAAGAGCAGGCACCCATGCCCCACCAGTGCAAGTATATACTGCTAGTCCTATCTCAAGTGAATCTGGAGAAGAATTTGATTCCAAAGAATCATTTCCTAAGTGAATCCTTGTTGATTTAGATATGGGCCAATGCCAGAAGTTAATTACCCTTCCAAGCAGGGCAAGACAATACTCCCAGTTATTCCAAGTTTGTTCATGGTCCCAGCTGGGTACCAGAACTCTGGGAAACGTACTAACTCAAGTCTATTAAGATACATATTGGAGCTGTTCCATTGGTATGGGACATGTGTGCATAAGAAACTGCATACACATCCTAGAGCTTTACTCTCTTGCCACTAGAACCTGTGTCCATGTTGATTCAAGTACAACCTAGTATTTCTCATTAAAAGGTGTTTTACAGTTCTGAAGAGATGGTGTCAATGGCTGTAGCATACAGAGAGGAAGCTTACTTGAGCTGAGCCAGCCAGAAAGGTCTAAAGGAAAGAGGGCCCGCAGCCTGTGATAGAGGGAGGAAAGCTGTGCCAGGCTTTGTAATTGGTGCGCACTGCCATATCCTGCCCTTGAACTGACCAAGGACTCAAATATAAACCTCCAGATGGGGAAGGTGGAGGCAGAAGAAAGCCCGCCAGTAAGCATTCAATGCAAGAAGAAAGTTTGCCATTTAAGTACTACAGGAGGAAACCTTGCTCATCACAGAAAGATGAAAGCCCTGCCTTATGCTACCAAGCATGGCAAGGGTGTGTCCCAGCCCCTCAAAGTGAAGAAAATGAACCTTAACTTAGAAATCTCTGAACTCACCTCCTGTCAGCCCACTTGAACACACGAAACACAACGATTCTCAAATGACCCTGAGGTATATTCACTGAGTAGGTTGCACTTTAATAAATGACATCAGAAAAAAATCCCTATTTCTGGGTTTTGTTGCTGGAGAGAAGCACCACTAACTCAAGAGACCAGAATGGGACCAAACACTGACCAAGATGAGAACCTGTTTCCTTAGAAATGCGCTTGGCTTGGGAACCTCAGAAGCCTCAGACCCCACAACCTCCTGTGGTTCTTCTAATCCCTTTACAAGAAAAGCTTGTCTTCATTCAGTATCACAGTTGAGAGAGTGGCTGCTCCCACTCCCTATGCCAGTGCTCAAAGACAAGCCTTACTGGCCTGAGGTCCCAGCGAACAGGGGGAGCACCTTCTTGTGCCAACCTAGTCATCTGCCTAGGATCATTTCCTGGGGAATACAAGTCATCTTGCCTCACAGGGCAAGCCCAGATCCCCAGCTGGTCTTCAGAAGGTTAGCGGGGCCCTAGGGTTGGTTGTTTTGTGTTTTTAACCAGTTAGGTAGGACACAGGCCTAATTGTCTGCTCCACAATCTGAGGAGACAACTGAGGGTAGAAGTTCATGGTCCCTACACTTAGCTCAAATTCCTGTTGCTTCATTTTCTAGGGAAATGTAATTCCACTTGCATCTATCACTACACCTTCTTAACACTTGGAAAACTGGTTCTTTAGTTGTTTGGTACTGTACGAAACAGCACAGCTTAGTATATTCACAGTTAACGTTCCATATTAGTGTATTCAACATTTACACAACAGCTCCTTGAAACAGCATCAGAAAATGGCAAGAAACCTCAATGCCTCCCACTCCAGGAAGCCAAGCAGGCCCACCTGGTAAAGTGCTGTGCAGGAAGCGAGGCAAGATGGCGGGAAGAAGAGTTACGTGGGTGCCCTTTCCAGTCAAAATCACAAGTGACATGGGTTAAACATGATGATCATCTACTATCCATTTATAAATCTTAAGGTTCTTTCCCCAACTGCTGAAATAAGATTTTGGACTTGCCAAATGAATCTAGAAGCAAAGAAAATGGACAAAGGCCCCTAAGTACAGAGGAAGCGGCGTCCTGGAACCTTGGAAGACAAGGAGCAGTTTCAGGGGTACCTGTTGTGCTGCAGGGTACCTGTGGCTGCTTCAGAGCAGCAGGAGATACCCTTGCCTGTCCACAGAGCATAGCCCAAGGTTCTGGGAGCAAGGGCTCCACTAGGGTCCAGGGCTTTGGAGCTACCCACTCCCTCTTGAGAAGAACATCACACATGGAGATTCCAACCATTCAGTGGTTTTTATCTGCCAGTCCCCCCTTTACAGACAAGAACTGCACCAGGCCCTGTCAGCTTGACTAATTCTCTCGCTGTCCCCTAAGAAGCACTAAGCCAGCACTCCCCCTTCAATAGCCTGAGGTCAATTTCAGAGAGGATATGGGGTTGGCAGAGAAGCTGGTCTCAGACCCAAGTTGTTTGAGCACTTCTCAATAGCTACAGGCAACTAACTGTAAGCATTCACTATTTCAGAGACCAAACCATTTTTGATTCTCCATTGAGATAGAAAAGTGAATAAACAAATGTAAAGAATAGGTTACAGAAAATCATTAACAAACTTAAGAGGCTAACATGCTCTGGGAGCCCCTGGCAAAGCCTCCCCATCCACTTCTTTATAAATAAAAATTATTATTTAAGCAGCCTCTCTACTGAACGGTGAATAGTATCGCCAAGTTACCAGTTCCCAAATAGAGGCAGCAGCTGGTACCCTCCACACCCTGTGCTCACTTAGTTCTTTAGGACCTATAGAGGTGGGGGGGCTCTGAAAAAGATCAACTCATCAGCTTGACTCCAGGGGCCCTGCCCCAGCCAGACAACTCCCAGATGGCAGTGTGTGGAGAGCAGAGATGGGCCTGGAGAAGCTCATGAGGGTCTGACGGACCAGGGCTTGGCAGGCCTGGGTCGACCCAGATCACCGACAGACAGACACTGCCAGCTCAGGAGGGTGGTGTGGCTGGTGGGGGCCCAAGTTCTCTAAGGGAAGGCTCCTGTACATTCCGGCAGCTAACTTGGGTCCTATTATCAGTGGAGCTCTGCTCTGTGCAGTGGACACAACAGAGACCTTTTCACTTGGATGGATCTCTTAACAAAAGGGGATGTTCCTGATGTAGCATTCCAGTAATGTCAAGCTACACAGTAGGGAACTCCGTCCCATGGTGGTAGGTTGGGTGCCAGCAATAGGGCACTCAGTTCCCTTAGGGGGCACCACATGCACCCAATTAGCATGTGAAGAAATACTCTCCTAAGAGATGTGGCACCTTCAGAGACAGACACTCCAGGGTTGCCATCCCAGAGGAAAGACTGAGCCATGCATACTTATGACACGAGCCCAAACCACTCACAGTCTGGCATTCTGCTGGCTCTTTCCAACCATAGCTCCCTACCCCACACAAAGCCCCGGCCCAATCACCTACCTGGGTGAGCGGGCAGCCTAGGTTGAGGGAGAACTGAACTGCTGCTTACCCCAGTGCTTGGCTTCATTCAGTAAGACCAAATGGAACAAATGCTCTCTTCGTTGCTAGTGACTGGATGCAGTGTACTGATATTCTAGATGATAACTGATGCATGAATACATATTCAGTGCATGAGAGTACCGATGAAATGCACACATCCCATGGGCTAACACTTAAAAACAAATAGTTAAGAATTCAGTCACAGAAGAGACACCTCTTGACGTTAAGATCCCTACATGTGATGAATTTGGTATTAAAATAAGACGGACACACACATAAAATGGCTAGAACAAACATTTGGTTTCTGAATCCCTGTTTGGGGCCGATTTGGCCCTGGCTGTACAGGCAGCCTCTCTGGCGTAGGCCACATTTGAGGCAGGAGGCACAGAGGCCATCGGCAGGGGACACAGCCACCGCTGGGCCCCACGGGTAAGGAGAAGGGAAGAAGGGCTGTTGGCTCCCTGGGAAGGGTAGGTGCTAACATCCCCCAAGTTCCCGCCTTTAAAAACCTGGGTCTAGGAGTGCCTGGTTGGCCCAGGGTCAATACAGCTGGAAAGTCCGACTCCTGTTCTGATACTTAGGTCTGTCCAGTGGGGAGGGAGGACTTGGACTCCACGTCACATGTTTACTGAAAAGCCCTGTGTAAGATTTCCATTTGGCATCTGTGTAGCAGCATCTTGGGTAACAAGCGCAAGGCCCTGGGAGTGGGGGACGCTCTGGAAGCCGGGACACAGGCTGAGCCGGGGCTCCCAGGTGGAGGAGTGTCACAACAGAGCCAACTTCGCCTCTTGCCAATGATAAACCATGGGTTTGCAATTCATTAAAATTAATTTTGGTGATAAAAAAAAAATGCCTTAGGACAGGAGCAAAAATCGCATTTCTAAGCAAATGTCAGGCCTTCCTGAGGGAAAGGGACAGAGTTTGCATTAGGTTTTGGGAACAACACTGAACTCAAGAGAGGTGAATTCAGGGCCCTCTGGAGACTACACCCCAGTGACGACAGCTGTGGCAGGTTCTGTTTGACGGTTTTCTTCATTCATCCTTCAAGTTCAACAGTGACACCCATTGGGGCACACAGGAATGGAAACCCTCCCTGGAAGGGCCAAGGAAGGCCAAGTGAGGGGCAAGTCCATCCTACTGGGGTCACATCATGGGATCACAGCAGAGTTCAAACAGAACAACTTAAAACTCTGCAAAAGACACTTTAAAAAACATGATCTCTTGAAAAAATAAATCGCCACAATTTTCAACTTCATGCAAATTGAGGAAGGAGGAGAGTGGATGATGATAAAGGTACAGCTGAAAAAATAAACATGATTCTATTTGGGTGGAGGAAGTTCGTCTCCAAAATCGTGAATGCCATGCCCGAGCCATCGGTTTTACATCTCTATTGTCCGTTCCTCCCTCAGCTGCTTCTGGGAAGGGGACAAAGTCTTTGGTCTTGGAATGTTGCAGGAGGCAGCATGGCATACAAGCTCACACTAATGGTCGGACAGAAGGCCTGGGGATGGGGACAGAGGGCTTGGTGGGCGGGTGCCGCTAGATGGCGCCCTCGTTGTGCAGACTGTGATTGGCTTTACTGTGCGTCACACAATTCTGTTCATTGAGCAGGTTGGCCGTCTCATCGGGCAACCCGTCGTGCAGCTCCGTAAGAGTCAATTCAATTTTAGTGTTTTCACTGTCTGAAGACTGAGGAGTTTTGTCCATCCGGGATGCCATCAAGGCATTTTGGTACTGCTGTCTTGAGATCTGGGACGAGAAGATGGCAAAGAAAAGAAAGATAAAGTTTTTATTTAGGTTTTCTTGTCTCGTTGCCTCATGCACCAAACCCCTTGGGACGACCCTAGTGATTTTTCTAGAATGAAATCATCCCGAATACAAAGAAGCACCTTTTTTTAAGTTCAAAGTTGACTCTGGCAAACAAGTCAATTCTTACTGATACAGCCCATTCCCAAATTTTGTCTCAAAATGTCACAAGGACTAGCAAATGGAGATGGACAAAAAGTAGGAGGGCTCTTCCCATCCCTTGCTAGGAGGTGGAGCCCTCCGCAGAGACCTTCCCGAAGCCCTGCCCTTTGACCTTTCCGAAAGTCACTATGGTAGTGAGCTAATGAAAACTCTGACTGAAGTTTACTGTCTTTGCTCTATCTCCAGCTCTGCTAAGGGGGCTTCAAAAAGCTCATTGAAAAATGGAATTACAACAGAATAGGATTTTTCCACTTTTTTGAACACCCTTGTATTTCCTGAAAAAGCCACACTTGACTAGGAACTCATTTGATAAAGACCATGAAATAAACATATCTCTTTTCAGCCAGAGTCTTGGGCGTAGAAGCTGGAAGCAGGACTTGGGGGTATGAACTACAGACAGGGATTCCGCCCGCCCCTGTGTTGACAAAGGGAAAGTTTAACAGGTAGGCCATGGGAGTCTGAGTCCACTGTCTGTCTCTTCTCTTACCTTAACAAACTGAAGGTCAGAGAGGGCCCGCACAGAGTAGTCAGGGATGTAGACTTGAAGGAATGAAGAATTGAGCTGGTTATTGCTGCTCCCCAGGGTCGGCGTTATAGCATCAATCCGGTCACTTCGACTGACAGAGTCTGAGTGGTTCAAGCCACATGGGCGAGGAGGCGACTTATTTTCACCTGGAAAAGGAGGGGGAAAACCCAACCTGTTAAGCGATGTGAATATACCAAGGAAGTCGGCTCTTTGTTTCTAAATGAAAAGCGGTAATTAATGCACCTGCCCAATTAAAGCTAGCCACACAGCTCACTGCGGCACAATGGTTTTTCTTCCGTGACAGCCTACACAGATTTCAGCTGTTATATCCTATCTGTCTGAACAGGCACCAAACTATGCAAGTCTTTAAGAGCACAGCACCTGTACCTGCATGTGTGTGTTAGGAGCACTGCTGTGTGCTAAGAAATGCACAGACACAGATGAGGTAAGGTCCAAGACACACACACGACATGGGCTGTGAGAAGGCAGCACTTCATTATTTTTGCAAGAAGTAAAAGCAGAGGACTCTTGAAAATGTTCAATAATCAGTATCTGTTTTTAAAACATCAGCCCTGTCACCTGGCAGATGACCTGAAGATGCCTTGGGATTTCAACAACCCTGAAGACCCTAAAGCCCAAAATGCTCTGCCATCAAGTCAATTCCTACTCATAGTGACTTCATAGGACAGAGTAGAACTGCCCCATAATGTTCCCGATAGTAAATCTTTAGGGCAGCGGACTGCTACATCTTTCTCCTGCAGAGTGGCTGGTGGATTTGAACCACTAACCTTGCAGTAGTGGCCCAAGCCACTGTGCCACCAAGGCCCCTTATTACCAACCCTTAACAAGTTTGATCAAGTTATCTTAGGTGCTGTGAGAATCTTCAGTGAGATTTGAATAGGACTTTTTCATTGAAACAGTGAAGGGATATTCAAGTAAATCTAATGTTGCTCTTAAAGAGAAGTTAATTGTCAAGTCTAATATAAATTTTATTAAAATAAACTTAACACCTTGCCAAGGATTATTCTACTTTATCTTCCAACCAACTTTATTGCACAAATATTAACTGGTGTAGCTCTGTGGGTTAATGTTCTGGACTACAAAGTCGGTTTAAACCTGAAGGTCAGTGGTTCAAGCTCAGCTGCTCCTTGGAAACCCTATACAGGGTTGCTATGGGTCGGAACTGACTCAACGACACTTAGCAACATCGCAATGTTACAAGATTGTTGTTAAAGTGCCATTGAGTCGGTTCTGACTCAGTGACCTCATATAGGGTTTCTAAAGCTGTAAATCTTTATGGGAGCAGAAAGCCTCATTTTATCCCATGGAGCGGGGCTGGTGGGCTCAAACTGCTAACCTTGTGGTTCACAGCCCTGTGCTTATCCCATGAACCACCCCATCCTATCAGAAGAGTGTTGTTAAACCGTTGAGGACGTTCTGACTCCTAGTGACCCTACACAGGGTTTCCATGGTACAGCTGGTGGTTTTGAACCACTGACTTTGCAGTTCAAACCGACCTTTTGGTCCAGTGCTTTATCCTACAGCGCCACACCACAACTCCTGGAGGGGACCAGTTATTCATCTGATGGTTGACTCATGTTTGCAACTCGTCCTTCCACAGATTAAGAGCTAGCCCTTGGCTGATCTAATGAAAACCTGCTTAACTTTCAATGATGGTCTCAACTCCACTCTCTGGAGCTCTCCTTTGAAACAGCCCTTAAAACATTAAAGATGGTTATCTTAGTCTCTTCTCCATACTCGCTACATTCTTCAGCTGTTCTTCCCTCACATACTTTAGCAATCCCTCAACTCCAGTCTGATCACCCCCTTAGAATATATGTAGCAAATGTCCCTCTAAAAATATAATATGCAAACCTGGTAAATCTAATTGGAATCTCAGATCCCTGGTTCACTTTCTCCTAAAATGTTCATGCCACAATTCTCCCTACAGTGTTCATGTTGTGAGCCTGTTTTCCATTGTTATTTAAATGCAGAATAACAGTTCCTATCATTGCTGCCACTTCTCTTCTAATAGAACAAGGCAAGTTACCAGTTTATCAGGAGCTTTCTAGTTAGCTAAACGTTTAGCAGATTACCCAACTCTACTAAAAGTCAGCTGCTTTCTCTGTAAAAGGACAATAGTAGTACCTGCCTCATAAGGTTCGATGAGGATTAAAACAGAGATCCTGTCTAAGGTGCTTAGGGCAGCAACTGACACCCAAAATCTTGATAAACGAGGGGTGTTAATATGATTCTTTCCTTTTGAATGCCTTCCAGACACCCCCCTCCCCACCCTGAGTCTACCCTCACAACTAAGCCTTCCCACTTGGTGATAAGCACCCAAGATGACAGACCGACCGGTTCTCTGAAAAAGGGGACCTCGCTCGACCCCCTCGCCTTTAGCCACAGGCTCTGTCACCATACTCCATACCACACATACTACCAGACCCTGCAACCCAACACATTCAAATGCAGCAAGTGGAGTAAAGACCTGGAGTGACCAGTCCCCATAGCAAGTTGAGTTTCATTGCCAAATCTATGTGCCAAAGTTTTATGACAATAATTTCAAAAAAGCTTTTAATTTTGACACCTCCTTTGCCTTCTAAAATTTGTTTTCTTTCTGCTTTTTTTTGCTGGCTTATCCATCCTGCCTAGGAATCCTTTCCCTTTCCTAGTAAGCTAGATACAATAAAGAAGCAATCCCAGCTTCCTCCCTTGGAAACCACTGATTTAGTCCTGCCCCCATTTATTAGGTATTCATTATTACAGTGCCAGACATCCCAGAAGTCCTGGCCCCACAAATGGATCACATGGGCAAGGCAGAGCTAAGAAATCCCTACATTCTACAGAAAGGGCCAAATACAAACAGCATTTCTGTGAATTTCACCTGAAAGTCATTCTTAATCCACATTTGTTACATTTTAAATGGTTAGCAAATGAGAGCAAATAGCTTAGGGTCAATAAAACAGAAGCACATATCCATACTGTTAAGTTCTGACTCATAGACCCTGTAGAGGGTTTCTGGGAGTGGCTGGTGGGTTTGAATCACTGACCTGGCAGTTAGAAGCCCAGTGCTTTTGTATATATCTGCATATACATTGTTGTTGTTAAGTGCCTTTGAGTTGGATTGACTCACATGGACCCTGTGTGTGTGTACAGATACATGCATGCATATGAATAATTACTCATACACCCATATATAAGTGCTGTTTGTGTGCTATCAAGTTGATCCTGACTCCTAGTGGCCCTATAGGACACAGTACAAGGTGCCACCAAGCTTCGGAGGCTGCAATCTTTATGGAAGTAGACTGCCAAGAATTGTTGGGTGGGTTTGAATGAACAACTTTTTAATTAGCAGTCAAATGCTTAACCATTGCACCACCAGCTCATACATAGATTAAGGGGCTTTAAAAGCCCATGCATGGATAAATGGAATTGAAAGATGATGAATATTTTGCCAGATGGTTTGACTCAAACAGCTCTATGAATATTGTATTTCCCCCAAACAAGTCAAACTTTGGAAAAAGCAAACACTTGAGGGAACATTAATTTCTTTCTAAGTATTGCCTCCTTCACCTATCAGCATTTTAGGGTTTTACTGAAACTGGATTATGAGATACAAATTACATTAGATTTAAAAATATAAGCTGTATGGAACAAAATAAATATAGAAATGTACTATCCAATAGGAAAGCTGAGCAATGTTAATTAAAGAGAGATTAAACCTTTTTCTTTCTTTGTAACAGCTGGACATAGGAGCTAGGCATGCCCAAACCCTCCCATGGGGAAATAATCAGCAGCTGGTTAGGAATGTGCACAGCACTTATTTCAAAACAAAGCCAGGACGGCAGGAAGAAGCAGGGGCCACCTGGCTGACAGAGGGCAGAAATGCTTGCGCCCGTTCACATGGCTGCTGGGCAGAGGAACAGTGCAGGTCTCTGAGGGCTGAAGGCAGTCTCCTCAAGTTTGTGGTGCTTCAAGTATGAGACTCCCGGGTCTCTGCACGGTTCATACACCAGCACTCTGCGGAGGCCGCCCCAAAGCAGCTCCCTCCTGCTTAGACTGCCAGGCCCCTGGGCGTGTATGTGGGGGGAGGGAGGGGTTAGCATGGAACACTGATGGTCCCCTTCCGAACCACTCTCCTTTCCACCTTTCATCGGCGTTCCTGTTCCAAAATTCCCTTCCAGCCTCCTGGACTTTCTGAATCTGCCTTGTTAAGTCATCTGCCTGGAGTCCTAGGGTTTTAGAGCTCAAATAAAAACTAAAAATGACCTTGTCCAAATAAAGGGAGCAGACCTGGCCAGCAGGTTTTTATGGAGTCAAGAGTGAGGCAATCAGGAGATTATGAAAAGGAAACATGCAGAATTACCTGGAGAACCTGCAGCTAACAATTCTGTTCTGCTGACAACAAAGGTACGAGACAGGGACAAAGGAACTGAAAAATGGAGAAAAACAGGGTGAGACCATATCCAAAGGCAAGACAAGAGAGCTCTGTACTCAGCAAAGAGGAGTGGACCCTGTTCTATCAACATGAGCTTTCGGCCCCAGAAATCAAGAGCCTTGTCTGATATGATACTATGTAGTAGCAAGAGGAAGCACACACTGCCTTCCAGGCAGGTCATGGTCAGGAGAAATCCTGTTCCGAGGCTTCTATCCCAGATATCTCTTAAACCATTAATCTGCAACTGGGGTTTGTTTCTCAAAAGGTGCTTTCCTTAAGGACTTAAATCACAATTAACCACAAAGGGGGATGCTCAGTTAGCCAACTGTCATAAGAGCTTGACCAGCACTTCAATCAACACTCATTCAGCACACAGAGCCCCATCTGTGGCAAGCAATTAGCTCTTCAATTAATTTCCTTTTCAATTACCATATTTTCATGCAAATACACATGTGGGCATAAGTGGCTTTTTGTAATCCCCTTGCACCATACTCTACTATTGAGTCATGTGCGCATATAATGCGCACACACACAAAAATCCAGCAGGCCCATTATCATCTTGACCCTCAACTCTCCACTGCTTTGGAATGCTTTGAATTTAAAACTAAAAAAGTAAATAAAGACTGCCATACACAGCTTTCATGGGATGGTAGACCAGGCATCCCCAACAACTGACGCTCGGAGAGCCTGAGGAAAGTCCCACCAACACTGCCCTACTTGGCAGAAGTCATGCTTCCTGGGCAGAGCCAGAGAATTGACTATGATAGGTTTTCTCTATACAACTAACATTAATAAATAAAAACATTATCCTGAGATTCACATACTAATTGCATTTCTCAATGAATATCCTAAGTCCCAAGTCCTGGTAGTGGTGGTAAGTGCTGTTCAGTCAGTGAGTCACTTCTGACTCACAGCAACCCTGTAGAGGTGGGTTTGAACTGCTGGCCTTAAGGTTCACAGTCCAATATTGATCCTACAGCACCACACCTGGAGTCCCGATGGTACCATCAAGTAAAATACTAGTTTTTATAAAATAAGATGCTATTAATGAAACTCCCTTCTTTCCAAGCAGTTCCAACTAAGGTGGGCGGGCCGGTTGCAGCCTCCCCCTGGCCACAAGCTTGTGTTATGGAATGACTGCTTTTCGGTTCCTTTGCTGACAGGAATCTGTCATTCCAAAAATCCACATTTCAGTATGAACTAGACTAATATTTAAGTTTAAAGAATCTGCAATCAATATAAATGCACTACTCTTCTGGCTTTCTTTTTCAAGCCACCTTCTAAGTCTGGTTCTGCTCACTGGAAGCTAATTGCAGGCTGGTTGCTAAAAAGCATTGCAATGACAACTCCACTGTTACACACCAGTTATTTCCTTTTATGTCTGGAAGGTGAGGAAGTTTGTACACAAGCAAACGTTCCCACACTCTTAGTCTTCTAACAATCACATGAAGAAGTGTCACTGTATCTTCTTTATAGTGAGGGAACAAAGGGTTTTCCTCCAGGTCACACAAACTGCAGTGATGGAGCTAGGGCTGGACCCCACGTCTTCCCTGCCTCTCTTGATGAGCCATGAAAATGAAGGTCACCCTCAAGTCTACACAAAAGCCTATTACCGAAGTACCCATTCATGTTGGGTGTTAGTCAACAGTTGGCAATGGGGGTGCCGTACCCACATAACTCAAAACCTGCACCATGAGAAGGGGTATCAAGGGCAGGGGAAGTTTGGAATATTAGAGAATTCTCGGCACTTCCCTTGTTTTCTAATTGTAATATCCTTGGAAGCCTGAGACTGTTGTGTGGTGCAGTAGAAGAGGATCAATGTCTGGTTGAGGCTGGTTTTCACACATGACCGCATTCTTCTAGGAAGGGAATGGCATGTCGTTTGATATTTTGGCCACAAGGTGGCACTCCAGCACCGGTTTACCTGCTCAGCATGTTGAAACTTTGGCAAAGCAGCAAATGTGCAGAGAAACACCAGCAATGAGAGGAACCATTGAAGTCCCACTCCGGAGTCAGACAGCAGCACACCAGGGGTCTGTGTTCTTTCTAGGACAGACACTGCTTGCTGGCATCCTGGAATCCTGTGCTCACTGGATTTGGTCAAAAGTTCCTGAGCTGGGTGACTCAGCTGGCTAGCTCTTAAGATAAAAGAGCTGGCTCTAGGCAATAAATGAATATCCAAAGTCCCAAGTTCTGGTAGTGGTGGTGGTAGCTAAGAATAAGGAGCTCTGGTAGCGTAGTGGTTACAAATCAGGCTGCTAACCTCAGGGTCAGCAGTTTAAAACTACCAGCTGTTCCATGGGTAGAAAGATGAGGCTTTGTGCTCCCATTAAGATTTACAGCCTCGGAAACCCTATACAGGGTCGCTATGAGCCATGGCACATAACCAAAACAACAACAAACCTCCAGAATAGCTAACCATTTAAATGACTCAACATTACCAAGAGTTGAATGTAGAGCAACTGGAACTCATACAATACAGAAAGGAGTATAAACTGGTACAACCACTTCAGAAAACTGCCGGGCAAATCTACTTACTAAAGCTGAGACTATACAGATCTTGTGACCCAGCAATTCCAAATGCAGATGTGTCCACAGGAAGACATGTATAAGAATGATCACAGCAACGCTATTCATTAACAGTCCCACATAAGAAACAACCCAAATGGCCATCAGCAATAAAAAATATAAAACGGTTTGGAGTCTAGTCACTCAATGGAATCTTATACAGCAAACAGATGAAATGAATTACAATCACCCACAAGAACACAAATTAATGTCACAAGCATAGCACTCTGTAATTCCACTATGGAAAGCTCTCAAGTAAGCAAAATGAATCTCTGCTTAGAAGTCAGGCTGGTGGTGACTTCTGGTGGGTAGTGGCTAGGAGGAGTGTGAGGGGATTCATTCCAGGGGTACAGAGGTGTGTTTAGCTTGTGAAAATTCTCAGAGATGTGCAGAATTAGTAATTTGTGTTTGTGTGTTCTATATGTATATATCTATTATCTATATAATACTTTAATTAAAGGTTCAAAAAATAAATCACTAAGGTTAACTGGAAGAGAGAGAAATATGAGAGCATTGCTTCCCAAAAGCTGAGAAAGAAACTCACCTGGAGAGGCTGTGAGGGCCATCACACCGTAGTATGAAAAAGCACTTGCTTCAAACTTCATTCCTTCTTTCCCAGCTTCTACTTCTACTTTCCCCTGTGGAAAGAAAAACGGGGTATTTTCAGACAGAGAGTTATTGGCGCTAAGTGCCTTTGAGCCAGTTCCAACTCACAGCCACCTTGTATAGCGTTTCCAAGGGAGGAGTTGAACTGCTGCCCTTGCAGTTAACAACCTAGTGCTTATCCTACATCACAATTACCTGGAATCTATTGTGAACTCTATACAAGATTTTGTGCTTCCTCAGATCCTTGCCTAAATTCCTTTCCCCCAAAATCCCAAGGAGGGATTTAAAACCTCAGCAATCTCTTATCATTTCGACATGGGAGGGGCCTAATTCACTTTACATATGAAAAATGGACATGCACTGTCCTTGCTGTTAAGTGCCTATGCATAGATGGTCAAACTGTGATACAACACTTCTACACTTTGACTTAGTATCTTCCCAACATTCTTAGTTCTTGGAATTCAGGAGCCCTCCCAGTAATGAAAAGATAATGTTTTAGCTCCACCAGGAGAACAAACCCTGAGAAGGTGCTGGGTGACAGGCACCTGAGCTGATCTGTGGGAGTGAGAGGCAGAGTCAGGGTCATGGGTCAGAATGGTTTGTGGCCAAGGAAGAAGCAGAGTACTAAGCTGGGTCCCAGAGTCAGAACCCACTCCCATCTCATTTGCACAGTGTCCTGACCAACTGGGTAGATAGATACCTTCAGGTCAATCCTGCGTCCTCCAGATTCTCAAGAGGCCCCTGAATGTCATCCAAGTGTCTCAGAAAGCACCTTGAGAAAGTCTTCATCAGGACCAAGCTCCCCTTTCCTCTCCAAGACTTCCCTTTCTCTAGCTTGTCTACAACTTCTCTTTTACCCGTACCCATTCTTCTGGGGACAGACTGGACCTTATTTGTCCACCATAACCACTTCATGTTAGGTACTCAATGTGTTTTCTAGGCTATTGAAATAAATTCAAATGTGAGTTTCACTTGTAGATTTCCAAGCAAAAAAACCCCCCAAAAACACAGAAAGCTTCTTGTCCACATTCCCTACAACAATTGCCTCTCCGATGAGAGAAACGTCTATATGGTCCTCTACCACGGTGACCAGAATTGAAGCTACTTTTTATTGACTAGGAATTGTGCTAACATGTTACATACAGTGTTTTATTAATGGAGTCCATGCTTACAACACCTCTATGTTACATACAGTGTTTTATTAATGGAGTCCATGCTTACAACACCTCTACGAAGTGTAGATGATTGTCCCCCTCTTGTAAATGAGGGGAGTGGGGTTCAGAACAAGTAAGTAATCAAACAAGCTTTTAACCAACACATTACACCAGCCACTGGTGCAAAGTCTCCTCAATATTTGCTTTCTGTCATTTTGATTGCTCCCTTCTCTTAATGTAAACAATTCTCGGCTTTTAAAAAAAATAAATAAGAAAAAGAATTTAAAACTCCACCCCTTAGTGTAAAATCAGCCTACAAACAAAAGGTGCTGAGATCTCCTAGCACACAGGGTTACTACAGTCCCTTCCCCTAAGAGTGGACAGTCCAGGGGATACAAGACAGCACATGACAACCAGTGACAAGTGGTAAGCAAAAGCTCTACATGAACAAAAAGAGAGCAGAAATCCAAGGCGGTCAGAGGATAAAGAACATACTTTCTGTTCTTCTAATTACTGACAAATATAACAAAGGAAATAAACTCTGAAGATGAATAGGATTAGCTGATCCAAGACAAAGGAGTGGTGTGAAGGAAGGTCAGAGGCAGACTGCAGGCTCTGGTTTGCATAGAAGAGGAGAAAGAGACTGATTTGAAAGGTCATGGTGAGCGGGATGAAGCTCACTGAATGACAGGCTAAGAGCTCAAGGAAGAATAAGTCTAGACTTAGATGCAGTAAGAGAAGCCATGAATGAACAATCACTGTAACTTGGAGAGACACTGTCATTGTTAAGTACCCTCGAGTCAGTTCTGACTCAAATGGACCCTGTAGTAGGGTTTCCAAGGAGTGGCTGCTGGGTTTGAACAGCTGACCTTGTGGTTTGCAGTCCATTATTGATCCTACAGCACCACACCAGAAGTCCTTGTTGAGACTCTAGGGAGGAGACGTGTAAAGGAGAAAGAAAGAGTCAACTATCACAGTCAAAGTCGGCTTGGAGTATGTGAACACCAGGAATGGAGATGGAGAATTAGAGGTAAGAGAGGGAGAAAGAGGCCAAATCCCAGTTTAGAACAATGTCATTTGAAGAACCCGTTAAAAAGACTGAAATGGAACAGCGAAGGTCAGGGTGAGGTCAGAACTGGAGAGGGAGTTCTAACAGTAGAAAGAGAAAGAGCTGGGAAGAGAAAAGGACCAGACTGCAAGCAGCAATTGAAGACTAGAAGGAGTTCAATATGGCACCAAGGAAAGAAAGAGACCAACGGAGAAGAACCAGACAATGGTACCAAGATAGAAACTAGGAGAGAGAAGAAATCCACATATAACAGGATGTTTCAGCTGTGTCAAATGCCACAGAAGGTCAAGGAGAGTGAGACCATGGAGGAGGGAGTCACTGGTGGCTTTCAGGAGTATTTCCCACACCAGAGAAGAATGAAATCAGACAGAACGAAAGTGGTACAGACAAGAGAGTGTGCCAATAACAGGGTGACTTCTGGTTAAAAGGAGAAGTGGCAGAGGGCTTGGCACCAGAGTCAATAAAAATAAAGGCTGTTGTCCCCTAAACAAATAATAAATAAGGGGGAAACGGATGTAGACCGTGCAGACCCGGCCAGGAGTTCAAGGCCCTGTTGGCCCAAGCGTTGCAGACCGTCCAAACCATAGGCTCTGAGGATCAGACTTTAGCCACCTAGCAGACATAGCAAACTGTCCCTCATCTGATTATTCAGTTATGCTTGTTAGTAATCACATACATGAGCCCTGGATATCCACAGATAAATGTAAAAACCTTCCCTAAAAGCCGAGACTGTAAATTCCAAAAAGGCAAAGTCCCCCCTCCCCACCCCCCCGAAAATAAAAGGAGAAAAGCCAAAGAGGATAGAGAGAAACACTGTTGACTGATGATGTATGGAGGGGATTGTAATCAATGTAATGAAACAAGTCATATGAATGTGAAACTGATGATGTGCCCTGTAAACTTTCACTCAATCCACAATAAAAACCTTAAAAAAATAAAAATAAAGGCTGTTTAGGGACTCAGGGGCATGAGGGAAAGCAGGGAAGAAAGCCAGCTAATATGAAGAAGGAGAGAGGGTGACTGAGGAAGCAAAAGCCCAGAGCTGGCAGGAAAAAATGGACACACGGAGAAGCGGCTGACCTTACAGGAGGCAAAGGTCCTTGGGTGAGGAGGGGGAGGAACGAGGGTCACAGTATTCAGAGTTAATATGTATGAAAAGTGCCATTTAAAAATGTCTTATCACAAATGTGGTTGGCAGGACCCATCTCTTAACACGAATCTTCTACAAAATATCAGGAGGATGTATCACTACCCAAACAAGACCCTGTGAATTAAACTCTGCTTATCTCTTGGAAAGGCAATGCTTCTGGGTATTATTCAGCAGTAGTAATGTCTTTCAGGCTTGGAATCTCTACCTCTGTCCTCTGTCAAAGACAGACATTCCCAAACACTTTATGTACTGGAATCATATACAGATTAAAAAAAAGAAAAATACTGATGCCTAGGGAAAATGCAGAGCAGAACTCTAGATTCTCAAGAACTCTACTGATACTTGTCTAAAGCCATGGGTGCAGAATGAAGGCCTGCAGCTACTGTCCTAAAATAATCCTTAAACCTTAAACCAAAAATAATCCCTGAAGTCTTCTTAAAACCCAATCACAGTTTAGCTCAACTAGTTTTAAAAAAGGTCTGCCTTGAGCACTACGTTCTTTTAAGAACTTATCTCCATGAGATAAACTGACAACATTAACCCAAAAGCTCAGACAGAAGCTTAGTGGGCAGTGCGCTGATGTTGATGAGGGAGAAGGTGGCTGCACAAGCGGAAGAGCATAATCAATGCCGCTGGACCATAACTGTAGCAACCACTGAATTGATGTGTTTTGTTGTATGTATTCTCAACTACAACAAAGTGAAATAATGACCCCTAGCTCTGGTAGCGTAGTGGTTACGAATCGGGCTGCAAACCTTAAGGTCAGTGGTTCGAAACTACCAGCCGCTCCGCGGGAGAAAGATGAGGCTTTCTACTCCCGTAAGGATTTACACCCTTGGAAACCCTGTACAGGGTCGCTATGGGTCGGGACCGACTCGAAGGCACTTCACAACAACAACAACAGTATGGAGTTCTGGTGTGGTGCTGTGGGCTAATGCACTGGACTGCAAAGTTGGTTTGAGCTACAAGGTCAGCAGTTCAAGCTCACCAGCTGCTTCTCGGAAACCCTATACAGGGTCGCTATGGGTCAGAACTGACTCGACGGCACTTAACAACAACACTCCCCAAACTAGAAGTCAGATATAGAAAACCAAAGCCCACTACCATAAGTTGATTCTGACTCAATGGCAACCCTGTATAGGGTTTTCAAACTATCAATCTTTACAGGGCCAGAAAGCCTCATCTTTCTCCTGCCAAGCAGCAAGTGGATTTGAGCTGCCCAATATTGTGGTTAGCAGTCCAGTACTTATCCTACACCACCAGCAGGACAGATACAGGATTGCTAACTTTTTATTTCCTACATAATGATCAAAAGTTTTATATCCTACTTTATGATCATTAGGAAACAGATAATAATAATCATCAGCTGTCACCATAATTCAGTAAAAGACCAGATATTAACCCCCAAAATAGATAATTTCAGAATAAAAGACCTTTAAGCTGAGTACACACAGCTTTATGACAAACTCATTGTGACTATTTTTTTCATTTTGCCTCAAACTGGTTAAAAAAAATTACACTAATTTTATTTCATTTATGAAACTGCAATAGACTAAAGGACCCCTTCTTTTCCATCTCGCATTCTATGATTCTATCATTCCCTAAGTTTTTTAGAATTGCCTAGCCCTATGGCCCTCTTTCTTGGAATTAAGCTTTTCTGGCAGGCACTTTTTAGAAACATCCAATAAAGACATTTATTTGTTTGTGTGTGTCAATGGCTCTAAAAAAGTGGTCATTTTCAAACAAACTCACTGCTGCTGCTGAATGCTGTCAAGTTAGTTCCATATCATAGTGACCCTGCATAGGGTTTCCAAGGCTGTATTATCTTTATAGGAGCAGAAAGTCTAACCTTTATCCTGTGGAACGGCTGTTAGATTCAAACTGCTGACTTCATGGCTAGTAGCCCAACACATAATCCACTAAGCTACCAGGTCAAATCAACCAACCAGTACACCAATTATGGTCACCCCACCAAGAAATGGCTTCCCTGACTCAAAACCAGATAACAACATCCCACAGAGGGCAGGAACTACATCTCAATTTTACCTCAGTCATAACATTCATAAACTTACTCTACTCTAGCTTAGCATCAAAAAGAACAGGACAGGATAGGATGGGCTCCAGGTAGTCCCAAGGGAACCTAGGGCTTCATGTTTGTAAAGTGATAAAATCAAAAATCCTCACTGTAACCAAGCAAAGCTGGACTTCTTGTATAACGTTATCATCACAGAATCCTACCTTCCTTTGGAAGAAGTTAGTAACTTTGAGACAAGGTTATGCACTAAGCATTCACAAAGTACAATTCTCTAAAGAGGAAATCCTATGGCATCCTAGTCACTGCAGGCCCAACCATCGCAGTGCAAACAAGAAGAAACAATCAGTGTGTGTCATCGACCCTTAAGATTGGAGAATTTTTCAAATGTCAATGCTGAGAATTTTGGTCTCCAGTTCACTCTCACGTGAGTCTTTCCTTGTTGCGTTGTTTTTTAAAATCACCGTAAGAAAATACACTGGGCTTGGTCCCAGAAAGGAGCTACTTAAATGTCAGGGGCACAAACATCAGGTTACATACACCAACACTCACACCACATCTGTCCATGACCCGGTGTAACCCTTGGGCTTCAACATTCTCTAGGAATATTTCTCAATCTGAAAATGTAGTTCTGGGAGACTGCAGATTTGCTTCATAAAGTTACAATTTTCAAAAGAATTTCAGTGGTCAAAAAATTGACTAACATAGTTTGGGCCATCGGCTTGACCATCTTCTAACCAAGTGTTACCACCAGATGTCAGTGCCCACATTTGCATTCTTGTTTATAAGCACACTGGTACAAAGCTATGCTACGTGTAACACTGTGGCCAAACCTTTGCACTCAATCAACTGGGTGCTAGGTAACAATAAATGCAGAATCAGAGACCTGCCAAGCAGACTTAAAGAGTCAGAACCTGCATGTAACAAGATCCCCAGGTGATTCCTACCCTCATTAAAGTTGGAGAAGCACGGAGCTAAAGCGAAAGGACCAGAAAAGGATTTAACATGTAAAAAACTCAGATTGTGCCAAGTAATAGCACAATCAATTCCGGAAACATTCAAGGAGCTCATTCATGTTGAGCAAAAGGGATGAAGGTCCATTCAACCCTGGACATCAGGAGGCCCGAGGGTAAGACCCCACACGAGAGCGTACCAGCCACTGAGCTTCAGCATCAGTCAAACAAGACCACCTACACATTTTGAATTTCATCTTAACTTGAAAATTTCCTTTCATTAAGAGTTCTAAGGAACTTCCACCTAGTTTTATAATTACACATGTTATTAACCAGAGGAGTCAAAAACAGACTCAACACTGGGAATCCAACTTGACGATTTTCTTTTTTACTGCCTGTTATCTATATTTGACTCAAGACTGAGAATCCGTTATCACCCTGGCACACAAGACCCTGCAACTCAAAAATCTTTCAGAAGGTTCAACATGAAGACTTAACATTCCTTTCCCATAATGATGTACAGCCTCAGAAACTCTGTACAGGGTTGCCATGAGTTGGAACTGACTCAATGGCACTTAACAACAAATCTGTCAGAAACCTTAAAAAAAAGAATGTATGGACAGGGCAGATACAAAAAATGTTAACATTAACCTGAGACTGAAAATCAGTAAGGAAAATTAACTACAGAGAAAATGTGTTCTTTTCTATTGGTTATATAAATGGGAAAGAAAACGGACACTCTTTTTGTTCGACTATTATTCTTTATACTAACATCATCATTTGGTTACACGCAATGGAGAACATTCACTGTTTTTTATTTGCATGTTCAAACACTTTCCAACAAATTCCTCAATATGAAACACTAACAATATAAATTAAATGTTGTTGTTAAGTGCTGTCGAATTGGTTCCAACCCATGATGACCCTGTATAGGGTTTTTTGAGAAGTGGCTGGTGAGCTTGAACTGCCTACCGTGTGATTCAAACCTGCTTTGCAGTCCAGCACATTTAACCCACAGCACCACACCAGAACTCCATATAAATTATATAGTAATCTATTTATTACTCCATCTATATTCAAAAATAGTTCACAACAGTAGAATTAACTGCGTAGACTACTTTCTTTACTTGACATATTTTTGTATGTATATGCTTTATATATTTTTCATGACTACATAATGATTCTTCATATTATTGTATCACAATTTGATTAGATACAGGGCCTAGTTCATATTTAATACATTTGCAATAAATACATTTGCATATATAGTCTGTCCTGGTGGAACTGTAGGATAAGCACTCTACCTACCATAAGGTCGGTCTGAACCACAAGGTTGACAATTCAAATTTACGAACCGCTCCCGGGAAACCCTATACTGAGTTGATATGCGTTGACTCAATAGCACTTAACAACAACATATAGTTCTTTAAGATAATGACTTCTTTAGACGCCTAGGCATGAGGATTGTCTGTCTGTACTCCCAAGCATGAGGCTGCCAGTTCAAAGGGAATCAAAGGTATTACAGGGCTTCGTTTTTGTCCATTAGTTTTTGGTTTTTTATTATTATTATTATTTGTTTGTTTTTTTTGGGGGGGAGGGAGTCTGCTTTCTAAAGTCAGGAACACATGCTTATGTTACCAACAACCTTTCTGACACTTACTGATGTGAGTCTAATACTTCCCGAGTGCCTAGGGCAGGTTTGGGTTCTGTGGGTATGATACCAAGCAAGCCTAGCATTTTACACATGGTATGATAGCCTCTAATTGCTACCATTTTATTTAGGAATTTTCCATCAATGTTCACAAGTGTGATTGACCCAGAATATTATGAGGTTTTAAGTTTAACCTCAGGTTGTTGTTAGGTGACATCGGTACCGACTCATAGCGACCCTATGCACAACAGAATGAAACACTGCCTGGTCCTGGGCCAACCGCACAATCGTTGCTACGTCTGAGCCCATTGCTGCCGCCACTGGGCCAGTCCAGCTTGCTGAGGGTCTTCCTCTTTTTCTCCAACCCTACATTTTACCAAACATGATATTCTTCTCCAGTGACTGGTCCCTCCTGACAATATGTCCCAAATATGACAGAAGGAAGTCTGTCCATCCTGGCTTCCAAGGTACTTTTAATTCTCCTCCAACACCGTGACTCAAATGCATCTATTCCTCTATGGTCTTCCTTATTCACTGTCCAACTTTCGCATGCATATGAGGTTACTGAAAACACCATGGCTTGTGTCAGGCACACCTTAGTCCTCAAGCTGACATTTATTTTTACTCTTCAAACACTTTAAAGAGGTCTTGTGCAGCAGATTTGCCCAACGTAGTACATCGTTTGATTTCTTGACTGCTGCTTCCATTCCATGAGTGTAGATAGATGGTTGATCTGAGCAAAATGAAATCTTTAACAACTTCAATCTTTTCTTCATTTATTGTGATTGGTCCAGTGGTGAGGATTTTTTTTTCTTTACATTGAAATGTAACCCATACGGAAGGCTGGGATCTTTGATCTTCCTCAGTATTTTAAGTCCTCTTCACTTTTACCAAGCAAGGTTGTATATCATCTACATATCACTGGTTGTTAATCAGTCTTCCTTCAATCCTGATGCCACATTTTTTTTCATGTAATCCAGCTTCTCAAATTATGTGTTCAGCATACAGATAGGCACACACCTTTCCTATATTTAAACCATTTGGTGTTCCCTTGTTTTGTTCAAACAAATGCCTCTTGGTGTATGTAGTTTCCTCACGAGCACAATTAAGTGTTCTGGAATACTAATACTTTGCAATGCCTGTCATAATCCACACAGTCGAAAGCCTTTGTTTGCACAGTCAATGAAACACAAGTAAACACCTTTCTGGTATGCTCTCCTTTCAGCCAAGATCCATCTAATGTCAGCAATGATACCCCTCATTCCACATCCTCTTCTGAATCCGGCTTGATCCTCTGGAAGTTCTCTGTCAATGTATGGTTGCAACAGTTTTTGTAGTATCTTCAGTAAAACTTTACTTGCATGGGATATCTATGATATTGTCTGATGATTTCTGAATTCTGTTGGGTCACCTCTCTTTGGAATGGGCACAAATACAGATGTCTTCCAGTCAGTTAGCTGGAAGAGTAGCCATATTAACCATAAAAAAACGTATCTGACTATCAGACGATCGCATTCTAATTGTATAATATAGCAGTTACGAGTTCTTTCATTCTCATTTTTTTCCTAGCAAAACCTTTAATTCTAACTGCTTTTTCTCTTTTTATCACATAAGCATAATACATGTACCTAGTAAAAAATTCAAACCATATAAAGGAGAGCAAAGTCTCCCTTCCACAGCTAATTCCAGTCTTCCAAGTTGTCTTCACTACAGACAACCACTATTACCAGTTTCTTAATCTTCCAGAGCAATCTCATACCTATATGAAGGGACTTCAAAAAGTTCATGGAGAAATGAAATGAAAAGCTAAGTGAACTTTTCCATGGGTATTCTGAAGCCCCTTTGTGCATGTGTGTGTTTCTGTAAAAGAAAGTCTTTTCCTCCTTTACGCTTATGAGAGCAGACTATACACTCTGTACTGAATCTTACACATCAACTTATGTAAGAGAACTGAGCACAATCTTAATGTGGCTTAATATTGCTTTTTAAAATTTCTAGCTTTATATCATGACCGGAGCTCTGGTAGCGTAGTGATTACAAATCGGGCTGGCAACCTTAAGGTCAGCGGTTCGAAATTACCAGCCGCTTCGCGGGAGAAATATGAGGCTTTCTACTCCCGTAAGGATTTACACCTTCGGAAACCCTGTACAGGGTCGCTATGGGTCGGAACCAACTCGACGGTCACTTAACAAAATGTCATGACCAATTCAACTGGTTATATGAAATTTCTATCTTTTCGTATATACTTGGTGGTGGTAGTTACATGTGGTGGAGTTGGTTTCGACTCACAGTGACCCTGTATAGGGTTTCTGAGGCTGTAAATCTTTACAAGAGCAGAAAGCCTCACCTTTTTCTCGCGGAACCGCTGACCTTGAGGTTAGCTGCCCGACTTATAACTACTACGCTACTTAGAACTTACTTTTGTGACATAGTAAATGATCAATATTTATGAAAGAGCCACACAAACTTTTTAAAAACTACATTTCTCTGGCTTTTCTGTTTAATTTTCTCCAGATCTTTTTTTTTTTTTTACTAGTTTGTGCAATTTAAAACCATCAGCATTTTTCTTGTATGCTTGCTCTTACGATGGTGGAGAAATTTTTCTACCAAAATTATGTTTCCATCCACTTCCACTTTTTACATTTAAAAAATGTTATTTAGGGAAAAGGAGCTTTGGTGGTGCCGTAATTAAAGCACTTAGCTGCTAACCAAAAAGTTGGTGGTTTGAACCCACCAGAAATTCTATAGAAGGATGTGGCTGTCTGCTGTAAAGATCTGCAACCTCGGAAAGCCTGTGGGACAACTCTACTGTGTTAACTCAGTGGGATCAGGTTTGGTTTTGCGTTTTAGGACACATGGAGTCCATACGTAGTCCTGGTGTGGCACTGCATGTTAATATGCTGGGCTGAAAAATTGGTCTGAACAGCAAGGCTGGCAGTTCAAGCTCATCAGCTGCTCCTTGGAAACCCTATACAGGGTCACTATGGGTCAGAACCATTTCAACAACACTCAACAACAACAATAAGAATCAATTAAATTGTTTTCATGATTTATTGTTACTTTTAGAGTTGTTTTTATTGATCCTCAATATATTTTAGTTTTAAAATCCTGGCGCTGCAGGATAAGCACTGGACCTCAAGGTCAGTGGATCAAACTCACCAGCTGCTCCTCAGAAACCCTATACACGGTTGCTATGAGTCAGGACCAATTGAAACACACTTAACAACATAACTACATAGTGGGAGGTATGTGCATGGTAATTTACGGAATGCTTTTAATTTGTTCTACTTAAATTATTGGAGTCCTGGCATGGCATTGTGGTTAGTGCACTCAACTGCAAAATTGGTTTGAATCGCAAGGTCAGTGGTTCAAGCTCACCAGCTGCTCCTTGAAAACCCTATATACGGTTGCTATGGGTCGGGATTGATTCAAAGGCATTTAACAACAACGCAAATGATTAATTATGAATAAATTAGACTTTATTTCATCTAGGGTTAAACTGAAAAACGATGTGGGTGTGGTGCTGGAGGATAAGCACTGGACTGCAAGGTCATTTGAACCACAAGGTTGTCAGTTCAAACTCACCAGTTGCTTCTCAAAAACTCTCTACAGGGGCAGAACTGACTCGAGGACACATAACAACAATTACAAAGCCAAAGCCAAACCACAGCCACTGTCATCACAGTGACCCAATAAAGGGTTTCTGAGAGAGTTTCTCCCACCTTGAGGCTGGTAGGTTTGAACTGCTGAACTGAGGTTAGCAGTCCAATTAATAAGGAACCCAAGGGCTCCTTATTAATATTTAACTTTATTCTAAATATCAATTACTTCAGAGAAGCGCTGTTTCTGGAGTCTGAGGAAGGGGCGTCTCACTGGCTCTGAGGCAGAGGAAGGAGGGGCAGAGACTGCGGTTCCCTTTTGCTTCCACGCTACTTAAACGGTTCACGCTCAAGAACTTCATTTCTCAATGGGTAAGTGACTCTGTGAGGGGAATACGCTTTGTAAACCACGCTTTGTAAACCATGATCGCTATGTTAGACTGACTGAGGGCACTATGGTCCTTTAATCTGATACAGTATGGGGGTAAGGAGCCCTGGTGAAAGAGCTACACAAAACATTTCATAAAATACATTTCTCTGGCTTTCCTGTTTAATTTTGCCCAAATCTTTTTATTTGCTTTATTTTTGCTAATACTTAAGAGATCAAACAACTATTGAATAATTCTTCTGCAATGATTAAGTGCTCCATTACTAAACTAAAGGTTGGTGATTCAAATTCACCCAGAAGCTTTGCAAGAGCAGATGTGAAGATGTTCCCGTAAAGACGACAGCTTAGGAACCCTATGGGGCAGCAGTTCTCCTCTGTCTCATGGACTCACTCTACCCAATGGCACCCAACCAGAGTACACTCTGGGCATCTCAAGAAATTGGCTGCTCTGCAAAACCATGTTGTTACTGCTGATTCAAACCAACTTGAGGACACCTAAACTCTTAGTGAACCCATGTGACAGTCTTCTCTCTCATATAGTTGCTGAGTGGCTTTCGAACTACCAACCTTTCCATACCATCAAGTGCTTAAACATTGTGCCACCAGGACCCTTTTGCAAAACCCTTTT
The DNA here is from genome assembly GCF_000296735.1 of Chrysochloris asiatica. Taxonomy (NCBI): domain Eukaryota; kingdom Metazoa; phylum Chordata; class Mammalia; order Afrosoricida; family Chrysochloridae; genus Chrysochloris; species Chrysochloris asiatica. Next base: position 30,331,795 of record NW_006408521.1, on the reverse strand, counting down.
TTAGCCAACTCTATAGTTTAAACACTTTTGTAAGTCCTTTTAATCAAGCACATACTATTTATAAAACTCACAAAATCATTAGTTTGAGAGTCCAAAAAACTTGTCTCATTCACATAATATTTAATATGAAATTGGTATTCAAATATAGGTATATCTGTCCTGGTGTGGTACTGTAGGATAAGCACTGCACTGCCAACCACAAGGTTGGTGGTTCAAACCCACCAATCACTCTTTGGAAACCCGATACCAGGTCACTAACACTTAAAAATATCAACATGTCTTATCAAAAATATCTGTAAAAGATTTATTTCTAAATGGACAGGGATCATGAAATCTCTCAGCTATAAAATTCATTTGTAGATCCATCAGTCAGAAACGCCATTTTTATATAACAGCAGTACAATATTGAATCATAACATATGATTGTATAAAAACAGACAATTGATAACCATATCATTTCTAATATTGCTCCTGGAATTAACAAGTCAATCTTCAAAGTTCTCCTGAAAAACAGTCTTTAATTCAGGTTTTTGGGGGTTAAGCAATCTTTACATCTAGCTTTTATGAGAAACAAGAATATTCAAATAAATAAATTACATGACTCAAAAATGTTGTGCTTTGTCTTCATAGGAAATGAATTCAGGGTTGAAAAGACTGAGATTAGTACAATAAGACTGGAGTTGAGTAAGACTTGTAGTAAACCTGCAAACAGAAGCTTCAAAGACTGCTGTATGAGAGTGGCATGTAACCAGTAAATTCATGCCATAGTTCCTCAATCCTGCTTCCAAATACTATATGATAGTGGTGTGTAACCAGTTATTCAGAACATTTTTCATTGTTTCTCAATATTCCTTGTAGACCTCGCAGTACTGCCCAAACATTGCAGGGTTTCTGATATCTGAATATCTGATAAAAGTTATTTTCAAACAAAAAGAACCTTTTCAATTAATTTAGGTAATTGGGGCCTTGCTGGCCTCATGTAAATTATAGGGCCTCTCTCAGCAGTTTAAAACTACCAGCCATTCCATGAGAGAAAGATGAGACTCTCTGCACCCATAAAGATTTACAGCTTTGGGAATCCTATGCAGGGTCGCTATGAGTCAGAACCGACTCAACGGCACACCACCACCACCACCAAGTACCAGTTCATTTTGCTGCATCCACTATCAAAAATCATGGATGCAGCAGTCAAGAACTCAAACTACACATTGCATTAGACAAATCTGCTATACAAGACCTTTTTAACGTTTTCAAGAGCAAAGATGTCGGTTTGAAGACCAAGGTGAGCCTGCACCTAAGCCATGGTGTTTTCAGTACCTTCATATGTATGTGAAAGCTGGACAGTGAGTAAGGAAGACTGTAGAAGAATTGATGCTTATGAGCTATGGTGTTGGAGGAGAATATTAAAAGTACCATGAACTGCCAGAGACCAAATAAATCTGTGTTGGAAGAAGTACAGCCAGGATTCTCCTTAGAAGCCAGGTTGGCAAGACTGTGTCTCTCGTACTTTGGACGTATTATCAGGCGGGACTAGACACTGGAGAAGGGTATCCAAAAGGAGGAAGCCCCCCTCCCTCATGAGATGGATTAGCACACTGGTAGAAACAATGCACTGAAGCTTAACAACAATTAAGGAGCTTTCAGGACGGGGCAGTGTTTCCTTATGGTGTGTGATAAGGTCGCTGTGAGTCAGAACCAACTTAACGACACCTAAAAACATTAACACTAAGTACTAAGTACGGTCTTGTAACAATACTCCAATTCGTATCTAGGAACCGACCAAAAATATAAGAAATCAGAGGCTAATATTCTTGTATTTCTTATAAAAGTAATTCCTCAATAAAGATGTACAAAAAGTCAAGAAAACTATTTATTGTATATACTTGTCTTGCCACTTTATATAGGGGATTATGGTATACTGAGCAAGGATTAGTTATCATTGCCACGAGAGCTGGTATTATCACAGAAGTTCTTTATAAAATAAGAGCTATCAAGATCTCTCTAGGTAGTTGTAAAATACCAGCTTCCTAATAAGCAGTGGAGAAAGAAATGATTAAAAGACAACCCAAGATAACCCATGACACTTAAATTTCAAATGCCCAAAGGTACGTCCCCAAATTGTAAAATAATCCTAACCATCAGATTCACCATTCTGCATTTGACCAACACCTGAGCAATCACTAAATGCACCTTTCAGTCTTGGAAATTAAATAATGGTAGTGCTTTAAATTAGAATTGTTTTAAGGAAGAAAAACAAGAGAGATAAGGCAACCAGAAATTCAGTTTAACAAGCTTGACACCCATTCACCTACACCAAGTCTCTCCTCAGAACTTGAAAGATGAAACTCAATGAGATCAAGCAACTATTGAATAATTCTTCTGACCTGCAAAATGAGAACGAAGTAGTCTACAGGTTTGTTTCGCTGGTAGAGGTAGTATTCTGGGGCTTTCTTGTTCTTCTCATCATACTTCAGCTCCTGGATGACATTTGGGTGCTTTAGCAGCCTTAGAAGGATCTTCTCTGACATCTGGGATGGGCTAAATGCTTCTACTTCTATAGATATAAACACAACTTGATATTACACTTCAAATGGATGGAAAAAATTTATACTAGTCATGAAAGCTTTTAGATAAAAAGAATATTTGGAATCAAAGTGATACAACATGGATTAATGAGACTTCCATTTGGTGATCCACTGGGGGGCAGATTACCTGAGAGAAATTAGAAAATGCTGAGTTCTCATATTTGTTTCTTTAAAGTTTTCCTTCTCAACCTGTTATTTGTTTCAGTTCTCATATCAATACCCTAATTTTCTGACTGAGAACAATGAAAAATCAACCAGAAGCACACTCCATGACTGCCAGGACGCCCTGTATCCAGCCACCACAGTCTGACTGTCCCATGACAGCCAGAGGAGAAGCAAGGGCCGGGAAGCAGCTAGCTGTGGGTTAGTACCAGGTGCACAGATACAGGGACTCCACATCTCATTCTCCCATTGCAACTATCCTGAGAAATTCTGGGAACAAAGGAAGGGAGAAATTGAGAACAGAAGCAAAAGCATGTGTACACATCAACATGCACTCCAACTTGCTATTAAAAAATTGTTTTTTAAAGTAATGTTGACCAATATTTACAAAGGTGCTGATTTTATGTGAAATGAAAAACACCCAAATTATTGACTTATGGGTGCTGTACTAAAACTGGATTTTATAATAATCTTCAAGGATAATATTTCATTTGAAATTATATTTCTTAAATGATTATGAATGATAGTTCAGAGTTAGAAAAAGAATAATATATACGGTAAAGATACTGTTTAGAAATTATTGTATGTGAAAAATATTAACTCTGTATTGGCTTTTGTGCCTTTTTTGTATATAATGTAATAAAAAGAGTATACTGCAGAAATTTTGGAAAATACAAAAGAAAGAAAAAAAAATTACCCATAAACCAACCATTCAGAAAACCATTCTTAACTATTTGGTGAGCATTTCTTTCCAGTTCTTTACCTAGGCACATGTACCTGTGTATTTGTGTGTGTGTATACACAAAAACAGAAGTATACTCCTATGGTACTCACAGCTTTGTATTCTGTTTCCCCCACACTTTACATTATTAAATGATAGGTAATGTCACATGTAAGTGCTATATTGTGAACATTCCCAAGTTTCTGAAAGCATGGTATTTAAAAAGAATGCAGTATTCCATCATATAGTGGCTATTTGCCTTCTTTTCAGAATATTTTAGGTATACAGCATGCAGTTGAAAGGAATGAGCTGCCCATCTTGGACACAGACGTCTTCTAGAAGCCACTGGGTACACTTCTGATTTTCTTACACTTCCCCTGATCTACACAGCCATCTGGGGTTATGAGACAGGGCAGTGAGTCTCGTAAGTCCATTCAACCTTGGCCTCTTGGGAGCAGTCAGTGCCGGCTGGGTTGGTGGTTTAATACCGTGAACACTTGCCTTCTGGAATGGGCTCAAGTTAACAATCTGATTTGAAAAGATCATCGTGAAATCCATGTCAAAGTTCTTAGAATGTCTGATTTCATTAAAACCACAAAAGACAAAGATTAATTGTGAAACACTCTTTCTTCTTTGCAAATTATAGCACCTGTGTTACAATTGAGGTCCACCTGTTCTTCCAAGGCAAGCTGAAGAGAGAATACTCAACTGTCCAGTCAAACAATGATGAGGTGGGGGTCTGGATGGCATGTTAGTTTATTCCACACCAGCTGGTTCTACCCTGGGCTTAGCTGGAAGATGACCTGGCCTATGGTACACATGCAGTGTGGCACTGACATTCATCCTTACCTTTCAGACCAATTTTAAGTTACTGGTCCACCCCTGGTAAATGTCTCAGAGGGTTCATGCCGACACTGAACATAGGAGAGGAGAGAATTTAAAAAGAAAAAAACAAAACAAAACAAAAAACAAAACAAAAAAACAAAACACAAAAGTGGCATTACTTATCACCCCATTTCCCAGCCTCCATCCCCAGCCCACCCCAGTCAGTGGTGGGTGAGAAACACGCTTCAGGGTTGGTAGAGATTTCAAACCACGATAAGCGGCACTTGCCTGTTGCTAAGAAACGGTGCATTGCCAAGAGAAGCTGTGGTGATATTTTAACCTTCATCTCGCTGTCTGTCTGCTTAAAGGCAGAAAAATCTTGTTTTCTTTCACGATGGGCAACCTTCTTTTTCGTTCTGTTATCAGCTGGGGGAAGGAACAAGATAAGGAAAAAATAAGGAAGCGCATTCTTTTAGATCAGGGTTCTTGTTGAAAGAAAGACACAAAATATACCAGGAAAGCTAGTTTCTCTCTCCAGCTATGAACACAATACATACAAACACCACACAGGAAGAAGAAGGAGAGAGAGAATTCTCATCGTACAATCTACAGGGGAACAGGTAATCTAGTTACTATAACACATTTCATGAAGATCTTTACAAAAGCCCTTTAATGAATACCTTATTGGCAGACTTGAGCCAAAACCCTTATAGAATCACTGAAGGGGATTCACAGAGTTCATGGAAAAATTGATTGAAAAGATAATGGGTTTTCCTCACAAACTTTTTGAAGTCTCCTTGTATGTAATCACATAGCAACAGATTATCTAGTCTTCAAAGGCAAACACCAAAAAAATACAAACAACAAAACACTGAAAACCAGGTGGTGCCTGGAGTGGCTCTGTGGGTTAATGCGCTGGACTGTTACATTGGTTTGAACCTCAAAGTCAGCAGTTCAAATTCACCAGCTGCTCCTTGGAAACCCTATACAGGGTCACTATGAGTCAGAACTGACTCAACGGCACTTAACAACAGCAACAATCAAGTCAACTCCAACTCATGGGACCCCATCTTGCACAGTCGCACTACATCCCATACGGTTTGGAAGGCTATGATCATTTGGAAACAGAGGCCTTTCTTCTGAGGTGCTTCTGGCGGCTGTGAATTACACCCCCTTTGGATGACAAGCAGCACACAGGGACTTCTGGGTGCACACAGCCTCTTGCTACTTAGTTCACACTTAGTGAAAACCATTACTGTGCTACATAGGGCATAGGGACACACCTGCCCTACCTTGACAAGGTAGTCTGAGGACTAAGGTACACCTGACCCAAGCCATGTCTTTTCAATAGCCTCCTGTGCGTGTGAAAGTTGGACAATGAATAAGGAAGACCATGGAAGAATTGACACATTTGGATTATGGTATTGGCGAAGAATATTGGCAGTACCATGGGCTGCCCGAAGAACAAACAAGTTGTCTTGGAGAAATACACTCGGAATGCTCCTTGGAATCAAGAATGGCAAGACTTTGTTTATCTCATTGCTTAGGACATGTTGTCAGAAGAGACCAGTTCCTGGAGAAGGACTTCATGCTTAGGTAAGTGGAAGATCAGTGATAAAGAGGAAGACCCACAACAAGATGGACAAACATGGTGGCAGCAACAATGGGCTCAAACATAACAATTGTGAGGATGTGCAGGACTGGGCAGTGTTCTAGTTGTGGAGAGGAGTGCTATGAACTGAAACCGACTCAATAGAACCTAACAACAACAACATCCTGTGTTAGAAGAGAAAAGCAAACAGAACCCCACAAAAATGACAAATGAGTTCGTTTCATTCTATCCAAGATGAGAATCTCACAGTCAAGCAAATATAAAGAAGGTGATCTCTAACAGGTGCTGGCAAATTCCCTCTGTAAAGATCCAGATAGTTAAGTATTTTAAGCTTTGAAGGCCATGCAGTCCTACAAGCAACTCCTCCACTTGACTGCTGCAGAAAAAGCAGCCAGAGACATAGATGAATGTGCAGGGCTGTGTTCCAATAAAACCTTATTTTATGGAAGGGGGACAAGATGGTGGAGTAGGCAGATGCGCTGAGCAGATCCTCTGCAACAAAGATCTGGGGGACCAAGTGAAATAGATACAGATGGTAGTCCTGGAACATTGAGGTTCAGAAGACAGGACAGAGAGGTGGACTGAGTGTTGAATGGAAGAGAAAGCTGAACAGGAGTAACAAGAGGGAAGAAAAACAGGTGGGCCATCAGTTGGTGAGCAGCAGTGTAGCCATCTTGAGCTTTTGCAAGTGGCTGATACAGCAGCCTGTGGGCCTGTACAGGGCAAGGCTGCAGGTGAGAGGTGAGAGACAAGTGGGGGTGCGTTCCTTCCCTGACCTCTTGCCCTTCTGTTGGCAGGGTCACAGCTAGTCTCACCATCGCCAACACAGCAGTCAGTGGTATACCATCTCTCCTGTGCAGCCTCTGCCCCGGGTCCTTCTAGAGGCATGTGAACCCGCCCTTAACTATGCTACACAAACAGCATATGGAGACCTGTGTTCAGACTTCCTTCCAGTCTGTCACATACACCAGGAGACAGGTGGTGAATATTGAGGACACACCAACATACAATCACCTGTTAAAATAAAAATACTATACCATCACAATGTCTTAGAGAAAATAATTTCAGCTTACAAGAAGAAACAAGACAGTGTCTCAAACAAGTGACCAAAATACAGAGTCAGGAAATACAGTACTAGAAATGCAATCAGAACTACCTGATACGAAATTTAAAAGAATGCTAATTTGGTACCTTCAAGGAAATGAAAGAAAGATTAACAAAAGGAAGAAATCAAGTAAACACAAGGAACAGACAGACAAATTAAAAACTGGAAATCATACAAAAACAGCGACTAGAAAGCTTAATACTAGGACTTCAGAAATAGATACGTTAAAGAGCAAAAATAGATAATATGCTAAAGGTAAAAAAATATGATTAAAATGGAATCAATGGAAACCCGAATCAGTTGAGTTTGAAAACAAATCTCTCAATACCCATCTCCAAGAGGAACAATCAGAAAAAGAATTTAAAAATCCAAAGAAAACCTAAGATTTACATGGGACACAGTCAAGAGGAATAACTTACTTGTGATCAGAATTCCAGAACAGGAAGAGACAAATAAAACCATACAGAAAACTGTCCCAACAGTTGTTGGAAGAAAATTTTGCTAATTATCATGAAAAGATAGCCACTCAAGAAACTAAACAAACTCCAAAAAGGATAGACCCCCAAAGAAAACTACCAAGACATCATCAAACTTTTCCAAACCAAAGACAGAAAAATTCATGACAGCAGCTCCAGAAAAAACAAAAAGTTACCTACAAAGGAGAACTAATTAAGACTGAGTTCTAATTTCTCAGCAGATACCATGCAGGCATGAAGACAGTGATATGACAAATATAAAACTCTGCAAGAAAAAAACTGCCAGGAATCATATACCCACCAAAACTGTCATCAAATACGACAGTGAAAGGACATTTCCAGATAAACAAAAATTAAAAGAATTGGCAAAAACCAGTCACAAAAAAAATCAAAACATTTTTTTTTCCCCACAAAAAACCACCTTTGTTGTTGCTGTTAAGTGCCATTGAGTTGGTTCCAATTCATAGTGACCCTGTTCCAAGGAGCAGCTGGTGGATTTGAACTGACAACCTTGTGGTTCAAACTGACATTGCAGTTGAGTGCTTAGCCTACAGTACCAAACCAGGACTCCAGTACTAAAGGGGCAGACAACTACCTGAGACTAATGTACATGAAAATAACACTCAATCCAGATTTAGAAGTATCCAAAGTAAAACAAACCTAGAAGACTGAGAATAGGGAACCAGAGATACCAGTATGCCAACAACAACAACAAAACAGAGTTAAAAATGGGGAAAAAATGTAGTTGTGGAACTTCCACATGAAGGGAAATCAAGTAGATTAATGGGAAAACAAAAACAACAACAACAAAAACACCGAACTAAACTAGACTAAGCCTTACTCCTAGCTCTAGTGCAACCCCTACCCCTACCTCTAACCTAACCTTAGCTCTAAATGAAGTTCCTAGGCCTTACATAGTCCTCATAGTCTTAACCCTAACTCCTTATTCCTACCCACCACCAAAAATAAAAAATGAAACGTTATTGATGGACAATGAAACTTGAGTTTCATGCAATTTTCACATGTCATAAAATATTATTTAATTTTTTTCCCCCAAATATTTGAAAATGTTAGAGGAAAAAAAACATTCTTAGCTCACAGGCTGGTGGACACTTGTGGGCTATAGTTTGCTGACCCCCTGGAAGTTGTCTAATACAAAACAATTTTTCAAGAATTTTTCTAGATCAAGAAGAAAATCACTGTAAGCTACAACTCCAAACGCTGGCTTCCTTCCAGGAGCCGTGAGTCAACCACTACATTACCATTTTCTGCTTACAGCAAAACAGATTGATTACTTGGTTTTCCTGGGGAGAAAGGGAGAGCAACTAATTTCCTGGTGCCTCAAATTCTTGTGAGAACTACACAGCAAAAATCAATACAAAGTTTAAAAACAATTTTCTAATGTCATCATCCCTGCTACCCTATGTAGATCAAAAACAATTTCAAAAATATGCTTGGAACCACAAGGTCAGCATCTGTAACTCAAGTTCATTTTAAATCAATTTGATAGAGGTTTAAAAGAAGTTAAATTAGCATTTACATAAAACTGAAGTGTAAGTAAACATAGCATCTCATGTACGCTTTAATTTTTTTTTTCCTTAGGATGAATACCACCCAACCCCTGGAGAAGCACACATAGAGACATACTTGTTAACTATCACCTGGAAGAAAGGATGAAAAGATCAAAAGGAATGTCAACACACAAAAATCTTCAGGTTTGTATTGTGGTGGTGGTGATTGTGTGCTGTTAAGTCGGTTCCGACTCATAGTGACCCTGTACAGGGTTTCCGAGGCTGTAAATCTTTATGGGAGCAGAAGGTCTATCTTTCTCCCATGGAGCAGCTGGTAGATTTGAACTGCTGACCTTATCATGTGGTTAGCAGCCTAGTTTGTAATCCACTATGCTTTCAGGGGGCTCCTTAATTCTTTGATGTCTATTTTATCCTTTTGGTAACTGGAGAGTAATCTGAAGACTCAAGTAGTCTTTTAAGGGTGCCTGGACAACATTCTCATTATAAAAGAAGAGACATAAAATTATTGTGCTTTGAACAAGGCAGGCTTTGTCCCCAGTCCACGGTCTATTTGTTGTTGTTATTAGCTACTTTCAGGTGGTTCTGACTAATAGCGACTCCATGCATAACAGAGGAGTCCTGGTGTGGTGATGTAGGATAAAGCAAGGTTGATTTGAACTGCACAGTCAGTTTGAACCGAAAGGTCAGTGGTTCAAACCCACTAGTCGCTCCTTGGAAACCCTATACAGGGTTGCCATGAGTCAGAACTGATCCGACTGCACTTAAGAATATGCCCAACAGAAGGGAACACTGCCTGGTCCTGCACCATCCTCACACTTGAGACCACCATCATCTTAACACTTGAGACCACTGCTGCTGCCACTGAGCCTCCCATTCCTCTCATTGGGTCTTCCTCTTTTCTTTTTTCTTATTTATATGGTGAATAGCGTTGATCGTATTCCTAATGTTGAACCATCCTTGCATCCCTGATATGAATCCCACTTGATCATGATGTATTATCTTTTTGATGTGTTGCTGGATTCTGTTGGCTAGGATTTTGTTGAGAATTTTTGCATCTATGTTCATGAGGGATATTGGTCTATAGTTTTCTTTCTTTGTGATGTCCCTACCTGGTTTTGGTATGAGGGTTATGCTTGCTTCATAAAATATATTAGGAAGTTTTCCATCCTCCTCTATCTTCTGAAATAATTTGAGTAGAATTGGTGACAGCTCTTCCCTGAATGTTTGGTAGAATTCACCAGTGAAGCCGTCTGGGCCTGGACTTTTTTTGGTTGGGAGTCTTTTGATGACCTGATCAATTTCTTCTTTTGTTATGGGTCTGTTCAGGTTTTCTACTTCACTGTGTTTAAGTTTAGGTAGGTCGTGTTTATCTAAAAATGTATCCATCTCTTCTAAGTTTTCAAATTTCTTCGAGTACAACTCTTCATAGTATTCTGTTATTATCCTTTTGATTTCCTTTGGTTCCATTGTGACATCACCCATGTGATTTCTAATGCGTGTTATTTGTGTCTTCTCCCTCTTTTCTTTTGTTAGGTTTGCCAATGGTCTGTCGATTTTGTTAATTCTTTCAAAGAACCAGGTTCTTGTCCTGTTGATTGTTTCTATGGATTTTCTGTTTTCTATCTCATTTATTTCTGCTCTAATCTTTATTATTTCTTTTCTTTTGGGGGTCTTCCTCTTTTCTTTGCTGACCTTCCACTTTACTAAGCATGATGTCCTCCTTCAGGGACTGGTCCCTCCTGATAATATGTCTCACATCTTGGCTTCTAAGGAGCATTCAGGCTGTACTTCTCCCAAAAGAGATTTGTTTGCTCTTCTGACTGTCCATGGTACTTTTAACTCCAACACCATAACTCAAATGCATCAATTCTTCTATGGTCTTCCTTATTCATCCAACTTTCACATATGTATGAGGCTGTTGAAAATACCATGGCTTGGGTCAGGAGCGCCTTAGTCCTCAAACTGACATCCTTGCTCTTCAACGTTTTAAAGAGGTTTTGTGCAGATACACCTAATGCAATATATCATTTGATTTCTTGACTGCTGCTTCCATGAGTGTTGATGGTGGATTCAAGAAAAATGAAGTCTTTGACAACTTACGATCTTTTTTCCATTTACCATGGTATTGTTAGAATGGTCCATTTCCCCCAAACAGAATCAGAGTCCAAATGCTCTTCTTCTCTTTACTCTCAGGGTCCCAAACATTTCAAGCCTTGTATTATCTTTGGCCCTATGAAAAGCTTGAGTCTTACATGTTAAGACTGAGGTTGAGGAAGATGGTTTAAGCTTCCTGGTCCATGGTACAGTTGTGCACTTTGATGAAACAGAATTCAGGTTCAAGCTAATTTCCTGAGCAAACAAGATACAGTCACTCACCTCACACTGCCCTGATCCAAGCTTCCTCCTCTGTCACCCAAACAGTGAATGCAGAGAACAGGAAAGCACGTTCTTATTATGAAGCCTACCCTTTCCTGACCCTTCACCCTAGTCAATCTGTCCATTTGCAAACCTCACTTCTACTCCTGACCCATGAGTTCTGGAACAAGGAAATTTAAACAGTTGTTATCAATTTAACAAATCTCACTCGCATTTTTAAGTACCTGAATTAGGAATGTAAGTAGAAACAGAAAATGTGAAAATAATTTACCTAGCTATACAAAATGACAATTTAGTAAAAAAACAATTTATTCATGTCAATAAGTTTGTCTGGTGGATATGGAACTGGCTTTTCTAGTCAAGTTAAATGACATGTAGATCATTGGTTAGAAGGAGCTAGCTTTTCAAGAAACACTGTCACTTGACACTGTGGGATCTGCCTCCTCTTTCCTGCTCTGATGAGTGGTTGGGATACACTGATGGCTTGTACTGTATCTGTCACAGCCTACACACACTGTGCCTAATTATAAACAGGCAGACAACAACCTGAGACATATCAGATGACTTACAAACAAACAAGCAAAGGTTTGAGAAAATTGCACTCAGACAATGTTACTCACTGTATAAATCTGTTTCATCTAGGATCTCAGATTTGATGATTTCTTCAATCACATCTTCCAATGTGACGATTCCCAGAACTTCGTAGAACGGGTCTCCTTCTCCCTCATTGTTTACCCGCTGCACAATAGCCAGGTGAGATTTACCTTCAAAGAAAAGAAAACATAGTTAAAGAAGAAAGTTTTTGAATGAAGTCTTATATACATGATTATGATTTTTATTTAAAAAAGCAGCAAACACAGATACCAAGTTATCAAAGTCTGAGTTTCTGCCTTTAAAAACAGTATGGAAATATCACAAATGGACATGCTTCATCTTCAACATACGCTGTATTGCATCACAGGCTTTTGCTTCCTTATGAAGTTGGACTCCCTCTGTAACCTTTCTAGCAACTGCCACTTTTGGAGAGCAGTTCTCAAAGTATGGTTCAGGGAAACCTAGGAAGTCCCCAAGACTCTTTCAGGAGGTCAGTGAAGTCAAACAGCTTTCATAACAATACTAACATGCTATTTGCCTTTTTTCACTGCGGGTTGATATTTGAACTGGTGCTGCAAATGCAATGTTGAGTAAAGCTGCTAGCAACTTTACCATAAATCAAGGCAGCTTCTCCTAACAATGTCCTCAATGACAAAGTTAGTAATTTTATTAAGTGTTGTCCCTTGAGTACATCTTTTAGTGCTCTGTGTGTTGAAATGGAAACCATAAAGTGCTTCTAGTACCATTCTGAAGTATGATAATTTTTTGGAAAAAAAGCACTTATGCAATGGTTCGAGTTACAAGCTGATCTAGTCACTTTTAAAACTGAACACCATTTTAATTTGAAAGAATGACTAGCAGATAAATTATGGTTATTAAGACTTGGAAACCTGGCAGATATTTTCTCAAAAATGAATGAAGTCAGCTCATCCCATCAAGGAAACAACTGGCAGCATTTGTTGCCAATGATAAAATTAGAGCTTTTAAGCACAAATTACAATTGTGGAAAACTTGAATCTGTCAACATTAGCTTCACAGGCTCTTAATAATTAAAGACTTCCCTGATGAAATAGGTGGTATTGAAAATGTGACTTTTTGATATTAAATAATGAAAATGTCAACATTTTGAAGATCTGAGTAACTCAGTGAACCAGTATTTTCCAAATGGCTATTTATTGCATCCTGTTATTAAATTATGTGTGAATAAATGGTCTTTTCAGAGTGCAAGACAGACCAGTGGATTTTTTTTAAAGAGAAGCTTTTCAGTTTGTAATAATTTTAGATTAATAGAATAGTTGCAAAGACACTAGACCCCTTAGATGTATATCATGGTAATGTAAAATGTCAACTATCAAAACTAACAAGTTGATATTTTTACATCACTAGTAGGATAAGCACTGGACTGGACAGCTAACCACAAGGCTGGTGGTTCAAACCCACTAGTATTGGTAGTGTATGGAGTTAAGCATTGGGCTGTTACGTGAGGTCAGCAGTTCAAGCCCACCAGTCACTCTGTGGAAGAAAGATGAGGCTTTCTGCTTCTGTAAAGATTTACTCTTGGAAACCGTCTGTAGGGCTATGAGGAGTCAGAACTGACTCTACGGCATACCGGAGTAAATAAACCCCAGACTTTCACTCTTTTCTCCATGAATGGTCTCTTTCTGTCCCAGGAGCCAATCCAGGACACCACACTGCATACAGCTACTGTGACTCCTTACTCTCCACCACCCTGTGACAGTTTCTCAACATTTCCTTGTATTTTTTTATCTTAACATGAAATCTTTCAGATTTAAGGAGTACTGGGCAGGTACTCTACAGAATGTCCCCAATTTGGGACTGTGACGTTTTCCTCATGACAAGACTAGGGCTATGAGTTTTCTAGCTATACCATTTCAAGGGGTACATGATAGCCACATGACATCATTGATGATGTTTATTTTTATCACATGGTTAGGGTAGAGTTTATCTTATTTCTCCTCCCTTAAGTTACTAAGTCCAGCCTAACCTCAAAGAAGATGGAAATTAAGCACTACCTTCTAGAAGGAGTATTTACATATGTTACTTGGAATTCTTCCATAATGGAAATTTCCAAATAATGGATTTTAAGGTAACACAGTACCAAAACTTTACTAGTATGGTTCCAGAGTCTACACTGTGACCTTTTTAGAAACTACAATTTGGTGGAATTTTCGTGTCCATGGTTGCCCAAAAAGGCTATTCAAATATTTCTCCCCTTTGCAAATACTTATCTGTTTAAGCCAGCTTTTCTCTATACTTCAAACTAGTGTACCTCACCAGATTGTCTGGAGAGGAAGGTATGTGAACCCAGCTGTCATCTATTATGCTAGATAACATATTTGCAAAAGGGTAAAATAATGATATTCTTAATTATTTCATTTTTGAAAATATAACTTTTTATTATAAAATGACACAATTTATGCTAATACATAATGGATTTATTATTATTTTATCGATAGGAGTTTATAAGTACATATGCTTTAAGGTTCCCAATTTTAATTTCAAACATAGTAAATAACAAAAGATACAATCCACTGAAACAAAAGTTCAAGGGTCCTCAATATTTTTTTTTGAGTTTAAAGGGATCCTGAGACACAAAGGTCCTGGTGTGGCACTGTATGATCAGCGCTGGACTGCAAGGTCGGTTTGAACTGCAAGTTCAGTGGTTCAGACTTACAAGCCGCTCCTTGGAAACCCTATACAAGGTCGCTATGGGTTGGAACCGACTCCACAACACTTCACAACAAGATAAAAGTGTTAAAGAGATGTTGCTGTAGGAAATGGCCAGAAGAGCAGGGGGTGAAGTCCAATAGTCCTGGACTTCTATTCTAGCAGTGTGCCCATGAGTAAACTACATAATGTTCCAGATCTCAGTCTCCTTGTCTCTAACCCAGTCCATAATAACTGCTACTGCCCAGGGTTGTTGTGTAGATCAGTGGTAATGTTGGTACCTAACCAAGAGTGTTTGGCATTCAGTGGGAGCTCAATATATGGTAACTTTGTTTGTTTCATTAATGCTTTTGCTAAGGCACCATTTAACTTATCACGTTTTTGTTGTTGTTGCTGTTATTAAGTGCCACTGAGTCGATTCCAACTTATAGGGTACTCTGTATAGGGTTTCTAAGGCTTTAAATCTTTGTGGGAGCACAAAGCCTCATCTTTCTCCTGAGAAGCAGTGGGTGGGCTCAAACCGCTGACCTTAGTGTTTGCAGTCCAGTGCTTATGCTACAGGGCCACCGTGCACATGGTCAGCAGGAAAAAAACCACTACATTAGCTGTACACAGTGATTAAAGATGAATTTCAATTTCAATATTAAGTGCATTAAACAAACTCCAATACTGTTTCTTCTCAATCTAAGGCCTGTGAAGCATCTGAAACATACCCATACATCATGATCAGGTAACTTTTCCATTATTTTTTTAACTAACAGAGTTTGTTGGTGGGGAGGATGGTCCTTTAAATAAAGTTCGCTTTAAACTTCAAATTGGGTGAATTCATGGAGACACAACCAGCCAGACGTTACTAGAGCTAGTCTCTGAGGTCCAGTTCTGATCAAGCTTTCAGCACTCACTTAGAAACCAGCTTTGGTTCTATAGGTTGATAGGCCCTTTCTTAACTCTGCAGTCTGAATCCACTTAGGTTCTGCCTCAGACCCCTGGACAGGCAACCATGTCTGGAACCCTAGACATTTAGATCATTAGACAATTAGGCATCCTAACAATTTTCATCCCGAGTCTACTCACGCTCAAAGAATGAAAATATTTTGAACAAATCAGACTTGGAGGGAGACTTATCAGCAATAGCTATAAACACTACAGCAGGTCAAGTCAATTCCAGCCCAGCCCGCGCAGCGCAGTCAAGTTCTCACATCTGCTTTCCCAAGGACTCAGCATAAGCGGTTAAAAATTCTTGGTGAATGCTGTCTGTCGAAAGTTAAATTCTTTTGCTATTCCCAGCTTGTGATCATTTAAAAGGAATTTTCCAAAGCAAGGTCTAATATTAGACTCAAAATGAAGTTTCCATTCCACTGAGGCGCTAGTCTCACCAAAGTAACTACCGCATAATCAGATTGTCTTGGAGCAATTCGTTTAAATGCAGATGGACATACTTGAAATACCAGCTCCATAGCACCAACTGATCTGACGGGAAAGGGCCTTACTCCAGGAGAAGTTATTCATGTGTATTAGGCTTCTTAGACTGAGAATTATTAAATATCTTTAGATAACGAATGCCTGTTTTCTTCAGAACTCACCTGTAGTCATTCGCACCCTCTGAGAAGCAGGTTCCTTTAGCATTGTAATTCTGGTGAGAGCCTGCCTGTTGGACTTTCTTCCCCATGCAAAGTGAGACAAGTAACATGCCGTACCCCTTTTGAAGAGCAGTGAGACAGTACACCTTTCTGGCTGACCCCACTACCAGGGGAGGGAGTCTAGTCCTCAGATCCCAACAAGGGATCAGTCCCAAGGAATAGGGAAACAATTCATCAATACAGAAATTTACAAACTGGGCTCAAATAGGGCCTTTCTTAACCTGAGCAGGAGGAATTTCATCAGATTGAAAAGAGACCAGCAACATTCAGAAAACTGGTAAGGAACTGAAGGACTCTTAACTTTCAAAGAGAAAAATAAAAACGTAATTATCAGAAGAATATGTAATTACAGGCATTAAATTAACATTAAGGCTTTTTAATAAACACATTAAATAAACGTGATGAACTGCATATGGAACACATAATTTGCTGTTACAATAAAGGCCCTCTCCAAGCCTTTCTTTCAAGAAAGCTGTCATGCAATATTCCTCTAGCTTTGGACTTTCCTGAAACAAACTTCTAGCGTATTTCTGCTTAGTTTAGTCCTAGAAATGGAAGTAAAATGAGCCAAAATACACCCGTTGGAAGGTTGGTGGTTCAAATCTAGCCAGTGTCTCCTTGAGAGAAAGACCTGGTGATCCACTTTCATAAAGACTGCAGCCTAGAACACACTTTTGGGCAACTTTACAATGTCACAGAGGGTTGCTGTGACTTGAAATGGAATCGATGAAACCAACAGAAAGAAGCAGCCAGGCCTAAAAGACCTGTTTCAGAATACAGATTATTCAGACTCTCCCTCAGTTCAAATCCAGCCTCAGACAGGCTGTTATGAAATGACAGCCTAGACGGGTCCTATTTCTAAGTGTTGTGTACGTAGGGGAGGGCACTTGTACAGATGGAGTTACAGGAACCATGTCTTCATTGAGAAAAGGGGTAAATAACTAAAATCACCTATAAAAGAAAAATTAGATTCACATTTCTGCCCCTGCTTACTGCCACTGCTTCCCAAATCAAAAGATGATTATTTGCTCTGGATTATTCTCCTTGGATTGAGAAAACCAGCCCAGAAACGGGGAGGGATTGTCCCATTGGCTTACTTTGGCCATACCACACTCCTAGGCTCACAGTGTGAATGACAGATACCATCTGAATTTTGATGAGCTTAATCAACAAGACAGTGATTAGGTTGACAACCGGGACCTATAACTACCTGATGAAATACAGACTCTGGTTATCAGGTAAGATTGATGTCAGTGAGGTGAAACAATAGATAGGTTTACTGAAATAGGTATGGAAGTAAGCCAAAAGGGTGGATGAAGTAGAGTGGAATCAGGAACAGTGGCACACTGCTGTGCTAATAAAAAAAAGTAAGATACAGTAGTCAAAAAGACCTAATAATGTACACACAAGCTAGCAGTCTGTGGGGTCCTAAATTGCCAAACAGCAGGAAGAAAACACAAGATTCAGTAATAACAAACTCTAGGCAACAGTTTATACTCCCCATACTGCTGTGTTGCAAAACTCCAGGGAACACCATTAGCATAGCACATGGTATATCTAATGGCTCCCCAGAAGGCGTGCCATGCTCTGAACTCCTTCCTAACCAACAATAGGGCAAGTGAAGCCATTTGTTACCTTTGTTTTTAAAGGACTTCTAGCTTATGTAACATAAAAACTACAGTAAAAACTCAAAAAGTAGGACTAAAATTAGTGATTAAAAAATAAATTCATTGTTAGGTGCTCCTGAGTTGTGTCCAAAGTGGCCTTACGTACAACAGAAGAAAACACGGGCCGGGCCTGCACCAGCCTCACAATGGCTGTTCAGTTTGAGCCCACTGTTGCTAAACTGTGTCAATCCATGTCATCGGGGGTCTTCTTTTTCGCTGACTCTCCAGGGACTATTTCCTCCGAATAACATGCCTGAAGTTTGAGAGATGAAGTCTTGTCATCCTCGTTTCTATAAATGCACTACAAATCAGAACTGAGGTCCCATACCTGGATCTAAACTCGATGAAGGATGTATTCTAATGGCCAGTCTTAAAATACCCCAAGGACATTGGTTTGCATATTAATAGTCAATATAGTTTAAATAACACACAAAATCCTGCAAAGATGATTTAAAGCCTCAGAAACCCATATACAGGGTTGCTTTGAGCATTTAAAAACAAACAACCACTATTAGCATTACAGTTAGCCTGACTTACAAAAAAAAAATCAAAACAAATTGATCAAATCAGGCAATCTATGTGAACATCATTTTAAATCTTAAAATGTGACATTAGATTGCCAACCATAAGATCGGTGGTTCAAACCCACCAAATGCTCCTCAGAAACTCTAGACAGGGTCGCTGTGAGTCAGCATCGACTCGACAACACTTAACAAGAAGTATCTGAAGACACATCATTTTCATCTATTCAGTCAATAAATATTTAAGGAATGCTCACAATGTGCTAGGCCCATAGCACAGGGGGACAAAACAGAATACTACCTCTCAAGGAAGGAGCTCTAGTAGCGTAGTGGTTACAAGTCGTACTGCCAACCTCAAGGTCAGCAGTTCAAAAGTACCAGCGGTTCTGCGGGAAAAAGATGAGGTGTTCTGCTCCCGTAAAGATTTAAAGCCTCGGAAACCCTGTGCAGGGTCGCAGTGAGTCGGAACCGACTCCATGGTACTTAACAACAACTTCTCAAGGGGCTTACATTCTAGGGGAAGACAGACATTCTAGGGATACAGATGATGAAAAGGCTCATCAGTTTGTGTTTAATGTACTGTGAAGAACAAAAAAGTAGGGGCAGGATTATATTTGTAATAGGATGGCAGAAGAAAGGCCTCCCTAATGTGGTGACATCAGAGCAAAACTGAAGGACCACAAGGAGTTCAACTATGCAGATATGGGCTGGGTGGATGTTCAGGTGGAGGAAACAGTAGAGAGAGAGGCCAGCACTGGAACAGAGTGAGCATGAAGGAAAGGAGGCAAGATGAGGTGGGGAGGGAGAATGCCAGGGCAGATCATGTCACCATTATGAAGACTTGAGCTTTTACTCTAAGACAGACAGTCACTGTCAAGTTCTGAGGAGAGTGATGTAATCTATGTATGACATGATTTGTAAAATGGTCACTCTGGTGTGCTGAGGAAAGGTTTGGCAGCAGGAAGAGCAGACGTAGGGAAACCAAGTTAGGGTTATTTCCGTCACCCAGATGAGAGCCAAGTGACTTGGACCAGATGATGATAATGGAAGCAATGAGAAGATTCCTGGATTCCGGATGTAAATTTCAGGTACAGTGAAAAGAATTTGCTGATGGACTGGATGTGGGATAGAAGAGAAAGTAAAGAATAAAAGAATGGAGTTAAGGTTTTTGTCCTTAAAAACAACTGGAAAAATATAGTTACCATGACTAAAGAGGACTGGGACAGGTACAAGTTGGAAGAGAGAAGTCAGCTCAGTTTTAGACAGGCTAAGTTTTAGAAGTTCCATCCTATGTAAAAAAATGCAGTTAGATACATGAATCCAGAATCTCAGGATGAAAGAGAGACATGTGAGCTACAGATTAAAAACGGAAGTTATTTGTCATTATCTGTGGTTGAGTCAGCCCCCAACTTATGGAAACCCATGCACAGTAAGATCAAACCATTGTGATCCATAGAGTTTTCAATAGCTGATTTTTTTAGAAACAGACCACCAGGACTTTCTTCCTAGTTTTTGTAGCCTGGAAGCTCCATGAAACCTGTTCAGCATCATAGCAACACACAAGCCTCCGCTGACAGCAGTGGCTGCACTTGGAGTACAATGTTACCATTAAACCAACACTGCTTCCATCAGTGTATGGATGGTAGCTATAGCAGAAACCTGAACCAATCGCCTAGGGAGTGGGTGTGAATAGAGCTGAGATCCAAGCACTATATTCAGAGACGTGCCAAGTTTTATACATTGAAAAGTTGAGATGTACCAAGATGAAGACTGAGAAGCAGTGGTAAGTAGGGTAAGCAGACAACAAAGAGAATGGTGCCCTGGAAGTCAAACCATTTCAAGACGCTGAGAGTGGCCAAAAGTATCAAAAGCAGTGCTAAGATCTTAAAAGATGAAGAACCTGAGGATTATAGTTTACCTGACATGCCCAAGGGCTCTGGAGTCTCTGTCTGGTGTGATTTCTACTTCTCGCTTCTAACGTGGAGACACAAACTGGCCTGCTATAACAAGGCAGCATTAACTAGAGAGAGAAGGCCTATATCATCGAGGCAGATGCGGTTTATCCAGAAAGGAACATCCTTCTCAAAATAACACTCCCTCTTCTTTTGAATCCCCGCTTCTGGAGATGACACCCATTACATTTCCAATCACCCAGGCATAAAACTCCGAAATCATTTTCTTTTCTCTCCCTCATTCCTCCCCACCCCACTTTTTAATGTAAGCATACACACACAGAGTACATAAAATACACAGCTTCTCATTTTTACATATGTATACTGCTGCAGAACTACTACCCAGATCCAGACAGACATTTCAATATCCTAAAAGATTCTCACATATCCTTTCATACGCAGTACCTGTAACCATACCCCAAACAAGTAGTCCCTGTTTTCACTACTATCACTAAAGACTAAGTTTTACTATCCTTGAAAATCCTGTAAGTGGGATCTTATACAGACAGCATGCTATTGTTAAATGCCATCATTGCTGGTTCCGACTCACAGTGACCCAGTATAAGATTTACCAAGGAGTGGCTGGTGGGTTTGGATCACCGACCTTGCAGTTAGCAGTCCAGTACTTATCTTACAGCACCACACCAGGACCCCAATACCTACTATAAACCAAGAATGTGTCTGAGAGATTCAGCTATGCTGTGTGAATCTTTTTTTTTTTTTCTATCACTGTGTAGTATTTCACTGTATGAATTCACCATAATTTATTCATTGTCCTGTTAATGGACATTAGACATATTCCAGTTTTAGGCTTTTATGAATACAGCTGTCTGAACATCTTGACAGCGTCTTTTCGAGAACAAACACACTATAATTTCTCTTGGGTATATTTCTAGGGACGGGATCACTAGGTCACAGGGTAGGTGAATATTTAGCTTTAGCAGATATTAAGCTTCCCAAAGCAGTTGTGCCAATTTATACTCCCACCTGAAACATTTGAGAGTTTCATTGTTAGAGAGTTCCAGTTGCTTCACATCTTGGCCAACCTGGTATTGTCACAGCCTTTTTTAATTTTAGCTCATCCTCTCATGTGCTTTCTCTCTCTTTCTCACTCTTAACCTCCAGAGAACTGCTAAACCCTATGATTTATGGCTCTGTTAGATGTCCTTCTTTGTATCACAGAACTATGTTTTCGGAACACGCAGTATACAGTTGTGCACGCTTTTCCAGCCAGATGCCTCTGTTCATATTGTTCCTTCTGTCTTCCACACCATTCTTCTCGCTAATCTTAATTCTCAGAACCCATGTTCTAACTCTTGATACATGATTTTCTACTTCATATTAAAATGAGCAGTTATCCATGCTTTAGCCTTCTTGTGAACAGAAACAGTGCCTTATTCACTTCTGAATTACATATACCATAGTTAAGTGTTTCACAAACATCTGAGTGGAATCATGAGCGGGAAAGAGAAGACAGACTATTTGGGTGTAATTGAAAAGTAAGAAGCATATACAAAGCCTTACTCATCGATCCCTTAAAGCTACGGGGATACAAAGCAGGTCTCCACTGGAGGCAAAGGGGAAAGGCGTTGTGAGGGAAAGCCAAGGTCCAGCAAAACAGAGTTAGGAAGTCACTCAAGTGAAAGTAACAGAAGGACTAGCAGGAGTGAGGCGGTACCAACTGATGACAGAGTGAGGAGAACAAGCAGCAGGGGAGAGTAACAGGGAGTGATAAGGGAAATGGCTTAGGAGGATAGGATAAGCAGAGTTCAGGCTCCAAAAGGAACATAGCCCTAACTACATGTGACCTCTTCTCTATGGCCTACTCTTCCCCAATGCCAAGCCCTTCTCTTTCTCATTGTGGTGAGCATACATATGTAACAAACACTTTGCTATCACAGTATTTTTTTACATGTTGAATTCACTGAAATAACTTCTATCACGTTGTACAGCCATCACTACTTCCATGTCTAACTTTTCCCATCATTCTTAACAGAAGCTCAGTGACCACCTTCTTTCCTTCTCCCTCCTACCCCTGGTAACCATGAACAGACTTTGGTCTTTATACATTTATTACATTTACCTGTTTTAAATATTTCACATAAGTGAGATCATATAATATTTGTTCTTTTATAATTATTTCCCTCAGCATAATGCTTTCTAAGTTCATCCAAAAGTTGTAGCATCTATCAAGTTTTCTTTTCTCTTTCTGGCATAGTAGTTCCACATCTTGTTTACCCATTCAACTGTTGATGGACATTTACATTGTTTCTACTTGGTGCTATTAGCAATAAATAGACTACCCAAGCCCCTCTCTTGGTTGACAAAAAGTCTCTACAGAGAGATCAAACAATGGTCTATATAATAATCATATAAACAATCATATTCTCTCAGGATGATTGAGTGGCAGTACACTCTCAGAATAAGAAAAGCAATTCTCCTACTATGCCAGGGGGTTTCAAAAAGTCCATAAAACAATTCCATTGTCTTTTTTTTAAGTGATTGTGAATTATGTGACAGTTTACATGAGACAACACCAGCTTTACATTCATCCTATTGTGTATCCTTTCATTGCCATGGTTACAATCTCCTCCATGCATCATCAAACAAAGGGTATACCCTGCAAGTTTTCCTCCTAGCCATCAGCACACAGCCCCTCTCCCTCCCTGAGTCCAGAGTCCCCAGCCTCTCCTTCTCTCATTGTCATCATCTCTGCCTCCATTTCTGGAGTCACTGCTTCTCTGGATAGAGTCCTGCACTCTTCTCTTCTCACTTGATGGTACCAAGAACCTCTGCTCCTGGACTGCTAAGTTAACCACACCCTCTCCTTTTGTTACAAAACATCTACCTTTACATTTCTGACCCTCACAGTTAGTCCTGACAGCAATTCTTCACTATTGTACCACAAAGAGTCCTATTCCCGTCTCTTTTCATCAGCCCCATCCCAACAGATTGGAAACCACTCAGTGGAGACTCTACCTTCCCCTGCCCCCTCTGGAACTCCCTCTTCAAAGCTTGTAAGTCAGTCACTTCTTGCTTTGTAGCCTCCCCCTCTCCCTATTTTGGGTAGCCAATGTCTCAGTTACCCATATCTGTCAATCCTGTATACCGAGAGGGTGGGAATGATGCTCATTGTAAAGATTAGTTCCCTCTTTTGAGCAATTACATCCCTAAATATAGATCAAGTTCATCAAATTGTAGCAGATTACTTTTTTTTCCCTCGTCTTTCTTCTTCTAGTCGGAGTTCTGATCATGCAGCTATTGAAGTCAGGACCAGTGGGGACTATCTGCAAGTATGGGTGTCCTTCAGTCCATTTTCCTTTGCCTTCAGTTTTCCACTTTTTGAAACCCCCTTGCATTTAGCGACATCCATAATATTATGTTCAGGTCTGGGCCTTGCATGTTACAGAGACAAAATAAAATGCAAAAAGAAAGAGAATCACACCAAGATGCTGAAAGATGTATAAACTATGCCACATGAGGTAAAATTAAATAAGCCAGAGATATTTAGCTAGAAGACAGGCATGGGCAAAGATGACAGTGGTCTTCAAATATCTGAAATAAACAACAATCATGCTTAGGAGCCATCAAGGCAAGAAAAGTCAGCCCTTTAGGATAAAGCCCAGACCAAGACTAAACTCAAAGGGAAGTCTACTTGTGAATGAAGTGGGGGGAAAGGCAGTAATGAAGACATGGGCTGGCTGTGACCATGTTTTTATAGACTCCTGCTGACCTTGAGATGAGACCAAGAAGAGAAGGACTGGTTGGTCCGAAGTTTGGGGAGACTTGGGAACTCCTGAGCCCCTGGACACCGATCTAGTTACTGGGGGCTAAAGCAGAGAGTGAAGCGTCCAGCTGATATGAAGTGGGCAAGATGCACAAGACGACCCAAATTTGCAGATAGTACACAGCTTGGAATGTTTGCTGGTCAGAACACAACTAGAGGAAGATAAAGAAATTTGATATGGGAAGCAAGTGAAAATTGCTACAATCTGATGAACTTGACCTTTGCTTATGGATGTAGCTGCTCAAAATACCAACGAAGAGGGACGGAATCTTCACATCAAGGATCAAGCCTATCCCCTCAGTATATAGGATTGATAGGTAGGGACAACTTAAACACTGGCTACCAAAAAGGGTAAGTGGCTGGATTACGAGTTTTCAAGCATGTGCTTAGTTTCAGACTGAGGGGGGTAAGGTAGAATCCCCACTGAATAGTTTTCCTCTTGTCTAGAAGGGTCTGGTGAAAGGGGATGGGGAGGCCAGGAATAGGATTCTTTGGATTCAACAGTGAGTAATTATTAGCATGACTAATTGTGATGCTCACAACTGTATAAGGATATAATACATAACAAATAGAGGGGAGTAGTTAATTTTACAATCCAGGAACAGAGGACTCTAGGAATATCAAGAGGAAAGAGCATGAACATGGGATCCTAACCATAGAAGCAGCAACACCAAAGATGGAGGCAGAAGTGATGGCATGGAGAGATAGAGCATCTGAGGACTCTAGACTCATGGAAAGAGAAAGCTTGTGTGCTGGTGGGCAGGAGGCTGGCTTGCAAAATGTGCCCTTTGGTTGTTTAAATGATTACATATATATTCCTGTGTGCTTTGTGTACATCAAAAAATAAAGAAAGAAGGGAATAGAGGCAAATACTGTTAACTGATGGTACACAGAGACTGAAATCATTGCAATGAAAACAAAATACGACTGGCTGAGTGCAAAACTGATGTTCTACTGTGTAAACAATCACACAATTCACAATAAAAGTTAAAAAAAAATTTTTTTTTAAGCCATCACATGGCTGTTGGGCTTTCTCACTCCAGCAACTTGTGACCTGCACACTTATAACCACAGACACAGAAGTTAAGATTTACAATGTATTTTGGGAGGACTCAGTTCAATCCATAACATTCTACATGTTGTTGTTGTTGCTAAATGCCTTCAAGTCTATTATAACCCATAGTGACCCTGTATAGGGTTTCCAAGGCTGTAAATCTTTATGGGAGCAGAAAGCCTCATCTTTCTCCCGTGGAACAGCTGGTAGTTTTGAATCGCTGACCCTGAGGTTAGCAGCCCAATTCATAACCACTACGCTACCAGAGCTCCTTAACAATAACATAATTGGCACCAAGCAAGTCCAAAGCCCAGAAGAAAAACTGACATTAGCTCTGAAGGCTTGAAAACAACCCTTTGTTCTTTGGGACCATTTGGGCAGTGTCTTGGCCCTGTAGACTTTGGGTGTTAGTTATGCCCTCTGGATTCTGGTTAGAGGACCCTTAGCCCTTGGTCCATTGGCACACAACTCTCCTTCCTTGGCTTTGGGCGGCCCATTCTCCTAGTCCATCTCCTAGGTGGTGATCTCACCTCTTCAGTCCTATAAACCCAATTCTTCTGCCCCTTGGGCATGGAAAGCCCTGTCCCTTCAGCTTTGGGTAGCAGCCTCAGCCCCCTGGCACTCATAAACAGCATCTCCACATCCAGACCTGAGTTGGTGAAGATCTGTCTCTTTGAAACCTAAGAGACCATGGCGCCCCTCCCACCTTTGAAATTGAGGCAGTCTTACCAACATTTCTGCTGATCTCCTAGTTAATCCAAGGACAAACCTTTTCTCTTTTTTTGGAGGACAGTGGCTATAGCTCCTTTGGCCTGTTTCCTGCCTGTAGAATTCCAAGAGACAGAGAGTGTTCTTTCCTTTTGTTCTTTCTCTGCCCTCTATTAAAGCTGATGGGATTTCTGCCATAGTAATTGATAAGATCCATCATCCACAGGCTTATTCTTTTTAACAAAAGACTGTGTAGCTATATCCTCAGTGAAAATTCTAGGACATATGTCCTTAGGTGGTACAACAAAATTTTCTTCAAGTTTTGTTTTCATTTTGTGTACCTCATTTTCAAGTCCGTATCTTTCCTCTTGCATTTTACTGTATATGGCAAGAAGAAGCCACATGACCTCCTTAAAATTCTAATTATAAATTTCCTCAGCTGAATATCCAAGTTCATCACAAGTTTTACCTTCCACCAAACATTTGAACACAATTCAGACAAGCTCTTTACCACTGCATCAAAAGCATCATTCTTCTGCACTATCCAATCACATGTTCACAATTCTTTCAAAGCCTCACCAGAAATGTATTTATTTCTAGTAACATTCTGTTGTGAGCTCCATATGTTTTCTCTAAGACAACACTTTCTCTTTAGCTCTCCTCACTTCCTTCTGAGCTCTCTTCACCAAAAGTGCCATTAACATCCCTAATTCTACCGATAGTCTCTTCAAGGTAATCTAGACTTTTATTATTAGGTACATTAAAACTTTTAACAGCCTCTAACCATTACTCAATTCAGAAACTGCTTCCACATTTTAAGTCATCAATTAGAACAAGTAACCTAAAATGTGGAACTTCTTATAACAGAAATACAAGTGGGTAGCTTTAACCAACATTTTCTCACAATTTAGGAGGCTAGTCCAATTCAGGGTGCTGGCTTTAGAGGAAGGCTTTCTCATTTTTTTTCTTAATGTTTTATTGTGAATTATGTGATAGTTTACGTGGGAGAATATTAGCTTTACATTCATCCTATCATATATCATTTCAATGCCATGGTTACAATCCCCTCCATGCATCAAGCCTGCCCCCTAGTCATCAGTACACAGCCCCTCTCCCTCTCTGGGTCTACAGTCCCCAGCCGCTCCATCTCTCCATGTCATTATCTGTCTGCCTCCATCTCTGCCATCACTGTTTCTCTGGGTAGGGTCCCGCACTCTGCTCTTCTCCCTTGATGGTCCCAGAGACCTCCGCTCCTAGACTGCAAAGTCAATCATTCCGCTCCTTTTGCTACAGAACGTCCACCGTTACATTTCCAACCCTAACAGTCAGTCCTGATAGCAATTATTCACTACTGTACCACAAGAGTCTTATCCCCATCTCCTTTCATCAGCCCCGCCCAGACAGATTGGATACTAGAGATTCTACCTCCACCTCCCTCCACACCCTCTGAATCTAGGCTCCCTCTTGAAAGCTTGTAAGCCAGTCACTTCTTGCTTTTGTAGTGCCTCCCCACCCCACATGTTGGGTAGCCAATGTCCAAGTTGCCCATCCCTGTCTATTGTGTATTATGGAGGGGATGGGAATGATCCTTGCTGTAAAGATTTCTTCTCTCTTTTGAGCTACTGCATCCATAGGTGTAGGTCAAGTTCATCTAATTGTATCAGATTACTCTTTTTTCCTTCCTGTTTCTTCTTCTAGTTGAGCTCTGATGGTCCAGTCATTGAAGACAGGTCAAGTGGGTATTACCTGCAAGTGTGGGCATTCTTATGCATATGCCCTCTCTTCTTATCAGCTGGACGCTTCACTCTCCGCTCTAGTCCTCTGTGGCTATGTCACTGACTCTGAGGCCAAGAGTCTCCAAGTCTTGCCACACTGCTGGCCAACCAGGTCTCCATCTGGATTCACGGAGTCTATTGAACGTGGTAGGGCTTAGCTCGCAGCTTCATTGCTGTTTTTCCCTCACTTCCTCTTATTGGTAATGAATGTGGTCACTAATCAGAGCGCATTCTGCTCGTGTATTCCCATTGAGTTTTTAGTCTTGAAAGGGGGTTACCCTGAGGGGACCCGACCACTTGCCTTGATTTCTCCTTCTCTGTTCTCTTTTGAGCTTCTGCTTCTGGGCAATCTTCAAGTAGCCTGACTCTGTCTTTCTCTGTTTCTGCTTGTTACCTTATGCTTAATCGTTTTCATATCTCAGAAGAGATTGACTCAAGATACACCCTCACACCAATCCTGTCTCATCAGTTGAAAAAAGATAACCCATTCCCAAATGAGACGAACACAGGCATGGAGGTTAGGATTTACAACACACACACATATTGGAGACACAGTTCAATCCCTAACACAGTATTATCACAACCCACGGCACTGCCCTGCCGAAGCCACAGCCATATCCACACCTGATTCTAGGAATTCCTTGGTCTGGACACTCACGTTATTCTCAATAGTCAGTAGGACCTTTCCCTAGCCTTCTCATACTCAAACTCAGTAGCTGCAAAGTTAAAATAAATACAGCCTGGATAACTAGCCACATAACACAAATACATAATGTCATTTTCTCACAGATTTTTAAATGCATGGATGAATTCTTATAGATGCCTTGCAGGTCTTCTGCTGACTAATACTGTAATATGAACTATAGTGGTCAACCGTACCTAGGACGATGCAATGCAATTTCATTTAGGGAGCTATAACCTAACTATTTCTGTACGATTTAAAACTAAAATGAAAACAGAAAAACAAACTTCATGTTTAGGAGAAAAAAAAGTGCTTATTTTACCTTACCATCCCCACCAGAGCTAAGTACATTTTTTCCAATTGAATTTTCCCACCATAAAATACAGCAGGAAAATGTGACACAGATCTTAAAATAGCCCTATGTAAACAATACATGAGTATATATATAGACACATATGCTGTATATAGAAATCACTGGGATTAAGTGCTGATAACTACTGCTATTTTAGGAGACAAAAACCCCTTTTTACCAAAAGTTTTACTACCAGAAATTTCAATGGTTTTAACGGTAAAAGTCTGACAAAACCTCCCTAGTAGGACCGCTCTCCTCTACTTCAGGCATGTGACCATCCATGCAGTCATCAGGACATCACCCCAGTGAGGCCTGAATTACCATGGCTACCAGGAGGTCTTCTGGGGTGGAATATGAAATGATGGTTTCCTAAAGACAAAATGTGAACTTGTTTGGTAAAAGCAGTTTATTTGATACTGACAATATTTCCTAGTAAGACCATTTTCTGGGTAATCAAAACCAAAAACTAAACCCACTACTACAGAGTCAATTCAGATTCACCAAGAGAGTACAACCGCTCCTTGGAGTTTCCAAGGTTGTAAATCTTTATGGCAGCAGAAAGCCTCATCTTCTACCACTGTGTGGCTGGTGGGTTTGAACTGCTGAACTTGTGGTTATCAGCACAATGCTTTACCCACTAACTCACCACAGTTCCTTATTTCCTGGATAGAACCCTGAATTCACTGATTAACTTAGTAGATATAATCCCTTTCAAAAAATAGTTCTGGCAAACATATACATCGAAAAGTAAAAAACACTTTCAGTTTCGGGTCCCAGGGTGCCCTGTTAAATGTTACAGACACACTGGTAAAGAAGCCTTGGTCCCCAGTGGTCGTAGAATGCAGTCAACGTAATTAATGTCATAGGATTGTATTGAAAGGGCTGTCTTTTATTTACTTATTATGAATCAAGTGACGGTTTATACAACAGATCATCAGTTCTACATTCAACTAATTATATAGTTTGTTTTTAAAAGAGTGTGTATACACACACACACACACCCATATATAATTTACACAACACAATTCAAAAAGAAGGAACAGCATTCCCGGTCTACTTTTATGAACCTTCCCATACCTACCACAGCCCCTTCAATATCTAACACATTGTAGATATTTAACTATTTGTTGAATCGAATCAAACAGGTCAGTAGTCTTAGCTGCATTTTACAAAAACACCAGGAAGCGTCCACTGCTGAGTTGATGCCCGCTCACAGCCTCCCTACAGGACAGACAATTGCTCCACACGGTTTACAAGACTAGAGGGGAGCAGACTGCTTCATCTTTTTCCTGCAGAATGACTGGTCTGAACTGTCAACCCTGCAGTTAGTAATTCAATACACTGCACCACCATGTCTCCTTAGGAAACAATTGAGTAGTTACAAGTCTTGTCTAAAACTAATGGCTAGTAATAGTTGTTATGTGCAGTAGAGTCAGTTCCAACTCAGAGTGACCCTGTATAGGGTTTCTGAGGAGTGGCTGGTGGCTTTGAACCACCAACCTTGGTGTTAGCAGTTGGGTGCTTACTCTACAGCACAACACCAGTATCCATTAGTGAATAACAGAGCCTGATAAAATAAACCAGGTCTTTTGATTTCTAATTTAACTGAGTTCAATTCAACTTATACATTTTCCATTAGGCAAACTTTCAAATATATATTGACTATATGGTGTGACGCTGTGGGTTAATGTGCTGGACTGCAAAGTCAGTTTGAATCACAAGGTCAGTGGTTCAAGCTTACCAGCTGCTCCTCAGAAACCCTATACAGGGTCGCTGTGGGTTAGAACTGACTCGATGGCACTTTACAACAACGTAATACTGGTGTGGTGCTCTAGGATCAGCACTGGACTGTGAACCCCAAGGTTAGCAATTCAAACCCACCAGCTGCTCTTCAGAAATCCTATACAAGGTCACTATGAATCAGAACCAACTCAATGACACTTAACAACAGCAATGTTTTCCTGGTGTGGCACTGCAGGATAAGCACTGGACCCCAAGGTGGGTTTGAATCACAAGGCTGGCAGCTCACACCCACCAGCTCCTCCTCAGAAGCACTATACAGGGTCGCTGTGGGTCGGAACTGACTCAGTGACACTTAACAACAACATATTTTCAGCCCAGTGCTAAGTTTATGACAGGGTTTCAAAAAGCACATGGAAAAATTCCATAGTCTTTTTAGGAACCTTTTGAAGAAAAATCCCCTCGTATATACTTGTAGATGGCTACCTCTTTAAGAAAAGATGTTTATTTCTTAAAAGATGAATTAGATGATGACTATTCACTTTATAAAGGATCTCTGATAGCATAGTGGTTACGAATTGGGCTGTGAACTGCAAGGTCAGCAGTTCGAAACTACCAGCTGTTTCGCAGGAAAAAAATGAGAGACTTTCTGCTCCCGTAAAGATTTACAGCCTCAGAAACCCTGTACAGGGTCACTATGAGTCAGAACTGACTCCACAGCACATAACCACCACCACCATTCACCTTGTAAGAGATCTTTTTTAAATTAAAGGGTTTTGGTGATAATTGTATATTCACACGCAGTTGTTAAGACATATCAGAGATCCTGTACTTTCACCCTGTGGTAACATCTTGCAAAACTATAGCACAATATTACAATCAGAATATTGGCATCGATACTGGTAAGATATAGAACATTTTCATCATCACAAGGATCCCTCCTGGTACCCTTTGTATAGCTACTCTCACCTCCACAAAAGAGAACCATTTTCATAACCTCTCTGATAAGAGTTTTGAATTGATAGTGGTTCTAAAGCATTCGCTAGAAGTTTAAACAAAAATTTTAAAAGTTCACAAAATGAAAGGCAGACAATAGGAAAACATTCACTTGTCTTACCTACAACTCTGTAATTAATCCAAGACTGGGGTCCACCCCTAGTGAGCTTCATCAGCCTTTCTTTGTGGAGGTCGTTATATAACGGAATGCTTCCTGTTGACTGCCATCGAGTCGTTTCTAATTCCTAACAACCCTATACAGCTTTTCCAAAGAGCAGCTGGTGATTTTGAACCACCAACCTTGCGGTCCAGTGCTTTATCCCACAGCGCCACAGCGTAGGACTATTTTTACAGAGTAGCAGAGATATCAGCCTTGATTTAACATGTGTCTGCAGAAGCATCTTTGTGGCAACATTATTTTCTTTTTTCATTGAGGTGAAATTCACATTAACCACTTTGAAGTATATAATCTAGGAACATTTAGTATAGATGGGGACTTCAAAAAGGTCCTGGAAAAAAATAAAAGATAAAGTCCCACAGACTTTTTGAAGTCCTCTCATATTTACAATGCTGTGCAGTCATCAGCTCTTTCTAGTTTCAAAACTTTTTCATTAAAACACCCATACCCATTAAGTAGTCATGCCCCACTTTCTCCTTGCCCCTCTCTTCCCTGTGACCTCTACTTTGCTGTCTTATCTCTGCGGACTGGCCTATTCCAGATACCTCAACTGACTCACATTGATTTTTTGACTTAACTTGTATAGGTAACAGTTCCGAATAACTCTAATCTAGGTGCTAATGCTGAGGGATTTTGTAGATGTAATAAAAGTCCCTAATCAGTTGACGTTAAGGAAAATCATCCTGGATAGGTCTGACTTAGTCAGTTGGGAGGCCTCACGAGCAGACAGAAGAATTCTCCCTGTGGGTTAACAGCTTCAGTGCGTGCTTGGGAGGGTCCCAGCTTCTTAGGGTCTTCCCTTCCTGATGGTCTGCCCTAGCAACTTTGGACTTTCTTCAACATCCTTCATGATGATATAAAGCCAATTTCCTATAATAATTTTTAATACATATGTGTGTTTGTATATGTAGATATGGATGTGTATTTTACTGGTTCTGTTTTTCTGATTGATACACCCAGGATCAAAATAGATTTTAAAAGCAGGTACCAAAACAAAACAAAGTTTAAAGTAAGTTTTCATTTTCCAACCACAAGACAAAGGATGAAGATAAATTATTATGTGTGTGCTCTGCTAGAGAGACCTGTTCGGCTCCATGTACTTCCAGGTGGAAACAAACATCAAATCAAATAACCTTAACCTAGACAAATCAGTGTGGCGTTATAAAAGAAGCACGGGATTGCTAACTGGAAAGGCTGGTGGGTCTAACCCCGCCAAGCCACTCCTTGGCAGCACTATACAGGGTCACTGTAAGTCAGAAGAGACTCAACAGCATTTAACGTATCTGTGACTGTTTCTAAAGACAAACCCTATGACCTTTCCACGTGTTAGGATTCCAGTCCACAGACCAATGATGAGCTCTTGTTCCCACATCACCACCAGCTCGTCTCCCTTTTGCTTGTGCTTCAGTCTTGCTGCCAGATATTTTAGTCAGAAATCCAAAGTGAGACATTAATACAAGATTCCAGTCATTATGTGAACTGACTAATGGTTCATCCAAGTGATTTGTGAGAAAATCTCATGAAGCAACAGAACAGCAGAAACTGAAGCATTTTTTCCATTATTTCTCTCCCAGAGTATTTAAAGACTTGGATTTTCCCATCTTTTGGGGGAAATATTTTCTTATAAATAGTGAGGCATGCCGGGCATCTCCACTTCATCTTTTTTGGTGGTCTGTAACACTTAATGTCTGCTTACTGGAATGTTTTCCTAGTAAATGTGCAGCAATGGAAAACATGGTTAAGACAAAAGATGGCTTTGAGGCTGAGACGATGGGGACCTTCTCATCTTTCCCAAGAGACAGGTGGTTCTTCTATAGAACTGAGGGGTTTATTTTTGGAACCAATGAGTCTATTTCTGTCTTTGCTTTAGACTTACTTGTAGCCTTTGTGAGGATGATACTTGGACTGACTGTACAAGTTAAGCAAGTCCAGCAGATTATTAATAGTTCAGTGTATCCAAAAATAGATTTTAAAGAAATACACTTCCACTGCTAAGGTCAAATATTAGTGCTTTAATTTTTTATGATTTTCCCTTTGTTTCTTCCTTATGTGTCTTCATTTTTGGATCAGTACTCATTAAGAACTTTGTTTTGTGATTCAACCTCTTGATTTCAACCAAAAATACCTTTTTGGACAATTTCTGCAACACAGGTAGTAATGTAGTAATTGAAGTCATATATAAAAACATGGTCCTCCTGTGATTCTCACAGTGAACAACAATAATTACCCAACCCAGACAAAGTGCTAAAAAAGTTACTACAGATCAAACCACATTTACATTTGCTTTAGAATCAGGTATCTTAAGGGGAGAGATGAGTTCATTTTTTTTTTAACATGCTTAAGACTCTTGGCGTGGTGCTGTAGGATCAGTACTAGACTGTGAACCAGAAGGTCAGCAGTTCAAACCCATCAGAAAGCCTATACAGGGTTGCTGTAAGTCAGAACTGAAAGGATAGCACCAACCAAGGGTTGGTTTTGTTAAAACAAGAGAGGTCTTCCCCGCCCCCCTCACTGTGGGATAAAAAATTTAACTTTACCCCTAAAATTTGGTATTTGTCCAAGGCTCCTGAGAATTCTAAAACCTTAGCACTTCCCACAGTGAGTGAAATGCCATAGATGAGGGCTCCAGACTACACCTGAGGATTTGTGCTAATGTGACTCAGGTGGGGGCTGGTCAGGCCAGAAAAGAACACCGCTGATTTGAGGGAGGGGCATGATTCCATCAATCATGCCTATGTATTGAGGCCCCAGTAAACGCTCTGGACACAGAAGCTCCGTGGGCTTCCTGGGTAGTGGCAGACATCAGTGCATCTGGAACTCTCCCCACATGGAGAGTTCTCCCAAACCTTGCTTGCTCTACACATCTCTTCAACTGTATCTTTTTTTTGGTAGAATAAAACTGTCATCTTAAATATAACACAACATGAATTCTGTGAGACTTTCTAGCCATTTACCAAAGCCAAGACAGTACTGGGAGCCAACAGGTCAGACGTAAAAGGAATTTGAAGACTCCAGCGCTGGTAGCTGGAATCCTTTGTAGCCAGCAGGTCAGAAGTGAAGGGGGCCTACAGACTCAACGATTATATGATATGAGAGAAAGGAGCTATAATATAGAAGCTGGAAGGAAAACTTAAAATCATCTACTTCAAATTCCTATTTCGAGGTTTTTCTCACTGTCCAGAGAGACATTTTACTCTTGTGTTTTACACATTTCCTGTCCAAAGAAACCTCAAGTACTTCATTGTCATAATAAAGAAAAAATTAAACAACAACATTCAGATGACTTTTTAAAAGTTTCTAAATTTCCTCCCCTTATTCCAGTCTTCTAAGGTATCCTGGTGTGGCACTGTGGGTTAATGCACTGGAGTACAAAGTCAGTTTAATATACAAGGTTGGCGGTTCAGCCAGTCACTCCTTGGAAACACTACACAGGGTCAGTTTGGGTCAGAACTGATTCAACAGCACTTAATATTTCCCCCCCAGTATCAGGAAAAACAGAAAATTCTTAATAATGATATTAATAATAGTAGCAGCAACAATAACAATCATAATTTGAAAAACCTGTTGCAGGTTTTTTGAAAACCCTTAATGAACGTTCACTGTGTACCAGGAAATTTACTAAGTCCTTGACGGTCTTGACCTCATTCCTCTCTAATCTTGTTAAGTGGGTACAGGACATCGACTTTACCATCACCCCACAGAAGTTTACGGACTTCATCTCACAGCATGCGACATGCTCTTTGTTTTGTGTTTAAGGGAACAGGCTTTTCCATGCTGACTGGTTCAGACACTTGCACGTGGTCAGTATGGTGGCACCGGGTTCCCCTGTGTTAACTCCGTGGGGCAGACTGCAGTGGGACCGCCTCCAGGTTTCTGTGTGAAGGGTCTCCTACCCAGGTCACTCCTTGTGTCTCTCCTCTCCTGAAACAGGAAGAACCAGCTGGACCCCATCTGCGGCCATACCTCTGTGACAGCCGGCAGCCTGCTGGATGACCATTACTGGTACTCCGTGGTCACTGAGCGCCAAGGCCGCAGCACCAATCTCAGCCTAGACCAAGGCACACACCACACTTCCGAACCAACTGTGAGTGTCACTATCTGGATCTGGACTATGAGGTGAGGGGCAGTCCTCACAGTATCTCTTAAAAACGGGTCGGCCCCCCGGCAAGAGCACCAACGAGCCAGCCACAGCAGAGAAGACTTTAAGAACTGTTTAACCCTTAGGGAACTGGTTAAACCCCAGAGACATTCTGCTGCTTTGCTTGCCGGGCGTGGGGAATGGGGAGTTAATAGATGTTATTGATTTTGCAATCGTCCATCAACCATCGTAGGTTTTATTGCCTGTTAAAGTTTTCAGAAGCTAGGCAAATCATTGCGGTGCCTGACCCTTAAATGTGCCATGTGTCTTTGCTCTCATGTCAACAAACACTGCACTAATAGGAATTGTTATCTTTTTTTGCCCTGTCCACCATGTAAATCAACTGTCTAGGGATATTAGTGTCGCTCATATGATCCTAGAGTAAATAGACAAAGGTTTACAAAACAGACTAAATGCTTTAGAGAAAGGAAGATCGCTTAAGGGAAATAAGACCCAATATATCCAGATTACACTCCCAGCTAAGGTTATTCATGGTATAAGTAGATTTGTGTTATCTTTCAGTAATCCAGAACTTGATTGGAACTTAATCCAACAGCATTTTAGGAGGTTGTGGTACAATATACACTTGTCTGTGGATATTCATCAGCTACATGCTCAAATTTATGATATAAGTAATTCTCAAAGTGAGCACTGAGTGGCTACTAATTTGCTACCCCTGCTAGAGAGTAAGATGCCCTAAGAACTTGATTGAACCTCAGCATAGTGATCCTGCTTGGTCACCTTAGAGCAGGTGGTGGGCTGGCAACGTCTTGCGTATGGGGTCCCCAGCCGATCTCCTCCCTCCCTGCCTTCCTCGGATGGCAGCTGTTTATGCTGGACGTGTGGCCAGAGACAGGTAAGGATCACGTGGAACCTCGGCAACTTAAGACAGAGCCATTGCCATGCTGCAATTGAGTTTCAACGACTGGTAAGACTGAGGAATTCGCACTGACCGCCTAAGACAGGCAGCATCCCTTAAACAAACAATAAATAAGGAGGAATATGATGCAGACCGTGCAGACCCAGTCAGGAGGTCAAGCCCCTGTGGGCCCAAGCGTTGTTGACCGTCCAAGCCATAGGCTCTGAGGATCAGACTTTAGCTACTAGTAGACATAGCAAACTGTCCCTCATCTGATTATTCAGTAATGCTTGTTAGTAATCTCATACATGAGCCCTGGATACCCATAGATAAATGTAAAAACCTTCCCTAAAAGCCGAGACTGTAAATTCCAAAAAGGCAAGTCCTCCCCCATCCCAAA
This sequence comes from Chrysochloris asiatica, assembly GCF_000296735.1. Lineage (NCBI taxonomy): Eukaryota > Metazoa > Chordata > Mammalia > Afrosoricida > Chrysochloridae > Chrysochloris > Chrysochloris asiatica. Next base: position 30,294,670 of record NW_006408521.1, on the reverse strand, counting down.
AAAAAAAAAGCTAAAGAGGATAGAGAGAAACACTGTAAACTGATGATATATGGAGGGGATAATAATCAGTGTAATGAAACAAGCTATAAGAATGGTTGAATGTGAAGCAAACTTTCACTCAATCCAAAATAAAAACATTTAATTAAAAAAAAAAAAAAAAGGCTCGGCGATTTAAAAAGGAAAAAAAAAAGCTTTCCTAGTAAGAAAATATCCCCATCTAAGTATTAGGAGTCCTGACATGGCACTAAATGATAAGCACTGGACTGCAAAGTCAGTTTGAACCACCAAGGTCAGCAGTTCAAACTCAACAGCTGCTCCTCAGAAACCCTATGCAGGCAGGATCACTGTGAGTTGGAACCAACTTGACGGCACGTAACAAAATGTCTATTAACAGAAGATTGGTTAGCTAAACTAGTACAACCATACAACGGAATACTATAAGCTATTACAAAGAACCAAAGTATTTCTACAAAAATTATAATAAAAGTTACCCAAAAGGCATTGTTAAGAAACAAAATTGTGTTATTATATATATTACGTGATCTCATTTGTTTTATGTATACATAAAATATTTTAGAAAATAATAGTCACTAACGGCATGCTGGCTGAAATTTGCTTATGGCACTGTTAATAAATTTGTTCCTTACAAACACAGTAATTTGGATTAAGCCTATTTTGTGTTTTCTCACAGGAAAATGTTAAGTACCACTGAGCATACACACTGCATTACTGAGTATAATTCTAACAAGAAAAAGAAAAGAATGAATGAGAATAGAATGCTTAGCTTAAAATTTTACATGCTACTATTGTTGCTGCTGTAAAGTGTTCTTGAGTCAGTTCTGACTCATAGTGACTGTGTATAGGGTTTCTAAGGAGCGGCTGGTGGGTTTGAACCACTGGTCATGTGGTTAGCAATCCAGTGCTTATCCTACAGCACCACACATCAAAATCCCCATGTTTTATTCCAGACACTGCGAGTGACCAGTTCCAGGCAGGCTTCATGTTTTTATGCAGTGCACCCTTTTGTATTCCAGAGGACAGTTCTGAGAATATGTTTTAAGGCTTCTCAAAAAGGCCTTGTAGGGATTAAAGACATGCTGCCTGTAGTTGTACCCAACATGGTATCTTTGAATTTTTGTTCCCTCCTTTTCATTGTACTTCCCTTGTTCTTAACTCCTGCTCTCTGAGGTCACATTTCAAAGTAATTCCCTACCACCCACAAACCTCTATATCAGGATGACTTTCATGCTAATACAGTATCAGATGAGCAGAAAAATTTTCAAACAACTATTTTCCTGGCTTCATGTATTTCATCCTCTTCTAACTCCCATGACTCTGGTGACAGATGTTAGGCCAAATTCATATCTGGATACAACATTGGCCCTGAACCTTTGTGTCACAACACTGGGTGAGCTGGAACATTTCTGGATATAATTCTTACACTGGAGTGGAGACCAATTACTAAATCAAAGTAAACCCACTAAACCCAAACTAAATATACCCATAGCCCAACCTCCTCATGGCTTTTCTTGTTGTTGTTAAGTGCCTTAAATTGGTTCCAAGTCAGCAACTCTGTATAGGGTTTCCGAGGAGCAGCTGGTGAGTGAACCACTGACCTTGCAGTTCAGATCACCCCTGTGTCCCAGGGCTTATTCTACAGTGCCACACCAGGACTCACGGCTAGATCCCCAAAATGCCTGGAACCACTCTAACATTACCAGACACAAGAAGACGGAGGGAGGGAGGGTAGGTTAAAGTGGAACCTGTACTTAAAATTTTCATGACGTTGCACATTTTACAATGCATAGATGTGACCACATTTGCTAGAGCTCTTCTCATTGTCTTAGAAGAGGCCCAGGTGTATGAGCTTAAACTTGATTAGCTTACCAAAAGACATTGTTTTCCTTCCTGGGTTGTTGTTGTTGTTGTTGTTGCTAAGTGCCGTTGAGTCAGTTCCGATCCATAGCGACCCTGTACAGGGTTTCCGAGGGTGTAAATCCTTACGGGAGTAGAAAGCCTCATCTTTCTCCCACGGAGCGGCTGGTAGTTTCCAACCGCTGACCTTAAGGTTTGCAGCCCGATTTGTAACCACTACGCTATGGTAAATGAGGCCAATTAATGCCTATCAGTTGGTTATAAATTTTGCAATGATTTCCCCCAAAGAGTGACCAATTGTTGTAACTAATGTACATAAAAGACATTTTTTTGTTATTTAATTGTACCAATTTTCGTATTTTAACTCCTTAACAGCACCAAATTCTAGAAACATTACAATGGAATTTGCCCCAAATGAAGTTAGCTTGAACAAGAGATAAAAATCAAACCCTGTGCTCCTTACTGTTGGGCCTAAGAATACCTCCAAAGAGTTTCATTGTCTTCAGCTTGGAAACCCAGACTCAAATATTCAAAGATAAAAAGATTTGCACTTAGCTTGCTGAGTGAACGGACAGATGAACAAGTAAGAGCTAAACATTCATTTGCTTGAATGAAGATTTCATAGACCATCTTTTTGAGAGATCTGCCTCTAGGCAAAAACGACCACAAGTCTGAACTTTTCTGGGAGTAGAGACTTGTTGTTGTTGTTGTCAGGTGCCATCGAGTCGGAACCGACTCATAGCGACCCCATGCACAGCAGAACGAAACAATGTCCAATCCTGGGCCAACCTCACTACCGCTGCCACACTTGAGTCCATCAATGATGCCACCTGGCTAATCCATCTCGTTGGGGGTCTTCCTCTTTTTCTCTGACCCTCCACCCTACCCAGCATGACATCCTTCTCCAACAATTGTTTCCTCCGGACAATATGTCCAAAGTAGGAGAGACGAAGCTTAGCCATCCTGGCCTCCAAGGAGCACTCTGGCTGCACTTCTTCCAAAACAGATCTATTGGTTCTTTTGGCAGTCCATGGCACTTTCAGTATTCTCCTCCAACACCACAACTCAAAGGCATCAATTCTTCTACGATCCTCCTTATTCACTGTCCAGCTTTCGCATCCATATGAGGCTATTGAAAACACAATGGCCTGGGTCAGGCGCACCCTAGTCCTCAAGCTGACATCTCTGCTTTTCAACACTTTAACAAGTTCCTGTGCAGCAGATTTGCCCAATGCAATACATCGTCTGATCTCTTGACTGCTACTTCCGCAAGTGTTGATAGTTGATCCAAGAAGAATGAAGTCCTTGACAACTTCAATCTTTTCTCCATTGATAAGAATGTTGTTTATTGGTCCAGTGGTAGAGACTACAACTGCCTAATCCAAGCACCACCTGGTTCCTAGCGCAACATTCAGAAGCTCCAGGCCAGCGTTGATTACTCAACAGAAAACGGCTGGTGGGGCTGTCAGTGATTACGAGCTTAACCTCTGTGATTAGATCTAGGTTTGGAGTCTTTGAATCTGCTACACAAATTGCTGTGAGACCAAAAGCAAGTTATTTATCTACTCTTGGCCTCCCACTTTGATCATCTGTAAAATGGAGATAAATTCTAAATTATATGAAAATTGAATGGAGAAAAGAGAGAAAGAATTAAACCCAGTGTCTGATACATATTAAACGCTCAGGAAATCATAATGATTGTTATGATTGATGAACTTTCTTTTCTCCTGGTTCTGGAAGCTAACCATCCCCTCCAATAATATACCTTCTAATACGCTCTGGTAGCGTAGTGGTTATGAATCGGGCTGTGAGCCGCAAGGTCAGCAGTTCGAAACTACCAGCGGTTCCGCGGAAGAAAGATGAGGCGGTCTGCTCCCATAAAGATTTACAGCTTCAGAAACCCGGTGTAGGGTCGCTATGAGTCGGAACCGACTCCATGGCACATAACAACAACAACAACAACAACACCTACAGAAGCAGGACGTTGGACTCATTGGGATTATTCAGATTACTCAGGTTATCAAATAGCATAATTTGTGTCGTTGGGGCGGTTCATTCCTATTTAAAGTTTCTTCAGTATAGAATCTCTACAAATTGTTCAGTCTGTTTCTCACAATCAAAACTTTGAAGGTAGTTGGGTCATATGGGTTATGGAGATTTATGGAGATTGTCCTCCCTCCCCTCTCACCTCTAGAAGTAGTTGCTCCCGCTTACTGGATGAGGCAGTGGGGAGGGCGGCCCATGAAGGAAGCTTGTACAGCCACTGCCTTTGTCATATTTCCTCTGTGAAGAAACAGAAGACTTCAGTTCCTGGGATTGGTTAAGCTCTAGAATAGAGAACTAAGGAACTATTTTGTATTTCCCTAGGAATGTCATCTCTTTTTGTGCATAGCTCCATTACACCAAAGTGTTACACATTTTTTTCCCATCTTTGTCAGGAAACTGCAGTGATAATAAACAGTGGTAGATTTATAATACACATAAATGGAAAAGGGTTGGCACAGAGCAAAGACAGACTCAGAGACTGAGGGAATGAGAAGAAGAAGAAAAAAAAAAAACAACAATAAAAGTTATATACAATGATTATACCAACTCTGGTATTTATGAATATATTAATAGAATTATCTGGTGGTCAATATGGTGTTCTTTGTGGTGGTCACTATGGCCATAGATGCATTTAACAAACATTTTTACTGAGTGCTTGACCCTGGAGTCCTGATGGGGTGCTGTAGGATAAGCAATGGACTGCTAACCACAGGTTGGTGGCTAACCCATCAGCCGCTTCTTGGAAACCCTACACAGGGTCACTATGAGTTGGAACCTACTCCATGGCCCTTAACAACAACAATGCTAAATATTAGGGATTGAAGCAATACACCCACAAAAGTAGTCCTTACTGTCAAAACCTAGAGTCTAGTAGAAGACAAAGAAAAGTAAAACCTTGAAATTAAATATGCAAAGGCTCCTTTGAGTTGATCTGCATGTAACAACTTCTGCCTTAAGGAACACACACTATTCTCCCTGTAAAACAGACTGTCTGAGGTCCTCATAACACTGCGTGCTTTGGGCTGTAGGTTACTTACTGTCTAGTACTAAGCACACTGAACTTTTAAATTAACTAGAATAATTAATAAGTTTATTTCTGTTCCCAAGCTTGCTGTGACAGCTGTACTTGATTCTGCAATTATGTAATTTAAATATTATGAAAACTATGATCAACCTGCTAAAAGATTAAGTAAAAGCAAGTTGCTTAAAAAACAAAAAAAGCGGGGAGGGACAGAAAAAAAGTCTGCTTTAATTAATGTGGAAGTTATGCCAGCAATATTTCAAATACCAGCAGGGTCATCCATGGTGGACAGTTCAAACTAAGTGGAGCTTCCAAACTAAGAGAGAATAGGAAGAAGGACCTGGGAATCTATTTCTAGAAAAATTGACCTGTAAGAAGTTTATGAATAGCAGCAGCACATTGTCTGATACAGTGTTAGAAGACGAGCCCCACAGGTTGGTAGGCGCTCAAAATATGACTGGGGAACAGATGACTTTTCAAAGTACAATCAACCTTAAGGACATGGATGGAACAAAGCTTTCCAGACCTTCGTTTGCTGATGTGGCAAGACTCAAGATAAAGCAGCTGTAAATATCACTAATGAATGGAACACAGAATGTACGGTGTGAAGTATGAATCCAGGAAAATTGAAAGTCATCAAAAATGAAATGGAATGCATAAAGATTAGTATCCTAGGCCTTGTTGTTAAGTGCCACCAAGTCAGTTCCAATTCATAGCGACCCTGTATAAGGCTTCTAAGGAACAGCTGGTGGGTTTGAACTGCCAACCTTGTGTGCAGTCCAATGCTGATCCTAACAACACCACACCAGAAGTCCATCCTGGGCATTAGTGAGTTGAAATGGACTGGTATTGGAAATTTTGAATTGGACAATCTCATATGGTCTACTATGCCAGGAATGACAAATTAAAAAGGAATGGTGATGCATTCATTATCTAAAAGAACATCAAGATCTATCCTGAAGTACAATGCTATCTACCTGAGATACAATATCTATATACTTACAAGAAAGACCAGTTGATAAACTATTATTCAAAAAAGGCTATCAACCACTAATGATACAGGTTAAGAATGGAAGCTATTCACCAACTTCTGCAGTCTGAAATTGATCAAACATGTAATCAAGATGCATTGCTAATTACTGGTGATTGGAATACAAAAATTAGAAACAAAGAAGGGTCCCAAGCTTGAGATTATGGTCTCCATGTTATAAATGACTGGGTATCTCATGATACAGAATTTTGCAAGACCAATGCCCTATTCAGCAAATAATGTTTTTCAGTAACAGTGATTAAACATGTGGACTTCATCAGATGGGGTACACTGGAATCAAACTGACTATTTGTGAAAAAAGATTATGGAGAAGCTCAGTATCATTAATCAGAAGGTGGCCAGGGGCCAACTGTGTGACATAGACTATCAATTGTTCATATGCAAGCTCAAGTTGAAGCTGCATAAAGTTGAAATAAGTTCATAATAGTCAAAGTACAACCTTGAGTATATCTCATCTGAATTTAGAGACCATCTCAAGAACAGATTTGACACACTGAACACTAATGACTGAAGACCTGAAGAGTTCTGGGATGACACCAAGGATATCAAAGGAAAAGCAAAAGGTCATTATAAAGACAGAAAAGAAAGAAAATCAAAATGTATTGTCAGAAAAGACTCTAAACTTGCTCTTAAGACACTTATTCAACCTGTACGCTGAACAAATTAACCTGAGAAATTGAACTATATCAAGAATACAGTATTATCAAGAATGGTGGAAGACTCATCAACAACCTGCAATATGCAGATGACACAAGTTTGCCTGCAGAAAGGGAAGAGGACTTTTAGCACTTACTGATGAAGATCAAAGAATACACCCTTCAGTATAGAGTATACCTTTACACAAAGAAAGCAAAAGTCTTCATAACTAGACCAAAAAGCAACATCATGATAAATGGAGAAAACAATGAAGTTGTCAAGGGTTTCATTTTTCTTGGACCCACCCATTGAAGGAGCAGTTATGAATTCAAAGGACATACTACATTGGGCAAATCTGCTGCAAAAGACCTCTTTTAAGTGTTAAAGAGCAAAACTGTTACTTTGAGGGCTAAGGTGTACCTGACACAAAGCATGGTAATTTCATTTGGCTCATATGCATGTAAAAGCTGGATGATGAATATGGAAGACTGAGTAAGTGATGCCTTTGAATTATGGTGTTGGTAAAGAATATTAACCATACCATGGACTGCTAAAAGAACAAGACAAATCTGTCTTGGAAGAAGTATACTAGAATGCTTCTTAGAAATGCAGATGAGGCGACTTCATCTCATATACTTTAGATATTTTATCAGGAGGTACCCAACTTCGAGAGAAAAAAAATCATGCTTGGTTAAGTAGAGGGTCAGTAAAAAAGAGGAAGACCTTCACAAGATAAATACAATGGATCCAACAATGGGCTCAAACATAGCAATGATTGATAGGATGATGCAGGACAGGGCAGAGTTTCATTCTGCTGTACATAGGGTCACAATGAGTTGGAATTGACTTGACCACACCTAACAAGGCCACCACTTGTCTGTCAGTTTGTTGTACTGTGGTGGCTGCCTTACATGTTGCTGTGATTCTGGAAGCTATGCCACTGGTATTTTAAATACCAGTCGGGTAACCTACAGTGGATGACAAGTTTCAGCTGAGCTTCCAGACAAAGACTAGGAAGAAGGAGAGACAACTACTTCCAAGTATTTAGTCACTGAAAACCTTATGAATAGCAGTGGAATGCTGTCAGCAACAGAATACTGAATATTGAAACACGATGAAGAGCACCAGAATGTCGTCAGATATAGTGCTGGATGATGATGAGCCCCTCAGGTTAGAAAGCACTCAAAGTGTGACTGGGAAAGAGTTGTTTCTTCAAAGTAGAGTTAACCATGAAGAAGCAAATGGAGTAATGCTCTTGGGACCTTCATCTGCTGGTGAGGCACAACTCAAAATTAAGAGAAAAAGCTGTAAACATCCATTAATAATTGGAACATGGAATATACAAAGTATGAATCTAGGAAAATGGAAAATTGTCAAAAATGAAATGGAATGCATGAACATCGATAGCCTAGGCATTAGTGAGCTGAAATGGATTAGTATTGGCCATTTTGAATCTGACTATCACATGGTTTACTATGCTGGAATGACAAATTCAAGAGGAATGGTGCCGCATTCATTATCAAAAAGAACATATCAAGATTCACCTTAAAATATTAATCTGTCTGTGTTAATATCCATTCATCTACAAGAGAGTCCTGGTGTGGCACTGTGGGCTAATGCGCTGGACTGCAAAGTGGGTTTGAATTGCAAGGATGACAGTTCCAAGCTCACTAGCTACTCCTTGGAAACCCTATAGAGTCACTATGGGTTGGAACCAACTCAATGACACGTAACAACAACAACAACAACAACATCAAGAAAGACCAGTTAATAACTACCATTATTCAAATTTATGCACCAATCAGAAAAGCCAGTGATGATGAAATTGAATAATTCTACCAACTTCTTCAGTCTGAAATTGATCAAATATATGATCAAGATGTGTTGATAATTATTGGCAATTGGAATGCAAAGGTTGGAAATAAAAGGAAAGATTGGTTGTTGGAAAATATGTATGGCCTCAGTGATAGAAATGAAGCTAGAGATCACATGACAGAATTCTGTAAAACCAATTTACTTTTTCATTGCAAAAATACCTTTTTAAACAACACAAAAGATGACTATATACATGGACATTGCCAGGTGGAATACAAAGAAATCAAACTGATGAAATCTGTGGATAGAGACGGTAGAAAAGCTCCACATCATCAGGCAAAAGAAGGTCAGGGGCAGACTGTGGGACAGACCATCAACTGCTCATATGCAAATTCAGGATGAAGCTGAAGAAAATTAAAACAAGTCCATTAGAGCTAAAATATGACTTTGAATATTTCCCACCTAATTTAGAGATCATCTCAAGAACAGATTTGATTCATTACACACTAACGACCCAAGATCAGTAGATCAGTAGAGTTTTGGGATGATATCAAGAACAACATACAGGAAAAAAGCAAAAGGTCATTAAGAAGACAAGAAACAAGGAAAGACCAAAAGGGATGCCAGAAGAGACTCTGAAACTTGCTCTCCAGAGTAGAGATGCTAAAGCAAATGGTAGATGTGAGGAGGTACAAGTGCTGAGCAGACAAAGTCAAATATTATAATGAAATGTGCAATGACCTGGAGTTAGAAAAACAAAAGGGAAGAACATGTTTCAATTTCTTCAGGAAACTGAAGAAAAAATTCAAGCCTCGACTTGCGGTATTGAAGGATTCTATGGGCAAAATATTGAATGATGCAGAAAAGCTTAAAAAAAAAAAATGGAAGAAATACATAGAGTCAGTCACTGTAATAAAAAGAAATGGTTGATGTTCAACCATCTCAAGAGGAAACTTTATGATCAAGAGCCATGATCCCGAAGGAAGTAGTCCAAGGTGCACTGAAAGCATTGGCAAAGAATATGACACCAGGAAGAGATGGAATGCAAATGGAAATCTTTCAATAAACTGATGCAGCACTGGAGACACTCATCTATGCCAAGAAATGTGGAAGACAACTACCAGGCCAACTGACCGGAAGACATCAGTGTTTGTGCCCATTCCAAAGAGTGGTGACCCAACAGAAGTGTGGACATTTTTGGACAGTATCTTTGATATCCCATGTGAGTAAAATTTTACTAAAGATAATACAGAAATGACTGCAAGCATACATAGACAGAGAACTTCCAGAGATTCAAGCCAGATTCAGAAGAGGCCGTGGAACGAGGGATATCATTGGTGATGTCCGATGGATCTTGGCTGAAAGCAAAGAATACCAGAAAGATTTTTACCTGGGCTTTTATGGACTATGCAAAGGCTTTCAATTGTGTGCACCATGACAAGCTACGGACAATATTGCAGAGATTGAGTATTCCGGAACACTTAATTTTACTTGTGAGGAACCTGTATGTAAACCAAGAGGCAAGTTGTTAAAACAGAACAAGGGAACACTGAATGGTTTAAAATTAGGAAATGTGTACACTAGGGTTGTATTCTTTCACCATACTTATTCACTCTGCATGGTGAGCAGATAATCCGAGAAGCTGGGTTATATGAAGAAAAATGTGGCATCAGAATTGAAGGAAGACTCATTAACCACCTGCGATATGCAGATGATACAATCTTGCTTGCTGACAGTGAAGACTTAAAATACTTACTGAGGAAGATCAAAGACCACAGCCTTCAGTATGGGTTGCTGCACCTCAACGTACAGAAAACAAAAATCCTCACCACTGGACCAACAAACAACATCACGATAAATTAAAAGAAGACTGAAGTTGTCAAAGATTTCATTTTGCTCAGATCAACCATCAACACTCATGGAAGCAGCAGTCAAATGATGTATTGCATTAGTTAAATCTGCTGCACAAGAGCTCTTTAAAGTGTTGAAGAGCAAAGATGTCATTATGAGGACGAAGGTGCACCAGACCCAAGCCATGGTGTTTTCAATAATCTCATATGCCTATCAAAGTTGGAAAGTGAATAAGAAAAACTGTAGAACTGATGAATTTGAGTTGTTGGAGGAGAATATTAAAGTACCATGGATTGCCAGAAGAACAAACAATCTGTGTTGGAAGAAGTATAGTCAGAGTGCTCCTGGAAGCCAGGATGGACTGACTTCATCTCTCATACTTTAAACATATTATCAGGAGGGACTAGTTCCTGGAGAAGGAGATCATGTTTGGTGCAGTGGAAGGTTGGAGATAAAGAGGGAGACCCCCAACAAGATGGACTGGTACAGTGGCAGCAGCAATGGGCTCAGGTGTAGTAACGATTGTAAGGTTGGCCCAGGACTGGGCAGTGTTTCATTCTGTTGTACACAGGATCGCTCTGAGTCAGTACTGACTTGATGGCACTTAAAAACAGCCACAGCAAGACAACTATGAAAGATGAGGGGATAAAAAAAACAACAACTAACTTTCTGTATTCATGTTGTTGTTGTTATGTGCTGTGGAGTCGGTTCTGACTCATAGCCACCCTGCACAGGGTTTCCGAGGCTGTAAATCTTTACAGGAGCAGAAAGCCTCATCTTTCTCCCGTGGAACAGCTGGTAGTTTCAAACTGCTGACCTTGAGGTTCACAGCCTGATTTGTAACCACTACACTACCAGAGCTCCTTGCTTTGAAAATGTTACAGTGTTGCTCCACTTAACAGGAAAGAAAACTAGCACTCAGAAAAAAGATGTGTTATGCAAGTGTTTTATACATGATTATAAAAAATATCCCCAATTAAACAGTATTCATCTTGTCTAGATGGACCTGGTGAAAGGAAACGGGGATAAGATTCTTATGATTCAATAGTGAGTAACTGTTATGACTAATTATGACTAATTGTGACTGTACCAACTGTAACAAAACGAGGCAGTCATTAATCTTACAGTCCAGGAACAGAGGACCCTAGGACCATCAAAGAAGAGCACGAGTGGAATGTGGGACCCTAACCAGAGAAGCAGCAACACCAAAGATGAGGACATAGAGATATGAAGCAGCTGAGGACTCTAGACTAAATGAAAGAGAAAGGCTGCGTGCTGGCGGCCAGGAGGCAGGCTTGCAGAATGTGCCCTTGGGCTGTTTAAATGATTATATATTCCTGAGTGTCTTTTGTACATACACATACACACATAGAAGAGAGACTAGAAGCAAATATTGTTGAAAGATGATGCATGGAGGGGCCTGTAATCATTGCAATGAAATGAAATACAATAGGATGAGTGCAAAACTGATGTTCTTCCATGTAAACTACCACTCAATTCACAATAAAAGTTTAAATAAAAAATTTTTTTTTAAGTCAGTACTTTTGGCTAGAACTTCAATAGAAGATGAAGGGTACATCGGTCTGGTGATGTTAAATTTGATCTATTGACTTTACAATAGTTTTCACCATTGTAAAGATATGTTTTCCCTTTGGGGGTTAGCAATTAACTGTGGAGTGCTACTTTGGTATCACATGAATATCTTCTTCTCCATCAACCTTTTCCATAATGGCTTTAGTAGCAACTGATGTTCTTCACTGGAATCAGTTTATTTTACCACATATTGCAAAATGATATTGCCATTCTTCTGATGTGAACAAAAGACTTCTCTTTTGTTATGGTTTTTCTATTATGTGTTTGTTTGTTTTTTCCTGACTGTTGTATGTTGTTGTTTTTTTCCAGGATTCTAGACTCCTGGAAAGAGAAAGGCTGTGTGCTGGTAGGCAGGTGCTGGTGGCTATGAAGCAGGCTTGCAGAATGTGTCCTTTGGTTGTTTAAATGATTATATATTCCTAAGTGTTTTTGTGTACGTACCCCCCACCAAAAACCAAAAACCAGACAGAATAGAAGCAAATATTGTTCAATGATGATGCACAGAGGAGATGTAAAATTGATGTTCCCCATGTAAACTATCACTCAATTCACAATAAAAACTTAAAAAAAAGAAAAAGAATTCAGGTCAGCTTCCAGTATACAGGAAATACAGGGGATAGAAAAGCTCCTAAGAAAACAATCACACAAATTCAAAATGCAGCATCACCAATAAGATGACCACCCTGATTTATTTAGAGAAAAAAAGCCAATTGTCATTGATAATCTTGTTTAATGGCAATTTGGGTTATGTAAAAAACAATTATGGTTTTAAAGAGTTATGAAGATTGAAATGACATGTCTTATATGTGTTTAAAAAAATATATGTGGCTAAATCTTACTAATTATTAAATTGGTGATGAGTATATTATGGAGTCCTGGTGTGGTGCTGTAAGATAAGCACTGGACTGCTAACCACAAGTTCTGCGGTTCAGGCCCATCAACTGCTCCCTTAAAACCCTGTTCAGTGTCCCTATGAGTCAGAACCGACTCCATAGCACTGAACAACTGTGGTTCAATACCTTTTTCTTCTACTTATGTTTATGTTTGAAACTTGTAAGAAAAAAAATCTTTTAAATTAATACTATGAAAAAACTGAAGGAAGATAATCATAGCTCAAAAGAGATGAAACAACCCAATGTCATGCACAAATCTTAATTAGAACCATGTTAGAAAAAAACCTGACAACTATAAATTACGTATTGGGGACAATCAGGGAGATCTCAATATAGTCTAGGTAATAAATGCTTTGGTGGAATTACAATTTTCTTAGTGACAATGGAACTTGGATTATGTAGGAAATGTACGCTAAAACATGTCAGGATGAAATGATGCCTACAACTTACTTTGAGATACTTCAGGAAAAAAAAATTAAGAATGATCAATTTTAGGTGATATGTATACATGTGTCTTTCAATATCTCTGCTTTTTTTTTTTCATTTTCATTATTAAAAAAAGTTTTACAGTTCGTCAAGTGACTAATTTATTATTTCAAAATAATGTTATTTAAGATTTTCATGTGTCCATTCTTAATTTTTCTTTTAATAAACTAAGTCCAAGAAGGGGAGAGGATCCCAACAGTGGTATGTTGATAAATGTGTAACAATTGGCTGTTTGGAAAAAATAACCCAATTTGTAGTGTTTGCCAATTTCAATGGTGTAAATATTCTAATTATTGCAGATTTCAAGTCACCAACATGAAGTCATTGAACACAGAGCTGTGGTAAAACCAAGCAATACCTGGTAAGAATGCCCCTTCCATTTTCATGGATCTTTAGAGCTGGTGGGAGCCAACTTCAGCACAACATTGGATCCAGATCACAACAGGGGCAATTCAGTAGTAATAGGAGAGAAGGAGGAGTAAAAGATTTGTAGAAAGCGAAGTATCAATTATGGGTGGAGGGCAAAGGAGACAGGTTTGCGCAGAGAAGAAACAGTAAGATAATTTCGTCCTTAAAGGGTTACTCTGCTAAATACGCAACAATGGCTAACTTACTGAGCACCTCCTATTATTATTTCCTAACCTGACCCATAATCTAAAAGGTCATCTTGTCACTTTCAGAAGTCATAAAGTGGTTGCCCCAGGAATGGGAGCAAAGTGTGGGTGTGTGCCACAAGGCACAGAACAGCTCAACAATCTGAGAACAGGGGTGGGAGGGTGGTGTTCTACTGTTTGGGTCTTTTAAATTTTCAACAATGTTAATTACTTAAGCAATATATTTTTGTCTATCAAAAGACTTTATCAATAAAGAGAATAAGCATCCTACATATTCAGAGAAAATGTTCAAATCCAGTTAAGTATGTGTGGATGTTGTTGTTGTTAAGAGCCATTGAGTTGGTTCCGACTCATAGCGACGCTGTATGGTTTCTGAGGAGCGGCTGGTGAGCTTGAACCACCGACCTTGCAGTTCAAGTTGACCTTGCAGTCTATAACATTAACCCACTGTGCCACACCAGAACTCCTATCCTTACTGAATCTATGGGACTTGATATACTATATATACAAAATATGTATTATATATACACATGTGTGTATATACATACGTTTCTATAACTTAACAACCCTAGAAACCTAATTTTTTTTTTTTTTGAATGGCAAAGATTTAAACAGATACTTCACCAAAAACGATATTCAAATGGCCAGCAAGCTCATGAAAAATGCTCAACATCATTGGCCATTAACCCACTCCATGGAGTCAACTCTAATTCATAACCACTCTATAAAGGGTTTCAGACTGTAAATCATTATGAGAGCAGACACCTCATCTCTCTCCCACAGAGCAGCTAGTGGGTTTCAATTGCCAACTGTACAGTTAGCATCCCAATGTCTAACCCATGATGCCAACAGAGACATGTAAATCAAAACTATGATGAAATACCACCTCACACTGGTTATAATACCAATGAAAAACAAGAACAGGTTTTGGTGAGGTTGTAGAGAAACAAATCTTCATCTGTTGGTGGGAATGTAAATTGGACAGCACTGTGGAAAACAGTTGGCAGCTCTTTTCCCTCAGCTTTTGGTCAGGCAGAGGGTGTTTTTCACACACCCATGGCTCAAGACTCTCATGGCAAAAAGGAGTTGCTGCTGAAACAGCTGGATAACTGAAAGGTAGAGTTGTCTAAACTGTGTGTCACTGAAGTGACTGCTGGTACGACATCCAAGCCCTCCAAAATCTGACTTTCCCACAAATACACTAGTCACGCTCTCAACCATCATCAACCAGACTCAGGTAAAGAACCTCTGGAAGGGAAGTTCTATGAGGGCAAGAAGTCCACACCTCTGGATCTGTAGCCACATACTCAACAAGCATTGCAGCAGCTACAAACCTCCACTCATAGATGGATTGTAGGTACAGTTGAGGTGCACTAGCCAGAAACTGAAGCACATAGGTGAGAATTCTACCAGTGAATCATCACTGCCCCCTATCAATCAACACAGGCCCTCAATGATTTTTAGTGGCGGAATAGCAGTTCTATCTCTGTTATTGTTGCTGTCAGATGCTGTCGGGAGTCTGTTCCAAATCATAGCAACTTAACGCACAACAGAATAAAACACTCCCTGGGCCCTGAGCTGTCCTCTGTTGCTACCATTGTGTCAATCCATCTTGTTTGGGGGGTGGGGGGGTGTTCTTCCTCTTTTTCTGACCCTCTACTTTGTCAAGCATCATGTCCTTTCCCCTCTTGATGATACATTCAAAGTATTTAAGTGACAACGTCTCGCCATCTATGCTTCTAAGGAGCATTCTGGCTGACTTCTTCCAAGACACATTTATTTGTTTCATTTGTGATCATCTAAAACTCATGGTTACACAACATTGAATTCCTTTAGGTTAGGCATTGCAGTTGTTTCTAATGTTTTATATAATGTTCGACTCTTGCTCCTGGTAAGGGTACCTCTTTTCTGATTGCCACATCCACCCTCCATAAAATTTGTAGGTTGATGAAGCAATACCTGGTAAGAACGCCCCTTCCATTTTCTTATCAGCACACTGAAAACATAAGCGCTCATATTTTAAAACAAATGAAACCCATCTCCAGATCCCTGCCTCTTTCTTCCTACCACTCCATTTCTCGAACTATGTTCACTGTCTCCATTTTCTCCTCAACATGTTCCAAACTAGATAGGTCCCAATGAAACCCCTTTTATGAAGCTCTCCAATGATCTCTGGCTCTGAAGAATAAACACAAGGTGCACAGTTTGAGCCTATCAGCTGTTCTGCCGGACAAAAATGAGGCTTTCTGCTCCCACTAAGATTAATAACTTTCAGAAACCTTATACAGGATTGCTATGAGTTGGAACAGACTTAACCACATACAACAACAAATGATTAATTTTAGGCCTTCATCTGACGCAATGCTTTTATTACTTTTTTCAAAACCGTATCTTTACTGAGCTTCCACCACACTTTCCTGATTTTCCCCAATCTTAATAGTCACTCCATCTTCTTTGTTGGCTTCTCCCATGCCCCCGATTTCTCAAAGTCCAAGTACTCTACATCTCCGGTCTTGAATGTCTTTTCTACCCACACTGACTACTAAGAATTTGATTTCAACTTATTAAATGTCATACATGACCCTAGGTGTCTCTATCCAGAGTGTTCCTCTGAATTTCAGAGTTGTACATCCAATTGCCTGCTTCGCCTCTCTACCAAGATGTCTACCACCAAGTATATCTGCCTATTTCCTTTCTCTAAATCTGTTCTTTAGTTGGGGGAGAAATATATCATCATTCACACAATCGCTCAAGTCAAACATTTAAGGGTCATACTTAACTTTTCTTTCTTTCACATCTAATGCTCTGGAATATACCCAGAATTCTACTTTTTCCATCACTTCCACCTGCACTCCAGGTCACCATCATCTCTCACTTGAATTACAATAGCTTACTAAGGGATTTCTCGGCCTTGCCCTTGCTCTCCACAATCCATTCTTTACATAATACCAGAGTCATCTTTTTAAGAAAGTAATCTAAATTCTATTATTTTCCTGCTCAAATTCCTCCCCAGACTTGTCATCAGACATAGAATAAAACAAACCTTCAAGACACCTGCAAGATTGTCCTGGTCCATGCTGATCTTTATGATGTGATGGCCCACCCCTCTTGACCTGCCTAGCTTTTCCCTAGACACAATGATCGTATTGTTCTTTAAATATGCCCAACATTACTTTCTAAGGGTCTTTACACTTCTTTTTCCCACTCTGGGCCACTCTCCCCAGATTTTCATATTACTTATTCCCCCATTTTATTTAGGTCTCTGCTCAATTGTTACCTTTGCATAGAGGTCCTTCCCTAAACACCAGACCTTAAACAACTCTCCTACAACAGCCAATAAGCCTTCATTCTGTGCTTTATATGAGTCTGATATTATATATTTCATATTTGTTTATTTTTTCAGTCTGCTCTCCCTTTAGATGTAGGTTCCATGAAGACTGTGACTTTACCTTACTCACTACTATGTCTCCATACCTAGAGTAGTGTCTGGCACATAGCAGACATCTAATAAATATTCCTGATGACAGATGAATGCTGTCATCCTCAGTCATACATCTTTATGCATTTGTCTGTTTGTCTATGATAATAAAGGAAAATAAATCATGCCTGGTCCTGTTTTTAAAATCCATGCACCAACGAACACCCAGTTTAAGGAAAAAACACAAAAGTATAGTTGTGGCCCATGAATACCCACCCCACCTAGGCAATTCATCAGACAAGAAAGCCTTATGGAGAGAAAAACATTTCATGTACTTGATTTTTTAAAAACAAAGCTGAAGAGCACTATGGTGGTAGTGTGCTATGGAGTTGGTGAGCCTGCAGAGGGTTTCCTAGATTATAAATATTTACAGAAGCTAAAAGCCTCATCTTTCTCCAATAGAACAGCTGGTAGTTTCGAACTGCTAACCTTGAGGTTAGCAGCCCAACTCGCAACCACTACGCTACTAGAGCTCCTTGACAGGGACGTGGGCAGGAAGAAGCAGGGACCTAGTGGAGTACAAACAGCCACTCTGTAAATAAGAGCAAGATTGAACTAGGACCTGAGTGTTGTCTGCCTGTTTGGCTACTGAACACGTGGGAACAGATGCTACTCAGGGAGACAGAATGATTACAAATACAGCCTGGTGAAGAAGGATCAGGGTCTAATTAGATACATGTCCAATTACATCACAGAAAGTTACATCAATACTATCATTTAATCCATGATGTGGCATGAATAGCAATGTATTAACGCAGGGTAAGTAAATGTTATATATGACAAGGGAGTAACAAGCAGGGTGCTCATGGGAAATATATGGAACTTTTGTATTAGAATCTTTTTTAAAGGACTTAAAGCTTGGTCACTAAAGAACAGTATTACTAATCTAGCAGAACATTTTGATATTTACGTCTAGTCCTATGTAACACTGTTCTGCCACAAAAACCAACTGGCTCCATGGATCTGGTTCTAGTCTGGGGGTGGGGGGCACGGGAAGAAAAAAAAAATCCAGATGGGGCTGGCATATCTTGATTTTGCTTTTAAGGCCAGAAAGGAGTTAAGGGTCAAATGGCAATTTGAGCATTAATTCTGTGAAAATTCACAACTCCATAATGGTACTCAAACGGAGAGAAATCTTATGACTTGTAGGGACTTGTGGTGACAAGGGAAAATTAAGGTGACAGTTCATCCAGGTTCTGCTCACTGAATCTTGGGCCTTGACCTAGGGCCTATTTGTAATTTATCTGCCTAGGCGGGCAATTTTCTCTTAATTCACACTAAAATGGTGCTGGAAGTGGTTCTGGGTAGAGGTTTATGATACATTTATACATGAATCAACCCAAACTACTATGTATGTGTACTGGACAAAGTTCTACCAATACAAATCAGACAGTAAAGGTATATCTGGGTCGGCTCTGCAGAATTCTGTCACCTCTAAAGTAGGTTTAAGTGGTTACAGTAAAAATTTGGGCAAGTAGAACATACAAAAAGAAATACAAGCTCGGACAATCCCATTATTATAAAGTGGCTTTGCCTAATAAACAAACCTAGACAGCTACTCAGTCCTAAATCTCCAACCATAAACCTACAGAACAGGTTTGAAAGTTCACTTTGGCTGGGTACGTATGCTTGCAACCCCCAGTAAAGAAACAGTATTAATACCTTTGTTTATACCATGTTTACACAGGTGTAGTAACAACTTCTATAACTATTCTGCTCATTAGTGCATGCTTTGCTTTTTTAAATGTTTGAAATTCTGACTGATTACAGTTATACACCTGATTTATTAGACGTTTAAGGTATTTGAGGGAAATCACATATTTTTAAGTTCAGCTTAAAATGTTTAAGAAACTTGAATCAAGTTTGCAAGGGAATTTTATCTGTCAAATGTATAACCTAATTAATTAAGCATCAACTAAACAAGCATGTGATTTTAGTATTAATATACAAAGAACTAGATTTTTCAGTAGATTATAGTTTAAAGTTGTGTTTTGTGGTTTAAAGAGGAATAGATTTTTAAAAAACAAATCTAAGAAGCTAAATTCCGATCAAAGCCTAAGTAGCTTAGGGGCTGTCTCACATAGTAGAACCAGGGAGCCTAGATTCAAATTCTTGTCCTGACACTCAAACTTGAGGCAAGTTACTTTAACTTTTATGCTTTAGGATCATCATATGAACAATGAAATAATAATGATACCAACATCAATGTCTTTATGAAGAATAAGTGAATATATAAAAAGGGGCTTCAAAAGTTCATGGAAAAATTGAGTAATAAGATAATAGATTTTTTTCTTTCCCCCATGAACTTTTTGGAGTCCCCTAGTATGAAAGCTCTGGTAGTGTAGTGGTTACGACGAGCAGTTTGAAACTGACAGCTTTTCCAAGGGAGAAAGATGAGGCTTTTTGTTCCCATAAAGATTTACAGCCTCAGACACCCTATTCAGGGTCGTTATGAATTGGAACCTACTCCACAGTACATCACCACCACCAGTATGAAAGCACATTTTTCTTCCAACATTTCTATGTTGAAACAGTACGGCTGAATTGCTCTTTGGAAGTAATGATGGCAAGACTTTGCCTCTTGTACTTCGGACATGTTGCTAAGGAAGGACCTGCCCCTAGAGAAAGACATCATGCTTGGTAAAGTGGAGGGTCAGTGAAAAGATGGAGACCCCCAACAAGATGGACTGGCACGGAAGCAGCAGCAATGGGCTCAAGCGTAACAACAACTGCGAAGATGGCGCAAGTTTAGGGAAGTGTTTTTTTCTGTTGTGCGTGGGGTGACCGAGTCGGAACTGACTTGATGGCAGCTAACAGCAATAACAACCACCTGACAAGACAAAGAATTCCTTGAGGGCAAGAATAGTGTCTTTATATATCTATTTCCCCAGCATTTAGCACACTGCTTGTTACCCAATGGATACTCAGAAATGTAGTCTGAAACAGTAGCTATTGGGTTGCAAGTTTCAAGCCTTAATGCATGATGTTGTTGTTGTGAAGTGTTGTCAAGTCAGTTCTAACTCATAGCGAGTCAGTACAAGGTTTCCAAGTAGCAGCTAATAGGTTTGAACTACTGACCCTGTGGTATGTAGTCCAGTGCTGATCCTATATCATGCATAAAAGGGACCAAATATGTTAAATGGCAGAAGCAAAGAGAAAAGTGCCAGTGAAAAACAAAACTCATTTCTACTGAGGGAATGCCAATTCATGACAACCATACAGGACAGGGAGTCCTGGTGTGGCGCTGTGGACTGCTAACCTCAGGTTCCTTGGAAACTATACAGGGTTGCTGTGAGTCGTAACCAGCTCGATGATCCGTAACAGTAACAAACAGTCTTTATGGAAAGCAGGCTGCCCCATCTTTCTCGTGGGGTGGCTGGTGGATTCAAACCACCAATCCTTTGGCTAGCAGCTAAAACACTTTACCAAGTACCACATGGGCTCATTCAATGAAAGGCAAGACCCCAAATTTAATATAGCCTGGATGTTGCTGTAATGGTTTTGATTTACTCAAGAACTTCTCAAGGTCCACATTATACTAAGGGGATTTTCTTTTAAGGGTTGGATGGTAGTTGATCTAGATCTATAGTTAAATCTAGAATTATTCCGATTTAATACAGCACTTCAAAGTCCCTCAAATGGAATCTAACAGTGTACTTTCAAAAACATGGCTTTATAACTTTTCCAACCATCAAAAACCTGTTTCTGAATTAAAGAATACAGCTCTTAACCCATTCAATACAAGGCACCCTTTTTATTTTCCGTTGATCTGCAATTTTCCAGCAGTTTAGTCTCATTTGGGTTAATTACTAGTACTCCAGATGGAAAATGTTCTTGGTATGTTGTTCCATTCACAGCCATTTAGAAAGCACTGCTTGCGTCAGACTGTTTTCTGCTTGGATAAGGGGGCTGTTACTTCAAATCCCTATTTCTCTTGGTGTCCTGCAGTCACACCTCACCGAGTGCACCCTGTACTCACCTTATAATGCTCTTTTCAAAGCAAATATGCTTTATCTGAGCCACCAGGTTAACATAGTTACCTTATAATGCTCCTTTCAAAGCAAATGCTTTATCTGATCCACCAGGTTAACACAGTTACCTTATATAAATGCTCTTTTCAAAGCAAATGCTTTATCTGATCCACCAGAAAATGGGTTAGGACATTGGTGGGGCAATAGTTATAAACACTCAGATGCTAACCAAAGGTCAGCAGTTCAAATCCACAAGCAGCTCAGTGGCAGAAAGACCCGAAACTCTACTCTCATAGAAAAGCCTATGGGGTCGTATTACTTATTATACAGGATTGCTATGAGCCAGAATCAATTTGATGGCATACCAACAGCCTTGAAATTAAGTCCATACAGACCATAAATCCATCAGCAGACATCTGATGATAGCTGGAGCAGTAGCAATAATTCACAACTGCTGAGGGAACTCTGCATGCCAGGCACTGTGTTGTATCTCATTTAATTATCTCAAAAAACATGTGAGCAAGAGACTATGAATTCCATTTTATAAATGGTCAAACGGAGACTTACAACATTCCCTGGGTTCCTAACCACCACTTTAAAGGGTTCCTCTCTAGGTTCATCAAAAACAGTTTGAGCTATGATCTTCATTTTATAAATTAAGAAGTTGAAGATAAAGACTATACAGTTAAGAAATATATGGGAACTAGAACTCAGACTATTGATAATTATGCTGTGTTATATACATCTTCATGAGGCCTTTCACAGAACTCCTTTCTACTATCAGCAAAGAAATGAAAAATCTCCTGGGAAGACTGAATTATTTGCATTGTATTTTTATGTTTGAAAAAACACAAGGAGAAGAAAGGAAAGGCTGTAATAACTTTTCTCTCCAAGAGTCTACTGAAGCAGACGACCTCAAACTGGCTAGAGACACAGTAAAATATTAAACACCAAAACCTTTCTAGAACATTCTCCTATGCTTTTGGTAATCAATAATCTCAGAATCTCAGTAAACTGTTTGACTTGATGGTAAACAAATTCCACCACTTTGCAATTCAACCCTGTATTTTTAAATGCTTATGTCAGGCCAACTGTCCTTTCTCTCAAAGCCCAATTACAGCAGGTGATGCAATGATAGGCACTGTGCTCTATTCAGGTCGCTTTTGATTACTGAGCTCACTCACTCTCTCATCTCTGCAGCCTCTTATTCTACAATTCTTACTAGAAGATATAGTTTTCAAAGTTCATCCTAGCATTAGGTTTTTGTTCAGCTCTTTTTAAAAAATGCAGTTATGTCAGATTACTTTTCACTGATGGTGTATCTAGCAGAGTTTATCTTTTATTTTTTTAAGTGAGGTCAGAGGATGTAAAACAGGAACATCTATATACTTAGAGATTACCAATTTTCTTTTACTGAGTTCAATTCTTTAACATCTCTATCAATTGTATCCAAAACTGAAAACATTTTAGAAATAAAACTGTAAAATTTTAACACAGACTAGGATAGTGCCTCTGTTGGGTTTCAGGTTCCTTTTTAAAAATGTCCAGTAATTTATCTGCCAAACTATACTGAATAGTTACTTTTAGAATATGATTTATAATAAATCTTAGTTCATATTCCTCTGACAATAAGTATATACTTTATCCTTACCCTTAATAAATCTTTTCTATCCATCTGATCATTCATACAGACACATGAAATTCTTATACATTATCATTGATACCCAGGAAATTATAACATAAAATCTGTCATACATTTCTGATGGCAGTGTTTACTATAATTTAATTGAAGGGCAATTTGGCCAAATCTAGGAAAATTGCAAATACAGTGATCCTTCGCTACAACAATCCCACTTCAAGGAATTTATCCTATCACTTCCCGTAAAGATTTACACCCTCGGAAACCCTGTACAGGGTCGCTATGGGTTGGAACCGACTCGACGGCACTTAACAACAACACAACATACTTATGCAAGTATAAAATGATATATGAACAAGGAAATTTTTTTATTGCACTATTAAAAGTGGTCAAAAGTTTGGAAACAACAAAATATCCATCAACAGGAGTTGTTCTTGTTAAGTGCTATCAAGTTGGTTCCGACCCATATGACCCTGTATTAAATTATAGTCCATCCATACAATGAACATTATGTAGCCATATAAAAGGAGTCTCTGGTGGTGTAAACAGAAGTCCACTAGGCTGCTAACTACAAGATTAAAGGTCAAGTTTGCTCAGAAACCCCTTGGAATAAACTGATGTATTTCTGGGAAAAAAAAAAAAGAATCATTCACTGAAAACCCAATGGAGTACAGTTCTACTCTGTTACACAGAGAGTCACCATGATTCTGAACTGACTGGATGGCGACTGGTAGCCATAAAAAATCATTAAGGAGACTTACATACCAACAGAAACCTTTCACTAAAATATATGGTAAAAAGAAAAAGGTATACAAATGTGCATATGATATCCGATATAATATAAGAGGGGAAATTATAATATGCAAGTTATTGTGTATTTATGGAAGGATATACAAAAGTAATACTGGTTGCCTATAGGAAGGGGTCGGTATAGCACTGAGTTAATGTGCTGGGCTGCAAAGTCGGTCTGAAGCACAAAGTCAGTGATTGAAGCTCACCAGTTGCTCCCTGGAAACCCTATATGAGGTTGTTATGAGTCGGAATTGACTCAATGGCACGTATAACAACATAGGGAGAGAATGAAGCTGGTAGGGGGCATAATTTTCACTATATACTCCCTTTTGTACTGAAAAATTTTTTTTATATCTGTTGAATATTGCCTATGGCAAAAAAAAAAAAAATAAGTTAAACAAAAAAAAACTGTTCCAGTTGCCTTTTGAATTTTTTAAACTTACTTCTATCTGACAATCACATTTTTGAGACTTTAAGATTCTCAACCACTATTTATTGATAAACGTGTTTGCTTGAAATATTTTATTTTGCTTTGCCAACAGCCATGGTAGGCTTTTATTAAGTACAGATGAAGTCCTCATTGACACAAATCTTTCCTGAGGATGTGCAAATGTTAACTAATATCTTCCACATGACTAGCACTGTGCAAGATGTTAGAAACAAAAAGATAAACAGTCCCTGCTTACAGTTATATCATTATTTTTACTTTTTAAGAATGAAAATAGCTTTTTCTTTCAGATTTAAGAAGAGGAACATTTTCTTTCAGATTTAAAAAGAGGAGCACAGTTTCATGAAGGCAGCAAGCAAGACCATCAAGTGATGTAACTCACTGAAGATAGTTGCTGCAAAAGACCTCTTTAAAGTGTTAAAGAGCAAAGGCGTCAATTTGAAGACCAAGGTGCACCTGACCCAAGACATGGCATTTTCAGTAGCTTCATATGCATATAAAGGTCAAACAACGAATACAGTGAATGCCTTAAAAGTACCATGGACTACCAGAAGAACAAAGAAATCTGTCCTGTAAGAAGTACTTCCAGAATGCTCCTTTAAAGTGAATATGGAAAGACTTTGTCCTACCTTGGACATGTTTTTAGGAGGGACCAGTCCCTGGAAAAAGACGTCATGCTTGGTAGAGCAGAGGTTCAGTGAAAAAGAGGAAGAGCCTCAATGAGATGAATTGACACAGTGCGGACAATAATGGGCTCAACCGTTAACAACATGGCCAGGGCCAGTCAGTGTTCTGTTAGGAGTCGGTACTGACTCAATAGCACCTAACAACAACATATACAATGTAAATCAAAACAAAATTTATCCTGTGAATGATTAGGTCTTCCACTTCTTAAAGTGTTCTTTAAAAAAAGAAAAAGACTTATCCAGCTAGCTTAGGTGACGAAAATGTCAGTTTCTCAAGGTGAGCTCTATAGTGTTTGGAACAAATTTAAATCAGGAATATAGACTAATTTTATATGTAGTTCACCTATAGATATCTTTTCCATAGCAACAATTTTTCAATCTATCATACCTTTGAATGGCTTTTTTGAAATGTACTTCAGATACAAAATTCACCCATTTAAAGTGTACAATTCAGAGGTTTTTAATATATTGTCACAATTGTGCAACCCTCAAACAAAAAAATCCACTGCCATCAAATGGATTCTGACTCATAATGACCCTGTAAGGATAGAGTAGAAGTGCCTGATGGGGTTTCTAAGACTAAATTTTTTTTCGAAGCAGACTGCCACATTTTCCATCTGCTGATCAGCTGCTAGGATCAAACTACCCACCATTCCATTAGCGGCCAAGTGTTTAATCACTGCATGTTAGTTAACCTTCACTGCCATATAATTTCAGAACTTTTTCATTACATTAAAAGAAACTCATACTCACTAGCAGTAACTCCCATTTCCCTTCATATCTCCCATTCAATCTTCTTGTTGTTATGTGCCGTGGAGTCAGTTCCGACTCATAGCGACCCTGTACAGGGTTTCCTAGGCTGTAAATCTTCACAGGAGCAGAAAGCCTCATCTTTCTCCCACGGAACAGCTGGTAGTTTCGAACTGCTGACCCTGAGGTTAACAGCCCAATTCGTAATCACTACACTACCAGAGCTCCTTCATGCAACCTTGTTGTGTTGTTGTTATGTGCCGTGGAGTCGGTTCTGACTCATAGCAACCCTGTACAGGGTTTCTGAGGCTGTAAATCTTTATGGGAGCAGAACGCCTTATCTTTCTCCTGTGGAACAGCTGGTAGTTTCGAACTGCTGACCTTACGGTTCACAGCCCGATTTGTAACCACTATGCTACCAGAGCTCCTTCATTCAACCTTAGACAAGCACTAATCGACTTTCTTTTTCTCTGAGTTTGCCTATTTTAGACATGTCACCATAAATGAAACCAGGTGTAGTCTTTTTTTTTTACATATACAGTATAGTTTTTTATGACTGCTTCTTTCACTTTGTATAATGTTTTCAAGGTTCATCTATTAGTACTCCATTCCTTTTCATGGACAATTAATATGCTAGCATATGGATGATGGGAATGGTAGTGGCTGTGTGCCATCAAGTTACGTCTGACTCATAGTGGCCCTGCATAGGGTTGCTGAGGAGGCAAACCGTACAGGAGCAGAAAGCCTTATCTTTCTTCTGTGGAGCAACTGTTAGATTAGAACTGCTGACCTTGAGGTTAGCAACCCAGCTCATAATCTACTACACTACCAAGGCTCCTAGCATATGGATATACACATTTCATTAAGTAATTTATCAATTAATGTATATTTGGGTTGCTTTTTTATTATGAATAACGCTACTATGTGCATTCATGTACAAGTTTTTGGGTAGACGTGTTTTCATTTCTCTTGGGTATATTGAGAGGAATTTCTGGACTATATAGTAGCAAGGAGCTCTGGTAGCGTAGTGGTTACAAATCGGGCTGCGAACCGCAAGGTCAGCAGTTCGAAACTACCAGCTGTTCCGCGGGAGAAAGACAAGGCTTTCTGCTCCCATAAAAATTTACAGCCTCGGAAACCCTATACAAGGTTGCTATGAGTCAGAACTGACTCCACGGCACATAACAACAACAACAACATAGTAGCTTTATACTTAACCTTATGAGGAATAGCCAGTTTTCCAAAGTGGCTATATCATTTTATATTCCCAGCAATATATATGCATAAATTCACAGTATCAACAATGTATAAGGGTTCCACTTTCTCCCTATCTTTGCCAATTTGTTATTTTTCCCTTGATCTTCTGTCTAGTTATTCTATCCATTATTGAAAGGATTTTGAAAATCTCCAACTATTATTATTACACTGTCAATTTCTCCTTTCATTTCTGTCAGTTTTTGCTTCGTGTGCTTTAGAGCTCCATTGTTAGATGCATGTATGTTTATAGTTGTAGTTTCTTGATGGATTGACTATCATTATGAAATGTCTATTTCTAGTAGCACTTTTTTTTTTAATCTATTTTGTTGGCTACTAATAGAGTAACTCCAGCTTTCTTATGGTTGCTATTTGCATGATATATCTTTTTCTATTTTCTTACTTTCAATCTATTTATATCTGTGAATCTAAAATGTGACTTCTGTAGACAACATATAGTTGAATCATGTTTATTTTAGAGTTCAGTTTGACAGTGCCTTTGGGCCATTTTATCCATTTATATTTAACGCTATTGATATAGCTAGATTTATGTCTTTTTGTTTTCAATGTCTCATGTTTTCCCTTTACTGCTTTCTTTCGTATTAACTGATATTTTCTAGGGTAGCATTTTAAAATTAAAATGTTTTAATGTGTTGTCTTCATTACTTTTTTTTTTTTTTTTAAGTGGTTGCTCTAGGGTTTACCCTATACATCTTATAACTTGTCAGAATCAGCTTCAGATTTACTCTAGCTTAATTCCAGCGTGACACTACAGGATAAGCACTGGACTATGAACCACAGGTCAGTACTTCAAACCCACCAGTAGTTCCCTGGGTGGAAACTGACTCCAGGGCACTTTAACAACAACAAGTATGCTGGAACATTATTCCTACGTAGCGATGTGTATTTCTTTACCCCCTTTTTAAAAAAAAAAATTGTTAGTATTGTTACACATATTACACATCCATTAATGTCCCTAACAATATATTGCTATAGTTATTTTTCTTCTTAATTTTATATCAAATGGATTATTGCAAGTATACAATACAAAAATACAATTGATTTTTGTATAGTCTTCCTGTACTCAGTAATCCTGCTTAACTCATTTTCTAATTCTCACAGTTCTATTAATAGGTTCCTTAGAATTTTTTTATATATAAGATGACGTCATCTACTTCATCTCCTTTTAGGGGCTATTTGTTACTCATGCCACTGAAGTCACAGGATATTTTACAGACTATTCTGCCTTCAGGCAAGCGGACCCTTTTCAAATTCTTCAATTTGCTTAGCTTAGAATTAGCATGTCTGTATGATGGGTCCGTAACAAAATAGCAGACAGAGAATACTACATTATAGTATAATGCTTACATGGAGTTACATTTGATAGCTAAAGAAAAGAGTGGAAAGTGCTTATCTTTCAAAGTATTGAGTAGCCCGTCAATTATGCATATTGCTGTGGTTAGCTAGGCCTCTCTCATTTTCTTTGTTACATTACTAAGTGAATCCCAGAGGGGCTTCCTTGCCCTAGATGCAGGTAGAACTGCTCTTGGCAAATACGTTGTTGTTGTTGTTGTTGTTGTTCTACTTAAGTGCTATTGAGTTGGTTCCAACTCAAAAAACGACCCTGTATACAGTTTCTGAGGAGCAGCTGTTGGGTTTGAACTGCCAACCTTATGGTCCAATGCCGATCCTACAGCACCACACTAGGCAATTATGTTGTTTGTTTTTGGGTACCATTGAGTTGGTACCAACTCATAGTGACCCTGTGCACAACAGAACAAAACACTGCCTGGTCCTGGGCCAACCTCACAATCTTTGCTACGTTTGAGTACATTGCTGCTGCCACTCCGCCAATCCATCTCTTGGGGGGTGGTGCCTTCCAACCTGAGAGGCTCACCTTCTAGCTGACAATATTCAGGTGTTCTCCATCGTGTTTCAACATTCTGGTGCTGAAAGTGTTCCACTGCTATTAAGATTTTCAGTGACTAAATGTTCGGAAGTAGTCTGTCTGTCCTTCTTCCTAGTCTGACTTTTTCTGGAAGTTCAGCTGAAATCTGTCCCCCATGGCTAACCATGACTATTTTAAAATGCCCATGGCATAGCTTCCAAAATTACAGCAACACTTAATCCACTAGAGTACGACACACTGACAGATAGGTGGTAGAGGCAAATATGAACATCATAAAATCACTGAGCACCCATCCTATTGCTTGAAGTGAAAATCATCTGTGTATGAGTAAAAAGTCACACCTTGGCTCAATCCTGCTCTGCAGCCCTGGTAGCATACCGGTTAAAACACTTGGCTGCAAAAAGAAAGATCTGGCAGTTTGTTTTCCATTAAGATTTACAGCCTTGGAAACCCTACGGGCAGTTCTACTCAGTTCTATGTGGTAATAATTCTAGGGCAAGAGGTGAATCCTACTTTTAGAGGGCAGTGGTCGAATTCTCCCCTTCTATACCAAGCCCACACACCTGGAGTACAATCACCACTTGTCTGAAGGCTTACACATTGCTGCAATGCTGACAGGTCTGAGCAGAGCTACGGGGTTAAGATGGGCTAGAAAGATCTGGCTGTCTACTTCTGGAACTCAGCCAGTGAAAACCCTATGGACCACAAGGGTCTGATCCCATTGTGCATGAGGTTGCCATGATTGATGGCAGCTACCAACAATCTTGCTTTGGACTCCCTCGGGTGGTACAAACCAATTCCTCAAAGACTCCCAACAGCCAAGACTCACCCAAGGTGAAACTGAGAACCTGACAGTCCTTTTAAAAATTTAACTGCAATTAAAAAGCTTCTGGGGGGAAAAACACCACATTTCTAGATACAGCTGAAACACCAATTATGTACAACCTCTGCAGAAAATAGCAGAGGGAAGAACACTTCCCAGTTCCTATTATGAGGCTGGTATTAACCCGATACAAAGCTAG
Organism: Chrysochloris asiatica; assembly: GCF_000296735.1. Classification (NCBI taxonomy): domain Eukaryota; kingdom Metazoa; phylum Chordata; class Mammalia; order Afrosoricida; family Chrysochloridae; genus Chrysochloris; species Chrysochloris asiatica. The sequence continues at coordinate 30,264,840 of NW_006408521.1, read as the reverse complement.
AACAAAAACAGTAAGAAATTATAGAGTAGTCTTCCTTATGAATGCAAAACTCTTCAACAAATCAAAGCTAAAATACCACAATCAAGTGGGTTCTATCCCAGGAACACAAGGTTTGTTCAATATTTGAAAAAAAAAAAAATCAATATAAGGTACTATATATTAATGATCTGAAGAAAAAGTACATGATTGTATCAACAGATACAGAAACGCTTTTGGAAAAAAGAAATCAAGCACACCTGAAAAGCTCAGGAAACTGAATAGAAGAGAAATGTTCCAATCTCATAAAGGACATACACACACAGCAACAACATAATAATGGTTATAGACTGAATATTTTCTCTCTAGATCGGGAACAAGGCCAGGGTGTTCACTCTCAGCATGCTTATTCATCACCGTATTATAAGTCCTAGTCAGTGCAATAAAGCCAAGAAAAAGAAACAAAAGGGAGATTGGAAAGGAGAAAAATAAAATGTCCCTATTCATGATGTCCTGGTGTGGGGCTATAAGGGTACGTACTGGACCATAAGGTCGGTTCAAACCACAAGGTCGGCAGTTCAAATTCACCAGCTACTCCTCGAAAACCCTATACAGAGTTACTATGCATTGGAACAGACTTGATGACCTTTAATAATAAAAACGAATTCACAACATGATCATCTATGTAGCAAACACCAAGGAATCTATTTTATAAAATAAACTATTTTATAAAATATCAGTGTGAGGAGTTTTCCTGGGTGATAGACAACTTTGTATCCTGATTGTGGCAGCGTCAAAGCAAATCTACACATGTATTCATAGTATGTCAAAGCCCATTTTACTATTGTTGTTGCTGTTAAGTGTCACTGCGTCAGTTCCGACTTTAACGGTGACCCTGTATAGTGTCTCCAAGGCTTTCAATCTTCATGGGAGCTGAAAGCCTCTTCTTTTCTCCTGTGGAGTGGCTGGCAGGCTCGCACCATGGACCTTGTGACTTGCAGTCAAGTGCTTATCATATGAAGCCACCACGCTCCCCCCCAGTGTTACTCTTTGTCCATTAAAAAAAAATAAAATTACTTTCCTCAATATGCCATTATTCAACCATGGTATTCTAGTGAGTTCAGTATACTGACTGTATTTCTATGCCATTATTCAACCATGGTATTCTAGTGAGTTCAGTATACTGACTGTATTCCAAGAAGTTTAAATCCGTTTCCCCAACCACCAGCCCTACCAGAAACAATACATTTCTCATATATTAATAAGAATATCACAGTAAATTAGTAGTTGCCATATAGGGGTATCTAATTCTGGCCATAGAAGAATCCTGGGCCAGTAGCTACAAAAGCTAGCAATTCAAACTACCAGCCACTCCTCAGCAACCCTACACATGGTCGCTACGAGACGGAACCGACTCAACAGCACTTAACAATGGACAACGTAAGAAGATGGACTGCCAGGAGAACAAACAAATCTGTCTTGGAAGAAGTACAGCCAGAATGCTCTCTGGAAGTGAGGATGGTGACACAGTCTCTTGTACTTTGGACGTATTACCAGAAAGGACCAGTCCCTGGAAAAAGACATCATGCTTGGCAAAGCAGAGCATCAGCAAAAAACAAAAACCCAATGAAATGGACTGACGCAGCAGCACCAACAATGGGTTCCAACCACAACAATCGTGAGGACGGTTGCAGGACTGGGCAACGTTGACTTCTCCTGTGCAGAGGGTCGCCCTGAGTTGGAATCAACTCGAGGGCACCTAACAATGACAGCAATGGAAGACATAACCTAAAAACTTTAGAAACCAGATGCATATGCATGTGATCTGCCCCTCTCCTCAGCCGGGAGGGTAGACATTCATGCTCATAAAATAGAGGATGAGGTTTTAAAGACTAACGAGAAGAAGAAAGGAGGATTTTGGACTGGCACACAATATACATTCGATTCTCTTTGTAAGGTGTCATCTCTGTACAGTGATGTTCGGGAAGTTAAAAACTACATTTCCCAGAAGCCTTTGCAGCTAGAGTTCTTGATTGATTTAAGTTCATTGATACTACACAAAATGAGCTCAGTGGTACACAGGTTAGGCACTCACTGCTAACCAAAAGGTAGGTGGTTTGAACCTACCAGCCACTCCGAAAGAGAAAGATGTGGCAGTCTGCTTCTGTAAAGATTTACAACCTTAGAAACCCTACACAGTAGCTCTACAATGTCCTATAAGGAGCGATGAGTCAGAACTGGTGCAATGCAATGACTGAGGTTTAGGTCCCACGAACTACCAAGGATTCGGCAAGTGAAACTGAAATAAAGACCAACCTTTGCTGCTTCGGCTACTTTCCCAAACAGGTGCAGCCAGGCATTTGGTTTTTCTTCAGCAGTATAGTTCACAGTGCCTAGACTGCTAACTGTAAGGTCGGAAGTTCAAACCCACCAGCTTCTCTTAGAGATCATATACAGGATCCCTGCTAGTCAGAACCAACTTGACAGCACACACAACTTCAACAATAGTCATTAACTTAAGGAATGCTGGTGGCACAGTGGTTTAAGCATGGAGCTGCTATTGAACGGTTGGTGGTTTGAACCCACCAGCTGCTCCACAGGAGAAAGATGAGGCAGTCTGCTTCTATTAAGATTACAGCCTCAGGAACCCTACAGAGGTCTAGTCTGTCCCATGGAGTCATTATGAGTTGGAATTGGCTCAACAGCAATGGGTAGTCACAAGCTTCAGGAGTTATCAGCAGACAGGTGTGCATCAAAGCAGATGAGTAAGATTCTGGAGCTGACGGCACTAGTGGAGGCATACTGACCATGTACGTTTCTGTCATTGCAATAGTGTTGTGGTTCCGATGTCATCTTTAAAACCCCAACTGGGCAGATCTTTCATTAGCCCAGTTCAGTGGTGTGACTGCACAGTTGTCCCTAAAAACTCAATCCTGCTAGAACATAAACTCCATAAGGAAAGGAATCTTCATGTATTTTGTTCGCTAACATGTTTCTCATGAATCTAAAACAGGGTCGTTGTTGTTAAGTGCCGTTGAGTCGGTTCCGACCCATACTGACCCTGTAAGGGTTTCAGAGGAGCAGATGGTGAGGCTGAACTGCCGACCTTGAAGTACAAATGGCTTTGCATGCAGTCTGGCGCATTAACCCGTAGCACCACACAAACAGGGTAGATACTCAATAAATATTTGTTGAGCAAATGAATCAAAAAAGAATTTGTTTCTTCAACCCTTCCAACAATTATGCAGATATTTAATGCTTTATAGTAAATCCTCTTCGGCTTAAACTAGCTAAAATAATTTCTGTTTGCAATCTTTACCGTGACATTATAGAAGGAGGCGTTATTGTTAAGTGCTGTTGAGTAGATTCTGACTCGAGTCTAGAGACCTTGCACAGGGTTTCTGAAGAGCAGCTGATGGGTTTGAACCACCGACCTTGAAGTTAGCAATTCAGTGCTTACCCCCTACAGCATTACACCAGGACTCCAAAGAGAGGTGTACGATTTTAAATCATACACAAAGATAACCTTTAGAAAAACAGTACACTACGAAGAATCTATTCACCAAACAAAGTAAGATGCTGAGGGCATTTGTCTGCCGATGCCACTCAGGCACGGAGAGAGAAAAAGGACTCAACTGAAAATATCTAACTAACTATGGACTTGCACTTCTCACAGGTTTGAAGTTTAATTTGCTATTCAGTCAGTGGTCCTGAAACCTCTACATATGGAATTAACATCAAAGGATACATCCTCAGCCAAAGCTAAGAAAGATTCCCATAGAAAAAGCTCTTGGGGATGGGAAGAAACAAAAACGTGACAATAGGAGGAAACAATGTATCATAAGCAAAAGGCAAGACGAAAAGCCAAACAAATGTTAGAATAAAAAAATGTTCAGATAATAGAAGGCTTATAGAACAAGTTATACAAAAACTGCATTACTCCAAAAACATACCAGTTAGAGTGAAATCCGATACACTAAACTAGAAAAATCATACCTCTTCTACCACTGCTTGATAGCCAGTTCCACCTCGCAGCAACCCTGTAAGACAGAGTAGAACTGTCCCAAAGGGTCCCAAGACTGTAAATCTTTATGGAAACAAATTTCCACATCTGTCTCCTCCTATGGAGCCACTGGTGGATTCAAACCTGCACCATTCAGTAAGCAGACTACTTAACCAACGGGTCCCTCTACTCTTCTAGGTTATGACAGAAGAATTAGTCTTCTTCCTAGAAAAAGGCACCTTCAGTAAGTCAAACAGCAACCCTTGAAGTTAGGAAACGAATGTTCCAGTTCCACTAGATCAAGAATCAACCCATTGTGTCTGCTGTCTATGGTGTGTATGTCATCATCTGTACAGCAAACTTTATTACCACACGAGTTTCTCAGTGAGCCTAAAAAGTAAACAGTGATCCAAAATCCAAATACTATGGTTATCTCAAAAGAAAGTATATATTTACTCACTCAATAAACAATTCCTGTGTATCAATTTCTATTAGCCAGTTACAAGGACAGCTAAGATAAGCACCCTCTCCTAGAAGAATCTGTCATCTGGTAGGCAGATACAGGTTTGTATGATATAAAACAATTTAAAAATCCAAATTCATTGCCATCAAGTCAATTTCAACTCATTGTGACATTATAGGACAGGGTAGAGCTGCCCCCCCACAGAGCTCCCAAAGCTGTCAATCTTGACAGAAGCAGACTGCGTATCTTCCTCCTGCACAGGGGCTAGTGAGGTGGAACAACTGACCTTTTGGTAAACAACTAAGTGCTTAGCCACTGTACCACCAGGGCTCCTTGGGTATGATATACTTTTGGTCAAAAGGGTCTTCCTAAGGAAAATGGACTACATATAACAAACTGATCTACCTATTGTTGTTAAGTGCCGCCAAGTCAGTTCTGACCCAAAGCGACCCTGTATAGGGTTTCTGAGGAGCAGAAATTACTTGTTTGTCATTATCAAAAGCTCCACCTGAAGTAAATATATATTGCTCCTCAGAAACCCTATACAGGGTCGCTATGAGTTGGAATCGACTCAATAGCACTTAATAACAATATGTGAGGCTTGAAAATTAGTGACCATTTCACAGCTCCCCTTCTCATTCCTTAGTTTTCTAAACTGAAAGGGAACTGGAGCTTGACATGCTCCTTGTAAAAGGCTGCCCCCTAAGGTGAATACTTGAGCAAAGTCTTTAATTTGGGAGCAAGTAGAAGAATGCCAAAGTATGTGATTCCTGCTGTCAAATAGCTCACTTAGTCTACTAGTTTATACCTAAAGATTATTTGCGCTCTCTCTTTTCCTTGTCTCTCATGCATATATATGAGAGAGGGGGTAAAGAGAGAGCAAGAGCTATAGCATTTTACAGAATAAATAAATACTAGTAGCGCCAATCTACTTACTCATAATGAAATTTATCTGGGGGTGGGGGTGTAAAACGTTTGCTAAATAAATGGTATAATCAAGATTTTTAGGGTTACTATTAAACTATTAAGAACTCTTTCAAAATAGCCTCAAGGGATTAGAAGCATCCATTTACATGTAAAACCAAGGCTTGGTAATTACAAATTCCTTAAGGACCAATACTAGGTAACATATTGAGGTTCAAGTCTTTAGTGTATAGATGCAGAATTGGTAGGTTTAGGCCTGTTCTAACCTACCACCTCTCTTTACACACCTTGTGCTTGACCATTTCAAAACTTGTTGCTGCAGTTGTTAGGTGTTGTTGAGTGTGTCAGAGTAGAAGCACCCCATAGGGTTTCATATGTAACAATCCTGGTGTGGCCCTGTAGGACCAGGACTGGACTGTGAACCACAAGGTCAGCTGTTCAAACCCATCAGCCGCTCCTGGGACCTTCTCTACAGGATCGTTATGAGTGAGAAACGACTCAATGAACTGAACAAAGGTTGCTGTTTTTAAACTCCACTGTTAAGTGGCATTTCTCAAGTCATTTCCTCTCACAGCAACGCTACGCTACGTAAGGTTTCCGAGGCTGTAAAAAAAAAAAAAAAAAGGCAGCAGCCTCCTTTTCTCTCTAGCACAGTGGCTGCTGGATTTGAACTGCTGACCAGTGGTTAGCCATCCAGTCCTTTTCCTACAATGCCACCAGCCCCTCTTAATGGACATAAAATGTAAGGGGTTGTTACTATTGTTATTACAAAATGATACTGTTCATGTGATCAACTAAATTTCAAGACTATAGTCTCACATTTTAACAAAGCAGTGAAAAGGGTACTATAAAAATTCTAAGTATTCATCATTGTCTTCTTCTTGTTAAGTGACGAGTTAGTTCAAACCTACCTTGCAGTCCAGCGCATTATCCTGCAGTACCACACCAGGATCCGAACTATTTTTAAGAGGTCCATTTTCTTAGCCTGGTTACTGATGACTTACTCTAACAAAGAGCAACAAGGTTTTTCTTCCCTAGTTAACAAGGTTAAGCCCAAATATAAATAAACTTTATAATGGTGGTGTCGTAGTTCCGACTTATAGTGACTCTGTATAGGGTTTCAAAGGAGCTAGTGAGTTTGAACCACCGACTCTGCAGTAAGCAGTCCAGTGTTTATCCTGCAGTACCACACCAGGACTCCTTATTTGGTTTGTTGTTGTTGTAAAGTGCCGCCAAGTCAGTTCCAACTCATAGTGGACCCTTTGAGTTTCCAAGGAGCGGCTGGTGAGTTTGAACCACCGACCTTGTGCTTTATCACACAGCGTCACACCAAGACTTAGTTTAGTAACCTCAAAAACAAAAAGAGATAAAGAAAAAAAAAGGAAGACTATAGCTAAATCTTTAGGAAAGACAAAAGTTACTCACTGAATGAGTACATTTAACCTTAGTTAAGGTCAAGAAAATGTCTGAATTCTTGAGAAACTATTCAAGATGGCTGAAAAGATAACAGACGGTCTGTTCATCCTGACATTTTGCCAGGACTGTAGCAACTGTAGTTAGCTTATCTATTTAGACAGAAGTTACTCAGTGACGGTGGACTGGAAAACTTACTCCTGTTTACCTAGAACTCAATATTCAGAATTGAAATTGAACCTGTCTAGCATATAAGAAAACATGTTTGGTAAAGCAGAGTGTCAGCAACAATGAGGGAGACCCTGCAAAGATAGACTGACCCGGGAGTCACATCAATGGGCTCAAACATATCAGACTTGTGATGTAGATACAGGACCAAGCATGGTCTCATTCTGTTGTGCATATGATCGCCATGAGACAGACTATATATATAAAGAAGCTGAAAATAAAGTTGAACTACTCAAGGAGAGTTCCTTTTTCATAAAGGTCAATGGGTACTTATTCCTAATCATATAATCAGGACCTTAACTGCCTAAATTTTTACAAGTTGAAATCTTCCCTTGTGAAAGAAGTCAACCATTCTTAAGTAATTCCTGGAACAATTGTGGGGAGAGGGTAAATTGTCCACGAAGTCATTATGCCTCCTCCAGGGAAACCAATCCCATGATCAAAGCAGCATGATGGTTTAGGTGCTCGACAACTGAAGACTATCTCCAGCTACGGATGTTGTTGTTAAGTGCCCTTGAGTCAGTTCTGACTCATAGCTATAGATGTTGTTGTTATGTGCTGTGGAGTCAGTTCCAACTCATAGCGACCCTATACAGGGTTTCCAAGGCTGTAAATCTTTACGGGAGCAGAAAGCCTATCTTTCTCCTGCAGAACAGCTGGTAGTTTCAAACTGCTGACCTTGCGGCTCGCAGACCAATTCGTAACCACTACGCTACCAGAGCTATGGATAGGACAATTATTTTTCTTGATGCCATTTTTAAGTATGATGAACATCAGACCAGTGTTTGTCCAACACCTTTTCAATTTTCTAAATCAATTAAGTAATTTGGCTATATTCTGTGGGTTCTTAACAATTGTTGTCATTATGTGCCAACTCACAGTGACCCATGTAGAGTTTCCAAGGACCAACTGGTGAGTTTGAACCACAGATCTTGTGGTTCAAACCGATTTTGCAGTCCAGCACATTAACCCACAGCACACAGCAAGACCCTCTTAACAATAGTCCCCAGGATTATTTACTTCCATAATTCAGGATGGACTCAACAGCTAATGGGGTTTTTTGATTTCTGCTTGTATTTTTTGCAGTTTTTTTTCCACTAGAGCCACCCTCAAAACCCAATTTTCAGAACAATACTCAAATGTTTAAATAATCTTCAGGTGCTCCTTATTATCAGGTAGTAAATCCTATGGATTACATTTAAGACTCTCCAACTTTTTCCTTTTTTTAAAAAAACTTTTAATGTTATTTGAGTGAAATCTTACAGAGCAAATTGGTTTCCCATTCAATAATCTACTCACACTTGGTTTTGTGCCATTGATTGTACTCCCTGCAACATGGCTGTGATCTTCCCACTTCTCCCTGTTTACTGCTTCCGTTCGTCCTTCTTTCCCGTCTTCAAAGGTTTGTTCCTGGGCAAATGATGCCCACTTGGCCTCATATGGTCCCTCCCTGGTATTACTGCTCACCTTATAAGGCTGTTGTCTGGCAGTCAGTTAAGCCACAAACGGGTGGAGTGAGCTCCGTTAACAAGCTTGAATGGTGACTTAGGGTCATAGTCATAGGAGCTTTACCTGTCTCATCAAACCAGTAAACTTGGATTTTAAAAAAAAAATATTTTGAATTTTGTTTCACATTTTTCTCCTATTCTATCTAGGACCTCCCACTGTTCTACCATTCAGAGCATCCAGGTATTACGTAGTTCTGGTCTCAGGGTCAAGCAGGTTCTGTAGTTCCTGTGACCCATTAGGTCTTTGGGCTAATTATGTGCTTTGAATTTTCTTCACGCTTCTTTGCTCTGGAAAGGGAGAAAGCAGTAATAGTTGTACCTTAGAAGGCCCCTCATAACTCCTGTCACTGTACACCAAAGTACAGAGAGCTAGTCACGGCTGCGTGCCGTCTAGTCAGTTCCGAGTCATAGCGACCCTGTGTGGGTAAATCTTTACAAGGCAGAAAACATCATCTTTCTCCAGGGTGGATTTGAACTGCTTACCCTGTGGTTAGCAGCCCAACATGTAACCTACTATTCTACCAGGGCTCCTAGGCAAAGTAGATCAGCACATATACACCCCCAAAAAACCCCAAAGAAACCATCAGTACCACACACATCACAACCCAGCAAAATTATAGTACTCATACTTCTTGATAATGACACTGAATGTCAATGGATTAAACACATCATCAACAGACAGAGTAGCAGAATGGATAAGAAACAGTACACGTTACTAGATGTCCCAGCTGTCTACAAGAGACTCTTAGACACAAAGGCAAAAACAACAAAAATAAAGGAATAAAAAAAAATTATCTAGCAAATGGCAACAAAAAAAATAAACGGGAGTAGCAGTATTAATTTCTCATAAAAATACTAATTTCTGACTACCGGGCAACTTTCTTTCATATTTACAACACACGTTTTCCTAGTTAACTTTTGCGTTCACTCATACTTGCTTAACTCAGTCTTATCTGTACACACTCACTGAAAATCTTCCTCTTTCATTCCCAGGAAGACCCCACCCCCACCCCCTTTTCTATATTCCAGCTCTTAGTGCTCTCAGATGTTTGGATCCCCTTTCCCAAGAGAAGGTCTATTTCTTACTTAGCTTTGAATCTCTAGCATCTTTCAATGTTGGTCAGGTAAAATAAATGTCTATCCACCACTGAGGACTCCTGGTGTGGCACTGTAGGATTGGCACTGAATTATGAACCCCAAGGTTGGTGGCTCAAACCCACCAGTTGCTACTCGGAAGCCCTATATATACAGGGTTGCCGAGTCGGAACCAACTCGATGGCACAACAAACGACAACCCACCACCACTGAGGGAGCACTGTGGCTCCACAGGATAAGCACTGGACAGCAAACCACAAGGTCAGAGGTTAGAGGCCACCAGCTGCTCCATGTGAGAAAGATGAGCCCTCTGCTCTTGTTAAAGAAGTTCACTTCTGTTGAGTTGCTTCCAACTCATAATGACCCTGTATAGGGTTTCCAAAGAGCAGCTGGTCAAAATGAGTTGGAACTGACTGGATGGCACTCAACAACAACACAACAACAACCCACCACTGATACACTGATTCAGACTTACTTAAACTCACTTTTCCAAGCTTTCATTCCCAATTCAGTGAAAAGGCACGGATTTTCTCCCAGTAAAACACTGGAGCTAGTGTAACCTATTAAAGTACTATCATCCATCATTAAGCCAATTTATTCCAGGTTTGTAGTTAGCCTAACTCATGCCAGGTTTGCCCTGTTCCTCACCCCCGCCTTTGTGGAATTTTTATAATTTTATGTATTGCTCCAAAGCAGATATATTGTGTGTGGCCATCTCGACAATTCTGCCTGGAGGGTTGCTAGAACATGAAGTTTGCTTCACAAATGCTGCTGTTATTGTTAAGTGTCATCTAGTTACTTCCCACTCACAGCCAACTGATTTACATTTCCAAAGAGCGGCTGGTGAGTCTGAACCACTGACCTTGTGGTTCAAGCTGACCTTGCAGTCCAGTGCTTTAGCCTACAGTGCCACCCAGGACTTCCTCACAAATGTGACTCATTGTTTTTATCTGATTGTTATGGTTGGCATTTGCATCTTGTGATTGCCTTGTAACCTGAATATAATGTAAAGCACCTAGAAAGTATACAGGACTCCCTCAGAGTCTACATTCCATGGGAAAGTATATAAACTATGTACTCTGATCAAAAGTGGAATTCCATTAAAACAACATTCTAATAACATTTCTCTTTTTCTAACTTGGAGTTTGTGAATTTGGCTCTGATGTGCCAGGGTACAAACCCTTATTTGAATAACGCTGTTTCATACCTGTGGTATAGTGAATCAACTAATGCCTTTTCTAGCCTTATCTTAGTAAGTCCCACCAAAGGATAGGTCTGGGTAAGTAGTAGGTAGGAGGAAGATTCTGATACAATATGATTCAGCTGTGGATATTAGGATGACATGCTTCAGCTGTGGGTATTAACAGTTCATTGTAATTATAAAAACTTCAAACTTTAGCATGGATATAAAATGAATAACACCTCAAAAGCAGGAAGGGGAATCTCATTACCAAAGAAGAAGCTTCAGGAGTAAGCATGTCCTTCAGACCCCAAGATCCCTGCACACTAACCTTCTCACCCCAGGGCCAGAAAGCTGTGGTACAAGATAGAGGAGTGACAGAGAGCAGCAGCAGCAGCACAGAACACAAGACAGAGCAGTGACGGGCTTCCAGCCCACAGAGCAAGTAAAACGGAGTGACTGTAGGTAGGAAGCTTGCTTGAAGAGTGGGGTACATCCAGGCACTGAAGTGGGGGAGCTAGACTTGCTGACCCACAGAACAATCTGCCTTCGGATCAAAGCTTATGGTGAGTCCTGTGGACATTTTTCAAAAGCTGAATGGAACAACTATGCTCTGAGCCATTTTCTGATCCTGAATTGTAACTTGTTAATGTCCTTAATAAACCCGTAACTTTCAGTATGGTATCTCAGTTCTGTGTGGCCATTGTAATCAATTATGAAACCCAATAGCAAAGCAGACAGTAATGGTGGAGGAATGGATTAGAGTCACATTTTGTTTTTGCAATATCTTATAAACTCAGACAGACAATGAAGACCATACAGTCATCTGGGAAATCACAGAATATCCAGGGGTAAAAAGAAGGCACCACAGACAGCAAGAAGTATGGCTTTCCAAGCCAAAGGGTAACACCTCAAAATCTGAACTTGCCAACCATCATCATTTCCGAGGTCTCTCCTCAGTTGACAAGAGTCTGTTCATTCTCTGCTTAATGACCTATGAGGGCTTTCCATGGTCCCAATCCTGCTTTTACTGCTGAATCTCTGAACTGCTGCTGTTTACATTGCAGCATGAAGAGATACGTGATCAACTCGATCTAGTAACTGAATAATACCAACAGTCAAAAAGGACTTACAGACATTAGAACTAGTGGTTATTTATCAATTTTTTGGTGATGAAATCAGAGGTGGTAATGACTAGAAGAAACCAGAATACAAGCAGTCCCCACTTTACAAACTCACAACTCATACTTGCCTTTTAATGTTACCTAAATTTGTCCTCGGAGTGTGGCACTTTGGGTTAATGCACGAGACTGCAAAGCCATTTGAACTGCAAGGTCGGTGGTTTAAGCTCATCAGCTGCTCCTCAGAAACCCTATACGGGGTTGCTATGGGTCGGAATCGACTCGACGGCACTTCATAACAACAACAACAACAAATCTGCCCTCACTTTAAAACAAGTAAACCAACCCTCTACTTGTAACAAATTCATCACAATTGAACTAAAACCAAACCAACTGCCATAAAGTCCCTTTCCACTCACAACAACCCTATAGAACAGAACTGCCCCCTAGGGTTTGCCAAGGATATACATTTTTAATAGAAGCAGACTGCCTCATCTTTCTTCGGGGGAGCAGCTGCTGGGTTGGAAAGGCTGATCTTTCCTTAGCAGCATTCACTTACCTAGAGCTGATTCTGCGTTAGAGCAACCCTGTCCGTAGGTAAAGTGCGGAGTAAACGGCTCCTTAGGGTTTCCACAACTGTAGACGGTTATGGAAGCACACAGCTTCATCTTTCTCCTGGGGATGTGCTTATGTGCGTGAACTTTGTGGTTAGCTTAACCCACTGCATCATCATCACTGACCTTTCTTGCATTGAAGTAAGGCTTTAAATAAGAACCATATGCACTTGTTTCAATTTCCGTAACTCAAAAACATGTTTAACAACATAGACAATGCCTGTATAATTTGCTGACCTCTTCCCCCAATCCCAAAGAAAAGCACAAACAGCAAGAGACCAAATAAATGGGATTTCAGAAAAATTAGAGATTTTGTTCAACAGAGAGTAAGCAGCCAAGGCAGAATCTGAAGTAATACAGATTGATTGACACATCAGTAAAGACTAAACCTAGAGAACGCATATGAAAATGTGGCCTGGGCAGCGTAGGCTGTTCACTTGGAAGCAAGGGATCAGAAAAACTTAGCTGTGATAAGAAACTTGGCCAAGAATTTGAGAATTCTCAATGTTTTCAGAAAATGTTTGACTGTATCAAACTAAATATGACGATACAGAGGATTCCTAATTAAGTAAACATCAGGGTGAGAGAAGAGAAACATGAAGATTCAGACAAAAAAAAAAAAAAAAAGTTAACTATTCCAATTATTTTTAAAAACGTAGACAAAACAGACTACAGCAATTTAGATTTTTCAAAATGGAGAAAGTTTCTCCAATTGTTGAAAGGAAAAATATTTTTCCTTTCTTGTTTCCCTTTCATATTAGAAAATATTTTCAAAAGTCAGTTTTCTTCTGTCCATAATAGAGGCAATAATTTTAAAAAAACAATATGAATATCACACAATGACTGTTGTTGTTAGTGCCATGGAAGTCTATATTCTGGACTTGAATTGTCAAAGAAATATCTTGTTCTTAATCTATTACATACAATCTTTAAAATAATTACTAACAACATTAAATTTTTCTTCCCTGAAAGAGCCTTGTATACACAGAGGCTTGGAGTCATTGCTATGATAACCTTGAACAATCAGAATATTAAGTTCCTATTTACTGTCTCTTGCGAACTATAATAATATAAATCACTTGTCCTAGGTGCTTCTTTGATTCTATTGAGTCCTGGTGTGCTGCTGCAGGGTAAGCACTGGACTGCTAATTGCAAAGTCAGAGGTTCAAACCCACCAACTACTCCTTGGAAAGCCTAAGGACCTCATGTTGTTGTTCTGTGCTGTGGAGTCGGTTCCGACTCATAGCGACCCTGTACAGGGTTTCCAAGGCTATAAATCTTTAGGAGAGCAGAACGCCTCATCTTTCTCCCGTGGAGCAATACCAAAAAATACACATAATAATGCATTTTCTAAAGTCATCTTTTAAAAATATCTTTAAGTTTTTGTTGTGAATTGAGTGATAGTTTACATGGGAGAACACTGGTTTTACACTCACCGTTTCATTGCAATGATTACAATTTTGTCCGCGTATCATCATGTAACAATATTTTTCCTTCTATTCACTTGTTTTTGTTTTTTTGCCGGGGGGGGGGGGATGTACATAAAGATACTCTGGACTACATAATTATTTAAACAACCAAAAGGCACATTCTGCAAGCCTGCCTCCTAGCTGCCAGCACCTGGTCGCCAATACACAGTCTTTCTCTTTCCATGAGTCAAGAGTCCTCAGCTGCTCTACGTCTCCATGTCCTCATCTCTGCCTCCTTCTCTGGTGTCGGTGCTTCTCTATATCTTCAATTTTTTTTTAAATTCACCAATTTAGCCTCATCTAAGGTGGAGGGTTGGACAGTGAATAAAGAGGATCGTAGAAGAATTGATGCCTTTGAGTTGTGGTGTTGGAGGAGAATACTGAGGGTGCCATGGA
>NW_006408521.1:30248545-30250135 GCF_000296735.1 Chrysochloris asiatica | reverse complement strand
ACAACAACAACAACAAGGTGGAGGGTGAGAGAGAAAGACAAAGACCCCCAGAGAGATGGATTGGCAAATTGGCAGCATCAATGGGCTCAAGTGTGGCAACAGTAGTGAGGTTGACCCAGGATCAGGCAGTGTTTCGTTCTGCTGTGCTTAAGATCACTATGAGTTGGTACCAACTCGATGGCACCTAACAATAACAACAATATTTAGAGTCCTAGTATAGTGCTATAGGATAAGCACTGGGCTGCTAATCACAAGGTCAGCAGTTCAAACTCACCAGCCACTCCTCAGAAACCCTATACTGGATTGTGATGAGTCAGGAATGACTCGACAACAATGACTAAAATATTAATAATAATAATAATAAATCATTATCTGAGATTACTAAAGATGTCAATACTACCCAAAGTGATCTATATTTCAACACAATCCCAATAAAAATTCCAACAGTCTTCTTTACAGAAATGGATAAACCCGTCCTCAACTGTATATGGAATGGCAAGAGGTCCCAAACAGCTAAAGTAATGTTGGATGAGAACAAAGTACAAAAATTCATACTTTCTGATTTTAAAACATATCATACAGTTACAATAATCAGAACAGCTTGGTTCTGGCTTAACAATAGAGCAATGGAAGAGAATTGGGAGTCCTGAAATAAAGCTACATATCTATGGTCTACTCACTTTTGACAAGGATGCAAAATTTATTCAACAGTGCAAGAAGAATCTTCAATAAATAAGAAAGTTGGAAATCCACACATGCAGAAACAGTCAAACAGAATACATGCCTCACACCAACATGAAAACTAATTCAAAACACATTCAAGACCAACATGTAAAAACTAAAACTATAAAATTCTTATAAAAAAATACAGGGGAAATTTTGTTGAGCCTACTTTTTGACAAGAACATTTCAAGATTTTGAAATAATATGCTGTCTGTAATAGGACAATATCCATATGTCTACAAGGAAGCCCAATTTTTACCACCATTATTCAAATTTATATACCAACCACTAGAGCCAGTGATGATGAAATTGAACTTGACAAACTTCTTCAGTCTGAAATTGATCTAACATGCCATCAAGATGTATTGATAAGTTCTGGTGACTGACCTCTGAAGGCTGGAAGCAAAGAAGGGTAAGTATTTGAAAAAATATGGCCTTAGTGACAGAAATGATGCTGGAGATCTCAAGGTAGGATTTTGCAAAACAATGACTTATTCACTGCTAATACCTTGTTTATACAATATAAAAGGCAGTTATACATAGGGACCTTTCCAGACAGAAAACCCAGGAATCATTTACTACATGTGTGTGAAAAGATGGTGGAAGAGCTCAGTATCATCAGTCAAAACAAGGCCAGGGTCCGGACTATGTTACATACTCTCAATTGTTCATATGCAGACTGAAGCTGCAGAAAATAAAAACAAGTTCACAGGAGTCAAAATATGGCCTTGAATATATCCCACCTGAATCTAGAGACCATTTCAAGAACAAATTTGATGCATTAGACACTAATGACCAGAGACCAGAAGACCAGTGGGATAACATCAAATAGAAGAAAGCAGAAGGTCAGTAAGACGACAAAAAAGA
>NW_006408521.1:30241485-30246214 GCF_000296735.1 Chrysochloris asiatica | reverse complement strand
TACTGATGAAGATCAAACACTACAGCCTTCAGTATGGGTTGCACCTCAATGTAAAGAAAGCAAAAGTCCTCACAACTGGACCAGTAAATTACATTATGGTACATGGGGAAATGTTTGAAGTTGTCAAAGACTTCATTTTGCTTGGGATCCACAATCAGTAATCATGGAAGCAGCAGTCAAGAAATCGAACAACATATTCTATTAGGTAAATCTGCTGCACAAGACCTCATTAAAGTGTTCACGAGCAAAGATGGTATGACTGGCCCAGGCCATAGAATAATTGCTTCATATGCCTGTGAAAATTGAACAATGAGTAAGAAACACTGAAGAAGAATTGATGCATTTGAATTATGTTGTGGAAGAATACTGAAATTGATCAAACATGCCATCAAGTACCTTGGGCTGCCAGAAGAACAGTTTTGGAAGCAGCAGTCAAGAAATCAAATGACATACTGCATTAGGTAAATCTGCTGCACAAGACCTCATTAAAGTGTTCTAAGAAGTACAGACAGCCAAAATGCTCCTTTGATGCATGGCTAGTGAGACTTCCTTTTCCATACTTTTGGGCATATTATCAGGAGGAACCAGTCCCTGAAGAAAGAAAGACATCTGCTAGGAAAAGTGGAGGTTCAGTGAAAGTGGAAGACCCTAACAAGATAAACTGTTGGGGTCTTCCACAGAACTTGGCAGTGTTTCCTTCTGTTGTGCACAGCGTCACTATGAGTCGGAGCCGCATCAATGACACTACAACAAACTTTTGTATGTGAATTATGTAATATAACAAGAACAAACAGCAAAAGACAAAACAGGATCTCTTAAAAATTAAAAACTTTTGTTCACCAAAATACTTAACCAACAAGTTAAAAGACATGTTACTTGGAGAACATCTTCAGAAGCCATATCCAGAAAAAATTTAATAACCAAAATGTACATAAAACTTCAACACCTTAAAGAAAAAGACAATCCAACCATACAAATAGACAAAGGGCTTGAGTAGACATTTTAACAAAGAGGGCATGCAAATGACCAAACACATGAAAAGATGCTCAATGTCAATAGCCATTGAAGAAATATTCAAAAACAGCAGTGAGACACCATTTCACTCCAATTATAGCATTCTGGTGTGGCTGCTATAGGATAAGCACTGGACCATTAACTGCAAGGTCAGAAGTTCAAACCTACCAGCCTCTCCTTGGAAACCCTACACAGGGTTACTATGAGTCAACTATCTAGACAGCACTTAAGAAGTGGGTGAAGTTTTTTTTTTTTTTTTTAAAGAATAAAATAACACATGTTGGTAAGGATGTGGGGAAATAGAAACCTTTATCTATTGCTGGTAGGAATGCAGTATGATACACATTGTAGCAAACAGCTCCTCAAAAAAAACTAAAAAACGATTATGTTGTTGTTCTTGTTAAATGCCCTCGAGGCATTTCCGAATCATAGCAACCCTGTAAAGGTTTTCTAAGGCGTGCCTGGTGATTTTTAACCACCGAACTTGTGGTTTACACCAATCCGCAGTCCAGTGCTTTATCCTACAGTGCCACACCAAGACTCCACATAACCGAACAATTCTACTCCTGGGGATATACCAAAAGACTTGAAAGCAGACACTCAAACAGACATTTGTACACCAGTTCACTGCAGCAGTACTCACGATAGCCAGAAGGTAGAAACAATTTAAGTGTCCATCAATGAAGGAATGGATAAACAAAATGTGGACCATATATACAATGTAATACTACTCAGGCAGAAAAATAAAGAATTGATATATGCTACAACATGGATAGTGCTTAAAGACAGACATTATCCTGAGTGAAATAAGTCCATCACAAAAGGACCAATATTGCATGACCCCATTTATATAAAAACAAAAGAAAAGGCAAATATATAGAGATCAATGCTTATTAGTAAGTATCAGGGGCAGGAAAGAGGGGAGAAGGAAGAGGGTACTACTTGTTCAATACTGAGGTTTGGTTCACAGTGACAGAAAAATTAAATTGATGAAGAATAGGGCTGCAGAAATAGTGCAAATTGTTAATAAATTGTACACCTAGAAAAAGTGGAATTGGCAAAAGTTGTGTGGTATATATTTACAACAATGGCAAAAGTTGTGTGGTATATATTTACAACAATGACAAAAGTTGTGTGGTATATATTTACAACAATGACAAAGAAAAAGACCAGTAGCTGAGACTGCTTATGAACAACCAGCTATCTCAAAGGATTTGGTTCCTTGGTTTGGAGCAGGGATTCAAACCAGTTCTTCTGGTTCAGTTAAAGTCAGTGGAACAAAAACCACAATAAATTCAACATTTAAAAATGTGAACGAAATGGAATGATAACCAGTTGCTAAAAATTATGAGGCACTTACCCTGCTAGAAAAGATGGGCAGCATGCATGTTGCACAGTAACCAAGTCTCTTGACTGGTAGAGTCCAAAACAACTGTACTCAGCTCAAAAGATGGTAGCCCACTGTGCCACTCTGAATGTGAATGTTGCTATCCAGTGTCCTGGTAATAATACATCATGTTCCTGAAAGGGTTCACTACCACTCTTCTGAGATTTCCATTCCAAGGCTTCAACATGTAATTTCAGTCTGTTTGATGCAAACTGGTTTGAAGCCCAGGTTTGGAGAGTTAGGGTCATGGTTTCTTTCATAGGACGCCCCAGTCAATTGGCAAAAAAAAAACATATTTGGGGCTTTTATTCTACGTTCTAGTTTAATGTGTATTGCTGGGAGTCTGAAAAGCTTGCAAGTGGTCATGCACGGTTCAATCAGTCTTTATTTTCCCAGAGCAACAAAAGAATGAGGAGTAAAGAAAGAAGAGGAGAACATGGCTATGCAGCTAACTGCCTCCATTACCAGGCGACCAAAAGGACTGGATGAGGCCCAGCTATCACTACTGAGCAGCTTGTTCAAAGATTCTTTAGAAGAGCAAGAGGGGGAAATGCAGAACAGAAATTTCAAATTCTCATCAAATCCAGAATTTCTGGAGCCATGGAAGCTAGATGGATTCCTGAAACTATTTTTCTGAGATAGTCTTTAAACCTTAAACAAAAAATATCTCCTCAAGTCTTCTTAAAACCAAACAATAATTCAACTTAAATACTGACGAAGAATGTTTGCCTTGAGCATTATGCTCTCTTAAAAACAACCTTGTTGTTCAGTGCAGTCTAGTCAGTTCCACCTCACAGTGACCCCGTGTAGGGTTTTAAAGGAGTGGCTGCTGAGTTTGAACCACGAATCTTGTGGTTCAAACTGACCTTTTGCTCCAGTGCTTACCCTACAGCACAATAGCAGAACTCCAAAATCTACTTGGGATCAAACTGACAACAGAAACTTCTAAGACACAAAGTTAGAGAGCAGCAAGAGTTTATGTTAGTGAGGGAAGAGCAATGGTTGTAAAACTAAAGAACATAGTCGATGTCACTGAATTGCACATGTAGAAATTACGGAATTTATGTTCTGTGTCTCCTCTCAAAACTGAAATTGTGGAAAGGCTAGAATGGTTAGATGAATAAACATCCCAGCCAGGATAAAAGTTACTTGAACTGAAGTAAATTGCTTACAGTTCCTAGAAGACATCATATTTGGTAGATGGCCAGTGAAAAAGAGGGAAACCTTAGTGAGATGGATGGACACAGGAGTTACAATGGATGCATTATACCAACAGTCATGAAAAGGGCACAGAACTGGGCAATGTCATATTGTGCTATACATAAAGCCACCGTGAGTCAGAGCCAACTCAGCGACAGTTAGTAAGAAGAAGCTCATGCTTGAGAAACAGTTTCTTATATTTAGTTCATTTGTAGAAGACTTTCTATTAACTTCAAATCCACTGGCACTGAGTTGGTTCTGACTCACAGCAACCCTGTACAGGGTTTCCGAGGCTGTAGATCTTTACAGGAGCAGAAAATTGTATCTTCCACCTGTGAAGAGGCTAGTGGGTTTGAACCACCAACCTTATAGCTAGCAGTACAGTGCTTATCCTATAGTGCCACCATGAATCCTTTTAGTTTAATGTTAATTTTCCATATATTCAAAAGTTTGTACTGTAGTTTCAGCTTACCGGATGCAACACCAATCACAAAAGTACACTGCAACTCAGTCACTGATGAGTTTATCCTCCAAACACTTGTCTTAAACAATGAAGTACCATCATCTAATTTAGAATTCAACAACAAACATCTTATACACAAGTAGGTGCACTCTTGTTTCCAGTTGCTTGTAAGTTCTAGAATCATAATTAATACAATGAAAGCCCTAAAGTCATAAAGAACTAACTACTAATCAAAGCTCTGCAGTCTTGATTACACAAGGGAATGTAGCTAGGCCCAGCAAATAGCCCAAAGGGGGAACCAGCTTATCTCTCCTGCAAACTGGTAATGGGTCTATGTTTTTCCTCTCTTCTCTGCCAAGTCCTTGAAGAGAGAACACATTTTATGTTACAAAGAGTCAGTAAAAAGAACTCTTAAAATACTTTGTATTCATTTTCTTTAAATAAACATGTATTGCATACTTAGTACTGCAGGCCTTAAGCCAACCCTGACAGACACGGTCTCTGTCTTAACAACAACATCCTGCTAGCCAATACCTTTTGTGAAGTGGTGACGAGTCAGTTCTGACTCACAGTGACCAGGATAGATTAATATAAATCATTAATAACCAGTGTGGTGAGTACAATTAAAGCAGCATTAACAGCACACTAATAGAAGGACTGAGAGG
>NW_006408521.1:30232835-30241144 GCF_000296735.1 Chrysochloris asiatica | reverse complement strand
GAGAAACTGACATCTCGACAGGCATCTCCATCACCTGACCTAATTATGAGAAACTGACATCTCGACAGGCATCTCTGTCACTTGTCACATTGCAGTAGCTTGTGAGTTGCTGTGATGCTGGAAGTTATGCCCCTGATGTTTTAAATACTAGCAGGGCCACCCATAGTGACAGGTTTCAGTGGAGATTCCAGACTGAGATGAACTAGCAAGAAGGAGCGATAGGCCACTTCTGATAAGTTAAAGGTAGCCACTGAAAACCTTACACATAGCAGCAAAATGTTGTCTGATATGGTGCAAGATGAGTCCCTGAAGTTAGAAGGAACTCAAAACAGAACTGGGAAAGAGCTGCCTCCTCAAAGTAGAGTAGACCTTAACAATATAGATAGAACAAAGCTCTTGGGACTTTCATTTGCTGATTGTTGTTGCTATTCAGTGCCACTGAGTCAGTTCTGACCCATAGCGACCCTGTATAGGGTTTCTGAGGAGTAGCTGTTAAGCCTGAACTGCCAATCTTGTGGTTCAAACCAACTTTCAAGTTCAGCACATTAATCCACAGCGCCACACGAGGACTCTTCATTTGCTGATGGGGCACACAAAAGAGAAGAAACAATAAATAAAGTAGGAGGTTAGGAAAACTGGAAGTCATCAGAAATAAAATGGAATGTTTAAAGATCAATCTCTCAAGCATTAGTGAGCTGAAATGGAATGGTTTGGGCTATTTTGAATCAAACAATAAATAATATGGTTAACTATGCAGGGAGGGACAAATTGAAGAGGAATAGTGTTGAATTCATCGTTAAAAGGAACATTTAAAGATCTACCTTGAAGTACAATCTATATTACATATTATATGTGATAATATCCACCTGCCTACAGGATGACGAGTTAATACCATTATTCTTCAACTTTACCAAGTACTAAAGCTAATGAATTGAATTCTACCAACTTCAGTCTGAAATTGATCAAACATGCAATCAAGATGCATTCATCATTACTGGAGATTGAAATGCAAAAGTTGCAAACAGGAAGAATCACTAGTTGGAAAATAGGGCCTTGATAGAACTACGCTTTGCACAACAGAATTTACACAAGACTAATGACTTATTCATGGCAAATACCTTTTTTCAACGTTAAGTGGCAACTATACATGTGAACCTCACCAGATGAATCAGCAGAAATCAAACTGACTACATATATATGGAAGAAAAATAGAGAAGGCTAAGTATCTTTAGCCAAAATAAGACTGGGGCAGACTAGAAAAGACCATCAATTGCTCTTATGCAAGTTCAGGTTAGAAAACCACAAGGGGAAAATGTACTCAGCATATCTTAAGCTGAAGAACTGAAAAAAAAAAAAAAAAAAAAAAAACCCCAAGGTGCAACACTGAAGGATTATATACACAAAATATTAAATGATGCATGAAGCATCAAAAGAAGATGGAAGGAACACAGAGTCAC
This sequence comes from Chrysochloris asiatica, assembly GCF_000296735.1. Classification (NCBI taxonomy): domain Eukaryota; kingdom Metazoa; phylum Chordata; class Mammalia; order Afrosoricida; family Chrysochloridae; genus Chrysochloris; species Chrysochloris asiatica. Next base: position 30,239,687 of record NW_006408521.1, on the reverse strand, counting down.
TATCAAAAAGAATTAGTGAATGTTCAACCATTTCAAGAAGTAGCATATGATCAAGGGCCAATGGTACTAAAGAAAGAAATAAAAGCTACACTAACTCCTGGTATGGCGCTGTGGGTTAATGCGCCCGACTGAAAAGCCATTTGAACTGCAAAGTCGGTGGTTCAAGCTCACCAGCTGCTCCTCGGAAACCCTAGACAGGGTCGCTATGGGTCAGAACTGACTCAATGGCACTTAACAACAACAAAGGCATTAGCAAAAAACAAGACTCCAGGAATTGAGAGAATATAAATTGAAATGATTCCAGAACATTTCATTGTGCTCATAGACTAAGAGGCAATCATTTCAACAGAACGAGGGTTTATCATCAGGAAAGATGTGAGTCAGGATTATATTCTTTCACCATACTTACTTCAATCTATATACTATGTAAATAATCAGAAAACGTGGCATCAAGATAAGAGGAGAACTCATTAACAGCCTGCGATATGCAGATGGAACAATCTTGCTTGCTAGAAGCAAAGAGAACTTGAAATACTGATGAAGATCAAATACTACAACCTTCAGCATGGATTGCACCTTAAAGAAATTAAAAATTCTCACAACTGGAACAGTAAAATAGCATCATGATAAATTGAGAAAAGACTGAAGTTCTCAAAGACTTCAGTTTGCTTGAATCCACCATCAACACTCATGGAACATCAGTCAAGAAACATCAGTCAAGAATCAAATGATGCAGGTGCCTTTCTTAATTGTGGCACCTTGGAAGGTCATTCTGTATCTAATCTGGCACCCCTTGGACTCGTGCCAGAAGGCAAGTGCCCCCTCTGCCCCTGCGCTCCCCACTTTCTGCCTCCTAGTTCTCAGATCTTGTAAATGATGTCACCAAAATAATGGGCTCCATGACAGCCAAGCAAACTAAGGAGGCCAAGACAAACAGAGGTGAGTTGCCCTGTGAAGAGCACAGTCTCTGGAGAGGTGGAAGGAGATGAGAGTTAGAAGCTGCCTGCAGACCATACCGGGAAGGCAAAATCCTGGGTGTAAATTGGGAAGTCATATGACAAATGCACATTTGTTTTTATAAGAAGATGCTAAACCTGGAGGATACGATGTTAAACAAGGGATGTCAATCACACACACACACACACACACAAAAAAAAAAAAAAATACTGTGTGTTCTCACTTCTAAGTGACAAGAGAAACAGAAGGAAACCCAAGAATCTGAGAAGGAACTAGACTACTGAATCAAATGTCTTCATGAACCACTGCTTCCTCTACCTTAAGACCAGAAAAACCAGATGGTGCCAGCTACCACTACTGAACATTCTGATCAGGGACACAGAGGTACGTGGATCCTGATAGGAAAACATGAACAGAACTTAAAACTGCTAAAGAATCCAGACTTATTGGACCGACTGAGGTTGGAGGAGACCCCGAGTTATTCCTCAAGCCTTGAATCAATACTATCCCCTGATGTCACCTTTAAACTAATAATTGATTGGTTGGTTGTGTGCCGTGGAGTCGGTTCCGACTCATAGCAACCCTGTACAGGGTTTCTGAGGCTGTAAATCTTTACGGGAACAGAAAGCCTCATCTTTGTCCCGTGGAACAGCTGGTAGTTTTGAACTGCTGACCTTGTGGTTCGCAGCTCGATTCGTAACTCAAAAGACTGTCACCTTTGAGTATTGCATTCTTTAAAAAAAAAATTATGTAAGATCAAATGACCAGCTATTTGAAAGCACAGATGCAAAGTTTGGGCCCGGAGTTCAAGCAATGGGAGTGAAGCAACTAGAAGAGAAACACTGAGCATATTGATGTTGACATATGTGAAGAATGTAACCAATGCCACCGATCATATGTCTAACAACTGTTGGATGGAAGCAGGTTTGCTATGTATTTTTTAACCAAAATTAAAAGATTAATTTAAAAAGAAAAAAAATCAAATGACATTGCATTAGGCAAATCTGCACACTTGCAATTTAACTCTTTAAAGATGTCACTTTGAGGACTGAGGTGTGCTTGACCCAAGCCATGGTATTTTCAACAGCCTCATATGCATGTGAAAATTGGACATACATGAATAAGGAAGACTGTAGAAGAATTGATGCATTTGAATTGTGGTGTTGGCTAAGAATACTGGAAGTGCCAGAAAGACAAGCAAATCTGCCTTGGAAGAAGTACAGTCAAAATGCTCCTTTAGAAGCCAGGACGGCAAAACTCTGTCCCCGTAACTTACACATGTTGTCAGGAGGGAGCAGTCCCTGGAGGAGGACATCAAGTCATTTCCGACTCATAGCATCCCTATACAAACGAGAGTGAACCACTGCTCAGTGCACTGATACAGCAGCAGTAGTGTTGTGCTCAAGCATAAGAGCTGTGACAAGTGCAGAACCAAGGCAGTGGTTTGTTCTGTTGTGCAAAGGGTACTAGGAGTTAAAACCAACTCAACGGTATCTAACAACAACTAACAGGCAAATATGTTTCGATATTTTAGTTTTTTCTGTATATTTGCACAGATAATTTTTCTTTGATGACCAAGAATTAACTGTAACTACAAAACAGGATTTTTTTCACATGCTGTTGTTTTTATTAAGTGATGTCAAGTCAATACACCAACTCATAGTCACGCTGTATAGGGTTTCCAGTGAGTGGCTGGTGGGTTTGAACCACCAACTTTGTGGTTAGTTAGCAGTCCAGTGCTTATTCTACAGAGTTACATATGTAATTGGTGGTGGTGGTGTCCTGTGGAGTCGGTTCCAACTCATATAGAGACCCTGTATAGGGTTTCTGAGGCTGTAAATCATAAGCCTCATATCATTCTCCCATGGAACAGCTGGTAGTTTTGAACTGCTGACCTTGTGGTTAGCAGCCTGACTCATAATCACTATGCTACCAGAATTCCTTACATATGTAGTTGGCATAATAAAAACACAGGAAAAGTCCTTGTGAGTTTCTGTTTGCATCACCATGAAACGAACATGCCTTGGTTACAGTGGCAGTTCCAGAAGAAGAGTGAGACATAAAGCAGAGCTAGGTCACCTCTGTCAACCCAGCAAAACCACTCTACATCAGCCAGGAGCCAGCCAACTCCCAGTCAACCATCCCAGACAGTTCATGCTTACTTTGATGGGCAACTGCGGTTTTCACAGGTATCTGTTCTATTACGGCAACAGGTAACTGCAGGATTCTTTTTGTTTTGTTTTTTCAAGTTGCATCTTTCCCTGGAAACTATGTGCTCTCCCAGTACAAGGGAGCAAACCAAGAAAGACTTTAATGTGGGGTGCAGAAGTAAAGGATTCAACACAGAAAAAAGATACAAGTAATCCTTAGGTAATTTGTGAAGATCCAGGTGCATACAACAGGCTGGCAATTCTGGGAGAAAGGTTTCCAAATCAACCTGAAGAACTGATGTTGTTGTTAAGTGCCATGGAGTCGATTCCGACCCATAACGACCCTGTATCGGGTTTCCAAGGAGCAGCTGGTGAGCTTGAACCACCGACCTTTGAGTTCAAACAACTTTGCAGTCTGACACAGTAGCCCACAGTGCCACACTTAATCTGGTTGGTTTTTGTTTTGTTTTGTTTTGTTTTTAGAATTCTAGTGAAGAGATTCAGGATAATCTAATGATATAAACAAGACTAAACAAACATAAAATAATGCTTCTGGAAAATTCCAGGAAAAAAATGTTTTGTAAGAAAAGACATGTGGTCAAAATACATTATTTGGTTAGTGATGAGCTATCACTACATAGAATAATGTCAACACTGAATGCACTCATGTGATGAGAAGCCAGAGAACATTTCCCTAAGGAAGTGACATCTTAACAGACTGCTGAAGCAATCTTTACATTTGTGAAAATTATACTGGAAGGTCAGGAAAGAGAAGTATGGGCAAGAGATTTAATACAGGAAAGGAAACTACCTTCCAATGTCGGAAGCCAGTTAAGTTAAGATCCAAGACTGCAACAAAAGAAATAGCAATTAAACCACAAGATTTAGAAATACCAAGTTTAACAGCATAAGAAACTACTGAAAGAGTTGAAAGTAGTTCCTTACCTTTGGGAAATGGGAGGGGCAGGGAACTTTTGTTCATGATAAGCCTTATTAAAGGAGCCCTGAGGGTGCTGTGGGTTAGGTTTTGGATTGCTAACCATAGGACAGCGGTTCAAACCCACCAACCGCTCCACAAGAGAAAGATGAGGCAGTCTGCTTTCATGAAGATTTACAGCCTTGTAAACCCTATTGAGAGTTGCTATAAATCAGAATCAACTCAATGGCAGTGGGTTTTGGGGTAGGTGTCCTATTATAAACTATGTATGAATTTGTTAAGAGTTAAAATAAAGTCAATTAAAAAAAATCAATTTCAACCTCATCTACTACCATTCTCCTCAAATTTCTATTTTAATCTCTTATGAAGCTGAAATTTCACACAATACTGTAAATAAATTGTACACAAATAATGGTGTGTAAAACAAGCCAGACATAAAACACTGCATATTGTATTATTCTGTTACCATACAGCATAAAAACCTTAAAACTAATTTAAGCTTTTAAAAGTGATGATAGTAAGCATCCTTGGGGATACTGTGACAGGAACAGAACGTGAGGGGTTACTGGTAATGTTCTGTTTCTTGCTCTGGTTACACAGGTGTGACAAGTCTGAAAATTCACTGTAAACCCATACTACATGCAACTTTCTGCATGTTGAAAAACATCAGTAAGTTTTGTTTTAAAGATCACTCTGGCTACTGTATAGAAAACAAGGAAGAATGAAATATTTACAGGGAGACTAGTTAGCAAACCAATATAATCGTCCAGGACAAGATGCTAGTGGCAAAGAGTAGGATGGTAAAAAGCAAAGAGGGTATAAAGTGACCATATCCTGGAAATATTCTGCAGCTACAGCCAATATGATTTCCTGACAGACTACACAGAGTTAAAGAAACAAAGGAGTAATAGAAACTAAGATTTTTTACTTGGGGTCGGGGAGATGAACATGATTGCAGTTAAGAATAGAAAGGGTGGGAAAAATCAAGAATCCAGTTTTCAACATCTTACATTTAAGTTGGCTCCAAATGGAGCCACTGAACTTACAGTTAAGATCTCTGAATCTGGAGTTCAAGAAAATATGGACTAAAAAATAAGCATATGTTGTTGTTTTTAAGTGCCGTTGAGTTGATTGCAACTCAGAGTGACCCTGAACAGGGTTTTCGAGGAGCAGCTGGTGGGGTTTGGACCACCAACCTTGTGGTTCCCAGTCCAGTGCTGATCCTACAGCACCACAACGCACATTGTTGTTTGTTGTGGCTGTGTGCCGTGGAGTCGGTTCCAACTCATAGCGACCCTGCACAGGGTTTCCAAGGCTGTTAATCTTTACGGGAGCAGAATGCCTCATCTTTCTCCCGCGGAGCAGCTGGTAGTTTCGAACTGCTGACCTTGCGGTTCGCAGCCCAACTCATAACCACTACGCTACCAGAGCTCTTTAAAACCAAGGGATTATCTTCAGTCAAGTAGGCAGGGTTAACATTAACAGTCATAAGACTTACTGATAGTATGTATCCTTGAAAAGAGCTCTGGTAGCATAGTGGTTACAAGTCAGGCTGCTAACATCAAGATCAGCAGTTCGAAACTACCAGCTGTTCCATGGAAAAAAGATGAGGCTTTCTGCTCCCATGAAGATTTGCAGGATCTCTGAGTCAGAACTGACTCCACGGCATATAACCACCACATCACCACCATCCTTGATATGAGGTCAGAATGGCACTTTTCCTTGTGGTCTTCTTACCACTGAATATATCATACACATCATTCTATTATAAAATACCTTCTTAAAATTGTTAAGGAGTTCTGGTGTGGCACTGTGGGTCAATGTGCCGGACTGAAAAGTTGTTTGAACTGTAAGGTTGGTGGTTCAAGTTCACCTGCCACTCCTCTGAAACCCTATACAGGGTCGCTATGGGTAGCGGTATTGGTTCAGTAGTCGTGACAAATATACTAAACTAATGTTAAGATGTTAACAGGAGAAACTATGAGCAGGAAGAGGGCGTTACAGGAACTCTCTTTACTACGTTAATCATGGATTTTCCTTTGCATATAAAAATCTAAGATCAAAATGCATATAAAACATTTGATCCAGCCTAGATGGCTTGATAATCAGAAGTCAACTAGAGAAAGAAAACAAGTTTTGATAAAGGAAACAAGGGTATATTGCTACAATTTGATGAACTTGACCTATAACTCATGGAAGTAATAGCTTAAAATACCAACAGAGAGGGAATTTAAACATTGGCAACCTAAAATGAGGGGGAGAAAAAGGCACGAAGTGACTGGCTTACAAGGTTTCAACAGGGAGTTTAGTTTAAGAGTGCGTGGGAAGATAAAGTCCCCACGGAATAGTTTTCATCTTGTCTACATGGGTCTGGTAAAAAGAAATGGAGATAAGATTCTTATGATTCAATAGTAATTGTTATCAAGACTAATTGCAACTGTCACAATTGTAAAGGTAGAAGTTTTGTAACAAAAACAGGGAAGCAGTCAATCTTATAGTCCAGAAACAGAGGACTCTAGGACCATCAAGGGAGAAAAGCACAAGCAGAATGTGAGACCTTATCTAGAGAAGCAGCAACACCAGTGATGGAAGGAAGCAGTGATGGGGGCATGGAGAGAGGGAGCAGCTGAGGACTCTGGATTCATGGAAAGAGAGGGACTAAGAGCTGGTGGCCAGGAGGCAGACTTGCAGAATGTGCCCTTTGGTGGTGTATATTATATATGCCTGAGTGTTTTTAAAAGAGCTAAAATGAATAGAGAGAAACACTGTTAACTAATGGGTACTTGGAGGGGATTATAATCATTGTAA
>NW_006408521.1:30206305-30232735 GCF_000296735.1 Chrysochloris asiatica | reverse complement strand
CTCCCTGCCTCCTTCAGGCTCAGGACTCACTCTCTATCACACATACACTCACACTCACTCACTCTCACACACACACACACACACACCCTCGCATATTAAAGAACCAAACCACATAGGACTGTATGAGACTATCTAGTGAGTGAGAATAGAACCACTTCCCCCCCCCCCCCCCAAAAAAAAAATAGAGGTCCAAGGAAGAACATTCAAAGAAGACCAAGAGGGAGTGTTCTAGAGACACTATTAGCATCATTCCTCTTGACCACCTTTTCTTTCACTATTACTTCTTTCTGGTGTGGCGCTGTGGGCTAATGCACTGGATTGCAAAGTCAGTTTGAACTGCATGGTCGGTGGTTCAAGCTTACCAGCTGCTTCTTGGAAATGCTATCTATATAAGGTAGCTATGGGTAGGAATCAACTCAGCAGCACTAAACAATTTCTTTCTTACCTTCATACTGCTTTGCAATTCAGAACAATATTTCTGTCTTTCTGCTGCTCCTCTAGAGCAGTTCTGTACCACAGAACTTCATGTGATGATGCAAATGCTCATATGTACACTGCCCACTACAGTAGCCACAGCCACATGTGACTACTGTGTTGTCACGTGGCTACTTGGACTGAGAAACTGAATTTTTAGTTTTATTTCACTTTAATAACAAAACTTATGGCTACTGATTATGGTATTGAACAGCATAACTCTTGAGTTCAATCTATTATTCGATTCTTTCTTTTCCTGATATGTTGCCAAACACGATTCCTCTGACTTCTCACACTTGATTATCTTGGCTCTAGCACACCTCTAAACAGACTTCAGTTAGTTTTGATTCCTATCTTTCTATACCAACACAGTGGGACTGGTAAAGGAAGGAGCTCTATCCCTCCCTACCCTAAGCCCCACACAAATTATCTCCTCCATTAATCCATTCAGGCCTCAAAGAGATTGATTCCTTTTCATTCAAAGACTATTTCTCAAGAGAGAATTTTAAAAAAGGAAAATAGACTCCTAACATTAATGAGATAATGTAAAATTGTATAGATAAGAATTCATACAAACTAAATATTAAACTACAAAATCAGTAATAAGTCAAATTAATGGCATTAACTTAATGAGATGCTGTTGTTGATGTTGGTGGTGGTGGGTGCCATCGAGTCGGTACTGACCCATAGCGACCTTATGCACAGAACAAAACACTGCCCGATCCTGGGCCAACCTCACAATTGTTGCCACGCTTGAGTCCATCGATGCTGCCACTTGACCAATCCATCTCGTTGGGGGTCATCCTCTTTTTCTCTGATCCTCCACCTTACCAAACATGATTTATCTTTCTCCAGCGACTGGTTCCTCCTGACAATTATGTCTGAAGTATGAGAGACGAAGTTTGGTCATCTTGGCCTCCAAGGAGCACTCTGGCTGCACTTCTTCCAACACATATCTGTTAGTTCTTTTGGCAACCCATGGCACTTTCAATATTCTCCAACACCATAACTCAAAAGCATCAATTCTTCTATGGTCTTCCTTATTCACTGCCCAGCTTTTGCATACATATGAGGTTATTGAAAATACCATGGCTTGGGTCAGGTGCACCTTAGTCCTCAAACTGACATCTTTGCTCTTCAACACTTTAAAAAGGTCTTGTGCAGCAGAAAATCACCTAATGCAATAATATGTCGTTTGATTTCTTGACTGCTGCTTCCATGAGTGTTGACAGTTGATCCAAGAAGAACCAAGTCTTTGACAACTTCAATCTTTTTTCCATTGATAAGAATGTTGTTTATTTGTCCAGTGGTGAGGATTTCTGTTTTCTTTACATTGAGATAGATAATGTCATTCTGCTGAAACAACACTATTCACAATGTGCATATGGTACAAATTCATACAATACATACCTGTAACCTCTCTTCTCTATTCAAGCTATTGGAAAATTTTCATTTGTACAGTATGTCCTTCTAGTCACTCGGTATGAAGACAGCATTCTATTAAGTTCTTTTCTCATTGTTACTAAGTGCCACTGAGTCGATTCTAACTCCTATCAATCCGTTTAGGTTTTCTAAGGAGCAGCTGATAGGTTTGAACCCCTGACCTTGTGGTTAGCAGTCCAGTGATTATCTCTATGGTAGTGGTGGTAGTTGTGTGCTGTGGAGTCGGTTCTGACTCATAGTGACCAGGTACAGGGTTTCCAAGGCTGTAAATCTTTATGGAAGCAGAAAGTCAGTTTTCTCCCAGTGGGAGATTCGAACTGCTGACTTGGCAGTTGGCAGCCCAACTCATAACTCACTACGTTACCAGAGCTCCTTTGTGCGTACCCTGTTGTTACTGTTAAGTACCATCTAGTCAGTTCCAACTCAAAGTGACTCCGTAACGGGTTTCTGAGGAGCAGCTGGTAGGTCTAAACTGCTGACCTTGTGGTTTGCAGTTCAGTGCTGATACTATAGTGAGCTCCATTTGACAGTATAACCTGGTGCTACCTTAAATATCAAGTAGCTGTGCTCAGGGATAATTTGGTCATCCCCATGATCCAAAATATACTAATATGATAGAAATACACAGTTTATAAAATTCTTACAGGGAATGTAAGGATACTGAGAATAAGTCACATAAGTCGCCAAATCGGAGACCTCCCGTTTGAGAAAGGAAGCACTCCTAGTGACAATGCAAACATCCGTTAGAGAACTAACGGATATTTGTCATAATTTAGCTACTTTGTTGTTGTTGTTGTTGTTGGGTGCCATTGAGTCGGTACAGACCCATAGCAACCTTATGCACAGCAGAATGAAACACTGTCCAATCCTGGGCCTACCTCACTACTGTTGCCACGCTTGAGTCCATTGATGATGTCACCTGGCCAATCCATGTCCATGCTATCTAATTTAGATACTTTCTACTCTACAGTGAAATGAGAGCAGATCACAGGCCAAAGCTGTCTTTTTTTTTTTCTCTTTTTTAATAAACCCTTTTTATTATGCAAAGAATAAGAACCTCTCTGTAGCCATCAAACAACTTGACTAGTTATCAGCACACAAAGGTTCAATGTTAATAACCAAGTAAACGGCATGATGAAATTCCCAGCAACAACTTAGTGTCAAGATGAAGGAGTACAGTGAAAGAGAAAGTAAAGGAGGTCCAATTGAGTCACTCCTTCCACGAGTATTTCTTAAACCTTTACCATGTATCTGGAGCCTGATGTGGTGCTACAGGATAGCTAACCACAAGGTCAGTGGTTCAAACCCACCAACCAATCCTCGAAAACCCTGTACAAGGTCACTATGAATTGGAAGTGACTCGACTACAATTAACCACCACCACTAACGTATATCCAATTCCAACATTTCCCAAGACACCCAACATGGTACCTGTCTCCTTGAAGCTTACAGTCCAGAAAGGGTTGAAACAAATGATGAATTACAGAGCAGTGCAATCAATATCTAAGAGGCCAAGTACAGTACCAAGGTGGGGTACCCAAGCAAGACTTGCAGGTTCCAGGAAGGCCAAAATATGAGGGGTGTGTAGAAATTTACCTATAATTTCCTTATCATAAGATTCGATGTACTTTACTTTCTCTTTTTATATTATCCTTCCAAAGACTTAAATTTGAAAAAAAAAAAAATATATATATATATATATATATAGCACAAATATTCATGTTTTCATCTATTTCAGTCTCAGATTATCTTTCTCAACCTTTAAATCCTCAGTCTACTCAGTGACGTTATACCTGCCAATATGATTTTCATTAATCACGTCTTTTCTGAATCTGCTCTACGGTTAAGAATGTAGAGGTTTCTCAACTGAAAGGACCCAGTAAGGACCTTTCAAGAAAAGGGAGAATTTCACTTAATACTGAAAGTGGCCCACAGTGACACTCAAGTGTTTTACAAGGAGATTCTCTTTTTCCCAATGGTGAAAACATATTTCAAACTGCTGACTTAATTGTAATTACAATCCCCAAAGCTGTGGCCAAATTCCACAAAGAGCAATAGTAATCCACCTAAATTTCCTCATAGTTTTAATGCTTCTGTTATTCACAGTCCTAAAGACCTGCCTAGATTGATGTGGTATAGCAAGATGATATATCACAGAATGTTATAACTGGAAGGAGTCCTTAAAGATGAACCATTCAGTTTACTACGTCAAAGAATTCACGATTTCTGTTTTGTGAAGACCTTGGCAAAAAGCTCCACCTGCTTTTTTAATGAGTATATACGGTGAAATCTATGAGCGCTACAACTTGACAGGACCATCTTTGTTCCAGGTGTTGCGAGTTTTCCACAGTTTGCAGGCTGCATGCAGTCTTACCACTGTGCTATCACTTGCTTTCGTGGAAACCCGCCACTGCCATAAGAAATATTTCCATTTTTATTCTGACAGGCTTCCACTTTATACCGGCTTTCACAAGTTTCACTGTTACTTGCATGTTTTTTGTAACTTTGCCACTGATTTAAAACAAAACAAACTCAGCGGAGGGCTTCTTTTTAAATTTCAACCCATTCAGTCCACTCAGGTGAACCTGCTCAGGAGGCTCACAATCCAGCTTACTGAAACCACTCTGTTCAATTTAAAGCAACAAGAGAGGCTGGAGAGCACCTGCATGGCTCACTCTCTCTCAACACATTGCTGCCTTTACAAAATAACACATGAACTTGAAAGCATGGTATATCACTGGAGTATATTAAAACTTTAGTACCAATTTAAATTTTGGATATTTTTTGCCTTTCCCAGGATCCTCTAGTTGTAGCCAACCTTGTACAGAATAAAATGGGGCTCCTCCTCTTCCCAATTCTGGATATTATTTTTTAATAATGCACCTCACTACTAACTCAAATTGGACTGTCAGTCAATGCCCCGAAGCCACATAACCATCACCATCATTCTATGCTTACTCATACAATTGGTTTTAAGGACCCAAACCTTATGTTTATCCAGTTAAACTTAATCTTATTACAGCCAGTACATCATATTACTTTGACAAAATTCTATTGAAATTCAGCTTAGTCATGGATGGATCCTCTCTATCGTCAGTTTATTGGGTTTGGGGAACTTCCTCTCTATTCAAAGTACGAGCCTGATCATATCACCTAGCTTCCAGGCCACAAAGACGACCACATCATCCTGCCTATCCCTGCATCAAAGACAGAATCACTTCAAAACATCTTTACCTGATGACACCAGAGATGCCCTACAAGGGGTAGCTAGCCAGTTAAGATGCCACTAGCCAGGTATCTTGGGAAAACAGAAGGGTACTAGACATGATGCTAGCCAAAAAGGGAGGTGTATGTGTAATATTGGGAGCCAAGTGTGGGATCCCTAACAACACAGTTCCTAATGGAACTATCACAAAGGTCCTGCCAGAATTAAGCATCATAGCTAATGAATGGGCTGAAAACGCTGGAATTAACTGACTGGTTAGAGGGCTGGTTTAGAAAGTGGAAAAATATAGCTGCCTCAGTCTTCACTTTTATCATATTAGAAGTTGGAACTTAAACAGATATTAGATGTTCTGCCATGCCCTGAGTTTGAAGACTAGTGCAGATTCGGAGGAAGTCAGCATATAGCGCTGTGAGTGGGATTCATTGCAATGGCTCCCGACCTAAATAAAACAGAACTGTAAGGTTTTGTGGAAGAAAGAACAAAAGGGGAATGGGATAAAATGTTTCAGCTGAAAGGAGAGTTGCTTCTGGAAGGTTAGGGGTTACTGGAATCCACCTGGTCAGAGGCCCAAGGCCATATGCATGCAAATGGGGATTGTCCAGGGTAGAGGGAACTTTAGTGTTTTAAAAGGTTAATGTGTTTGACTACCTTATGGATATTGACTTCTCCTGCTTATTATTGTATAATGTGTAATAGGAATATCGGGAATTAAGATTACGGAAAATTTGTAAGCTGGCCTTTGGCCTACACTTGAATGGATTCATTAGAACTTTAAGGTGGTATCTTGAGCAAGAACCTGAGTTGAGACATTTGCTTTTTTTCAGATATGCATGGCCACCACAACTGTTGAAGATTTGTGAGTTTTTTTTAAAAAAAAAAAAAAAAGGCAGACAGTTTGGCATTTTGAGTTTCAGAGGCTTCTAGGCTAGGAAAGTTGTCCCATCAGAGAAAACCCCTTTCTAGGACTGTAAATTGAAGGGAGCCAGCCAGCAATATGTTTGCTGATGCACCACTGACCTTGAGATGAAGTAAGAGGAAAAGCTGATTATTGTTTTGAAGTTCAAAGGAGGTATGCGTGAACTCCCAAGCTTGCAGCTGGTACTCACTTGACTTAACTTGGATGGCTAGGGTTGTTGAGCTGACTAGATCCTGACCAGATGAATATGAAGATGCTTAATACTCTGAGAAGCATCAGCTGCTACAGTTTGACGGACTGGACTTTTGTTTATGGGTGCAGCTCCTAAAAATTCCAATCAGAATGAAAGTCGCTTCAAATCAAGGAACATGCATGTCTTCTCAGTGTACTGGATTGGTAGTATGGGCAATTCAGACATTACTATTCTGGTAGCATAATGGTTACAAATCGGGCTGCGAACCTGAAGGTCAGCAGTTTGAAACTACCAGCTGTTCCGCGCGAGAAAGATGAGGCTTTCTGCTCCCGTAAAGATTTACAACCTCAGAAACTCTGTACAGGGTTGCTATGAGTCAGAACCGACTCCATGGCACATAACTACAATTCTGGTGTGACACTGGTTTAATGTGCCAGATTGCAAAGCCATTTGCACTGCAAGATTGGTGGTTCAAGCTCACCAGCTGCTCCTCGGAAACCATATACAGGATTGCTATGGGTCAGAGTCACTCAACAGCACTTGAGGACAATTGCTATAAATGACTGACTTGACACATTTTGATGGAGTGCTTAGTTTTAGAATGAGGGGTCAAGGGGAAATCCCCACTGACTAATTTTGCTGTTTTCTAAATGTGTCTGCTGAAAGGGATACAGAATAATGCTGATGGCATTGTTATTATTTCAATTGTAGTATCAGTTGTGATGGTCAGAACTGTAATTGTAGAAGATAAGTAACTGAAAGGAGGGAATAGTTATTTTCATTTCAGGAATGGACAATCCCAGGACATCAAGAAGGAAGAGCACGAATGGAACTTGGGAACCCTGCCTGAAGAAGCGGAGACAGCAGAGATGGTGGCAGAAGTGGTGACATGGAGCAGCTGTGGACTCTAGGCCCATGGGCTGAATGAGACTGTGTGCCTATGGGCTAGAGACTGGCTTTTGGACATTTATGTGTGCATCAAATATATAAGGAGAAAACGGGGCCAGCATTTTCAGTTGTATGTGTTATAGTTATATTATGTCAGGCTTAAGTATGATACAACCTAATATAGGCACAGTTAGCTGTACTCTTAGGGACACCCAGAAATGATACACTTTATGAGGATTTAAGACGAATGAATAAAGACGAGACCAATAAGTGTACATAGAAAAGAGGATTTGTGAGAAATAACTCTTGTGGTCCATCTTCAGGAATTCATAAGATTGCTAGATCTGGCAGACATATTGATTAAATCAAGCTATTCTGGGTCTAGGAAATTTAAATAAAAATACAGCCATTAAGACCCTGGGCAAGCCATTTTGGCTTCTCTGGGGAGAGGGGAATGTACTACTGTATATGGAGAACTGGAATTGGAAGAGAGGCTTCTGCGGGGGCCATGTGGCACATATGCCCCGTCTACTGGACTGAGCACCCAATTTAGCAAAATCAAATAAAGAAAACCTCACTCCCGCTAAAAAAAAACAAAAAAAAAAAGAAAATCTTTACCTGAAACTCAATCCTTCTCTTCCAAGTCTATGATCAGCAATAGGAAGAAGAGAGTAAGTTGTAATTACCTGATTCCCAATAAGACTATGGAGTCCTGGTATGGTGCTGTGGGCTAATGCATCAGACTGCAAAGTTGTTTGAACTGCAAGGTTGGTGGTTCAAGCTCACCAGCTGCTCCTTGGAAACCCAATGCAGGGTCGCTATGGGTTGGAATCAACTCAATGGCACTTAACAATAAGACTATGGTGAAAGGGTAGGTGATGAAAAAGCTTAACTCTTAGTTTATTTACTTCTCTATTGTTTTAATTTTTACGAGCATATTGTTATGTTGCATAATATCACTTTCCAAACGTCTCAAGAGGAATTAACATAATACCTGCATCTCAAAACTCCCATTTCCTTCTCCTTTCTTTTCTGAAGCCTTTCCTAAAAGGTCTCAAAGGCTAACTCTAACCTTGGTGTGGTACTGTAGGATTGGTAAGTACCATGGAGTCGGTTCCAACTCAGTGACCCTGCACAGGGTTTCCAAGGCTGTCAATCTTTACGGGATCAGAACGCCTCATCTTTCTCCCAAGTAACCGCTGGTAATTTCGAACTGCTGACCTTGAGGTTGGCAGCCCTACTCATAACCACTATATGCTACCAGAGCTCCTTCATTAGAGAGTAATGATTAAAAATCAAAGAGCAGCTTAGAGAAATGAGGGTCTTAGGAGTGTCCTAAAGATGCTCCATTTTACCAGGTGAACCTCATCTCTCTCTTCTCCACATACCCACCCCTACCTCTAACTATGTCCACCTTGTCAGGATAAATATTGGTTCAAAAAAGGTCGGTTTGAACCCTAGGGTCAGAAGTTCAAATCCATCAGCTACTCCTTGGAGATCCTATACAGCAAGGGTGGGGCATCATTTTTCTGCCAAAAACTATTAGAAACCATATACAGGGTCACTATGAGTCGAAACTGACTCGGGGACACTTACCAACAACAACATACTTGGTCAAACATTTCATTAACATGGCTGGAACTGCGTGCGGTTGCCTTGGCAGGGCCAGACCAAAAAATTTTGTGAGTCGGACGTTCCCCAGCCCTGCTGTACAGGGTCACGATGAGTTGACAGCACTTAACAACAACAACCCTTTTAACTAGAGCCACCAACCAGGCAAAAACACATTAGTCTTTCAGTATCTCAGACTCTCCCTTCCAGACAATAATCTGCAGAGAGACTTAGGTTTCTCGGTAACATCAAAATAGTAAACCAAGGTAAGAACTGAAATAAAGGAGTATCTGGAATAAGTGCGAGAAACCAGAACAAGGGTCTGCAAACATTTTCTGCAAAGGGCCAGTCACACAGGAACTGATGAAAATCCTCAACTCTGCCATTAGAGCACAAACGCAACCATGAGGTTATTGTTGTTGTTAAGTGCACCCGAGTCTGTTCTGACTCACAACGACACTGTATAGGGTTTCCAAGGAACGGCTGTGTTCCACAAATAATATGTAACAAGCAGAGCTATGTTCCAAATTTTATTTATGGCCACTAAAATGTGAGTTAAAAAAATTTTTTTTCACATATCACAACATTATTATTCTTTCAGCTTATCTTCAATCACTTAAAAACAAAAAGCAAGAACAGAAAACCATTAACTCTTGGGCCATACAAAAGCAGGGGACAGACTACACACAGTAGTTTACATTAGAAGGTAATTATATAAATCTCTTAAGAGAAAGAGTATAGATAAGGAAATAAAGGAATAAAATACTATCTAGATTCTATGCACACAAAAAATATTTTAAGAACTTTGAAAAATATAGTTAGTGAACCACAGCACCAATGCCACTAAACAGAGAAGTTGTCTCTCAAAAGGTTCATGGACTTTATGATATTAAAATGGATACCAATAATTTAGAAAACAAAAGAAATCAAACTCATTGCTATGACGTTGATTCTGACTTGGTGGACAGACAGAGTAAAACGGCCCCATAGGGTTTCCAAGGCTGTTGTCTTTATAGAAGCAAATTGCCACATCTTACTCCCAAATAGCGGCTGGTGGGTTTTAACCACTGACCTTTCGGTTAGCAGCCAACAGCCACTGCACCACAAGAGTTCTCTTCCGGGTCATTAGGGAAGTAAAAATTATAATCACAGTAAGATACCACTACCTAACCAAAAACAAAACTCACTGCTATCAAGCTGATTCCAACTCATGGCGACCATACATACTGTTCCCAACACTGTAAACTTCAACAGGACCAGATGGACTCATCTTTCCCCCACAGAGCAGCTGGTGGGTTTGAACTTTTAACCTTGCAGTTAGCAGTCCAACACCAGTGCTATAAGGGCTCCTAGATACCACTAACCCAAACCAAAGCCATTGCCATCAAGTCAATGCCAACTCGTTGTTGTTAAGTGCTGTCTCATAAAGACTCTATACAGGGTTTTTGAGGCTGCAAGCAAGCCTCCTGCCTAAAGTCACTTAGCTTTACGTGCTCCATGGGTTGGGAAGCTGACTGCTCTGTCTCGTGCTCTGGTTTTTAGTCCTGCTGCTGCTCCCCAGCCACTTATCCAGAATCACAGCTTCTGTCCTTAGGTCGGGGAGGTTCCGTGCATAGGAATCACAGGGTCCACGCCTAACTCCTTCTTCTTGATAGTACTGAGAGCCCCCTCTCCTGATTCTAGAATGACTCATTTTATACCCAAGCTAGCGTTTCATGTTTTTACAATTACAATTAAGTCTGCTAACATCCACAGCTGAATCAAGTTATCCTATCAGTATCTTCTCCCTCCTTTTCTTACCCAGACTCATCAGGCAAAGAGTTGTTTGGTGGGAGTTATAAAGACTAAGGTTAGAAGAGAGACATTCAATAATTCATTACATCACATATATTATTGTTGTTGTTATTGTTAAGTGCCATCGACTCAGTGCTGACTCACAGCAACCTTGTACAGGGTTTCTAAGGAGCAGCTAGTGAGTTTGAACCACTGACTTTGTGGTTCAAACTGACCTTGTGGTTCAGTGCTTACTCAAATTCCACTGCTGTGGAGTCAATTCCAATTCAAGTGACCCTATAGACAGGTATGGATTACAACTCAATGTAAAGAAAACAAAAATCTTTATCACTGGATCAATAAACAACATTCTTATCAATGGAAAAAAGATTGAGGTTGTTAAGGACTTCATTCTTCTTGGATCAACTATCAACACTCACAGAAGCAGCAGTCCAGAAATCAAATGACGTATTGCATTAGGCAAATCTGCTGCACAAGACCTTTTTAAAGTGTTGAAGAGCAAAGATGTCAGCTTGAGGACTAAGGTGCGCCTGACCCAAGCCATGGTATTTTCAGTAACCTCATATGCATGTGAAAGCTGGACAGTGAATAAGGAAGACTGTAGAAGAATTGATGCTTTTGAGTTATGGTGTTGGAGGAGAATATTGAAAGTGCCATGGGCTGCCAAAAGAACCAATAGACCCATTTTGGAAGAAGTGCAGCTAGAGTGCTCCTTCAGGGCCAAGATGGCCAAACTTCATCTCTCATACTTCAGACATATTGTCAGGAGGGACCAAGTCACTGGAGAAGGATATCTTGTTTGGTAAGGTGGAGGGTCAGAGAAAAAGAGGAAGACCCCCAACGAGATGAATTAGCCAAGTGGCAGCATCGATGGACTCAACTGTGGCAACAGTAGTGAGGTTGGCCAAGGATCGGGCAGAGCTTCGTTCTGCTGTGCATAAGGTCGCTATGGTTCGTTACTGACTCCATGGCACCTAACAACAACAACACAGAGTAGAACTGTACCATAGAGTTTCCATGATTATGGAAGGTCAGCACAAAAAGAGGAAGACTCCCCAATGAGATGGATTGACACTGTGGCAAGCAACAATGGGTTCATCGCCTTAGCATCTACTGCCCCTAATCAGCCATTGTAGACCTATGGAGCACAGTTCTTCTCTGACACACATGGGGTCTCCACTGAGTCAGAGCTGACGTCACCATTTAAAAAAATAATAATCTAAAACTGGATTATGGTGGTATTTGAACAACTCTACAAATTTAAAAATTATTGAACTGTACACTTACTATGGGTGAATTTAACGGTATAGAAATTATACGTCAATAAAACATTTTAGAAGGGAAGGAGGGTCCCGGCAGTGCAGCAGGCCTACCAGACAGATAGCTCACAGATCTACTTTCCTCCAGGCATACCCCAGGTTCTGCACCTTTGCTCTGGCTACTCCTTAACTTCCTCCTCAAAACTTCTCCATCACTCCCTGCACTTCTTCCCATCCCACCTCACACCCAAAGAGATTACTTTTCCTTTGAGCCTTCCCAGTGCTCTGTATTCAACACTTTTATATTATTCTCCTTTACTGCTATTCTAATTCTGTGATTAATTCCTTGAGGAAATAACTGTGCTTTATTCATCTATCTACTCTTTGGTACACTCAATGAATTTTTGTAAAAATGAGTTACAAAAAATACAGAGAACAGGCACTACCTAAGCTAGATCCTTTTCTACATTAGCATGAAGCGTGGAAAAATAAAATAAAAATATAAATTACAGTTTTGAAATTCATATCACCCCCTTTGCACCACTAAGTAACAAACCATTATCTAAATCCCTTCCAATTTCTCAGAAAACATTTCTTGCTTATTCATTCCATAGTTTTCCAATTTAATCAGGCAAATTCAGAAATCACAAGCCACATTTCAAAACAGAGCATCAGGAAACTTTTGACAACTGTGTATGAAATTTGTAAGTCCAAAAGGCAGTGGAACTTAATGAGACAAAAGAAAATATGTCTCCATGAACCTCAACCAAAGACCCAAAAAGTATCATCCCAAAAAGATTTTCTAATAAAATCCTAGGTAAACTGAAGATCCTCATCTGTGACAAAGACTACCTTTTTATCTCTTATTGGTCACTCTTACTGAAAATAAAGAATACAGACACACAGAGACTTTGAAGCTTAGAAACAACTCTACAGCATCTCAAATGCTGGACGTCAGTTCTACTTCTTAAATAAGTGACTTCTGAAAATTATCTGCTCTTGTTTTTATAGAACGTAAGACAATGCAATTTATTTCTGAAATCACAATTTGCGTCAAATGGAATTTAACACTCCCCAAAATGATTCACAGAAGATAGTGTACATAAAGGCCAAACACTGCTGAGGTCAAAGAAGCTGACTCAAGACTTTGGAAAAACAAGCTTTAAAACAGTGAAGCAGTCACTTCAAGGAATTAAAAGCTGTCTTCAATGAAGAAATCACTGGGAATTTAATTCACTTTTATGTGAAACAGCAAGTACTAACTGTTACTTAACAATGTGAGCTGATTACCCATGCCTGGGATAGAGGCACACGCTGACACTTAGGAGAAACTGACGCACCACTCGGGTTCAGATTTAGACTTCCCAGTATGAATTAAACATCTATAGTAAACATCCGTGATTTTATTAAATAAATATAAGCCACCACATTTTGATGGAAAGAGGTTCACCCTCAAGAGGGGAAGAATAAAAAAAAGAAAGAAAGAAAGCCACCGAGAGCATTTTAACTTTTCAACATTTAATGATTGATTTCCCAAATATGGAAACATTTACTGGGTGTCTACTATGTAATCAACTGCTTTACATATAAAAAAATTAAAAAGTAAATTAAACTCAGTGTCATCCCGAGGAGAAAGATTCTGGGTTTGAACTGCAGACTGTGGTTAGCAGTCCAGTCCAGAGCTTATCCTACAGCACCACAAGAGCTCCTACAATATCTCATTTAATCCTCATAAGAATCCTATTAGGAGTTCTAAAGATGAAACATCTGAGGAACAGGAGGACAAAGTAAAATTTAACTAACAACAGAGTTAACATGTATGTTTTTTCCCACTATCTCAATCATTTCTCTGGGCTATTATGAGTCTGAATCAACTGAATGGCAGTAGGTTTGGTGTTTGCTTATGGTAGCTAAGCGGAGTAGTTTATCCACTAAAATAGCTCTAGAGTCCTGGTGTGGCACTGCGGGTTAATGCACTGGACTGCAAGGTCTGTTTGAAACACAAGGTCAGCGGTTCAAGCTTACTATCTGCTCCTCAGAAACCCTATACAGAGTCACTATGAGTCAAAACCGACTCAACGGCGCTTGGAAACAATAATGACAGCTACCAGTTAATTAATTACAAGACACATGACACTATTGCAATTTCTCTATTAAAATATCTTACTAGATAAGTGATTGAATATTTCTAAAAGCCACTTGTAATATTACTTTACGTTGTGCATAAAATTACATTTCATTAGAATTGGTAGAAGACTGCAAACTCCTTGAGGCAAGACTCAAGAAATATTTGTACAATTAAAAAATAACATGCCATTCTGAAGTCCATGACTTGTCCAAACTTGTGCTTCTGAATTTCCATACACTGTGCTACGTCCCTTTGGTACGCGTCATTTTCTATTTGTATTAAAATTATTTCTGTGCATGTTTTATCTTCCTTAGCACACTTCAGGCAACTTTATAAACTCCAAAGAACCTAGAATAACAGGTACTCAAAAATGGCTAAATGAAGGAAACAACTCCTCTTTGTTGTTTACTTCTCCCATATAGATGCTCCAAATCAATGTGGTTAATAAAAAAGAAAGAAGTTCTACAATAATAGTGAGATTCTCAGGGCACAATCCGCCTTGAATCGAAGTTGATTTCTGTCATCAGGTTCAAATTATGAGCGGCAGATAAAGCAGATGGAGAGCAGCTTTCATCTTCATGCTAAGTTGATCCTACTCTGGTGAAAACACAGAAAAATTGTTTGGACAAGCCAACTGAACAAACATGATATTGGATGTCTAGAGGAAAGTCATTCTTAAAGAGTCTTCTTTCCACTAGATGGCTAGCTGAACTTTCACTGAGAATCAGTCCAAAGGAAAGGGATCACTTTGTGTTACTACACTAGGCCAAAGAGGGGGCAAAGGAGGCAAACTCAATCAACAGGGAGGGCTTTTTTGTGTGTGTGTGGGGGGGAGAAATTCCCTCTTTTTCAAAAGGTCTCTTGTTTTGGAACTACTTACTTCGTCCTCTTCCCATTTCATTTATTCATACCATTTTTAATATATAAGTTGCCTTTAACTCTTGTACTCCTCTCCCTGTATCTGTCCCTCTGCCTCCATCAACATTTCTGCAACCTCCCTCTTACTGTATATTGCCTTCCCTTCACCCACATTAATACGTCTCAAACAACATCATAACACATACTAAGCAATGCAGAGTTATTTTCATAGAACTGATGAAAATGTGCCAAAGTTCTTATCAAAGTTCATTCAAACCGACTAGTCATATAATTCCAGAAGAAAGCAATCAGGAGTTTATTTTGCTCACCTAAAAGTAAAAATTTAACTACACAGACTGATTCCTATTTTTATGAGCAACTCCGAGATAAAGGCAAACATTAATTATTAAATGTTGCCAAATAGTTTTCCATTATGTCTAGTGTGTTTTGATCCATATAGTTAGCTTTTTATACTTGACCATTTGAAGTGAGTCATTTAGGGCTGCTTAAAACCACTGTTTATAATCATGCTCATTCTAGAAGTTTTGGAAAAATCTGAAAACATTTGTTTCTTTGTAATCTTTAAAAATTCTCTATGCAAATATATTATTGCAAAAATTGGTATCAGATTACAATGAATAACATACATCATATTGTGATAATTTCTCCATGTTATTAAATGTTTTGAAAACATTTTAATACCTACATTATTTCATCATTTGAATACAACACATTTCATGTAACCACTCATTCTCCTTTTACTGAACATGTAAATTGTTTCTATTATTTTGCTTCTATAAACAATATTTTGGAAAATATCTGTTTATGTACAAAGTGGCTTCAAAAACTTCATGGAAAATCCTATTATATTTTAACAATTACCTACGAATTTTATGAAGCCCCCTCAGACTTCTGTGTCACAAAAGATGGCCAGAAGAATAATCACAAGGACCCAAATGAAATGTTTACCGGTGGGGCGTGTGCAGCCCCACTATCAGTGGGTGTCTATCTCTTCATACCTAGATCAACAATGAATCCGGACCACTAAAAATCTGTTTTGCTAATTAACTGGTATCTTCTTATTTTAATTTGCATTTCTTTTACTCCTGAGGTGACACTTTAATTCACTTTCTAAATTTTAAGTGGTTGTTTTGAGTCAGAAGCCTGTTTCCATTAGTATGACTGTTGTTGTTGTTAAGTGCCATCGAGTGGGTTCTGACTCATATCGATGCTACATAGGGTCTCAAAGGAGTGGCTGGTAAGTTTGAACTGCCGATCTTGCAGTTCAAACCAACCTTGTGGCCCAGCGCTTACCCTACAGCAGCGTGCATTAGCATTAGACAAGCCTTTTAAAAACTTTAGTTGTAAAACTTTCACCTCATTTTAAGCAATCGTATTTCTATACCACAATATAATCCATTTGGCAATCCTCAAACAAATTAACCACAGCAAAGAAAGAGCAATATCTTTATAAAAAGGAGTTTCATAATCATTTAAATTAACTTAAAAAGCACAATACAATTAAAATGCTAAGTTAATAATACTTCATTAAATCCAATAGCCAAAAACAATGCAAAATTCCCCATTTTACAAGAAGAAACACATTCCATTCATCTATCTTTTGTAAAATTATAAACATTTCTTTTTATAAGATGTAACTCAAAGTGAGTTACTACAGAATTAGCTTCAGTATGCCCAAACAATAGAGTTAGGCCAGACCCTCATTAATCCGTGAGCATAAGCAAGTGCTCTTGCTTTTCACAGTCCCAGCTTCCTGTAAACGACTCATCAGGAACAAATACCAGCTAAAACAGCAGAATGAAGTTAGTTGCTCAGTGATACGTTACGACAACACCACAACATGGTGTTGCCTGTTTCAGGATGCAGTATTTGATGGAGAAAGGAAAACACAGATGTGGTGGTGGTGGTGATTTACCGTGGAGTCGGTTCCGACATAGTGACTGTGCACAGGATTTCCAAGGCTATAAATCTTTACTGGAGCAGAAAAGAAAGCCTCATCTTTCTCCCGAGGAATGGCTAGTAGTTTTGTACTGCTGACTTTGAGGTTTGCAGTCTAATTCACAACAATTAGGCTACTACAGTTCCTTAATACAGATATAAAAATGATCTAATCAATCTGAGGAATCCTGGTGTGGCGCTGTGGGTTAATGCGCCAGACTGCAAAGCCATTTGAACTGCTAGGTCAGCAGCAGTTCAAGCTCACCAGCTGCTCCTCGTAAACCCTATACAGGGTTGCTATGGGTCGGAACCGACTCGATGGCACTTAACAACAACAACAATCAATCTGATAGGAAGCTTCTGTTCAGCCATTTAAAATTATGTTGCATTTAAGACATGACATTAAATGGGAAACAAAAAGACACAACAATGTGAAATCTCAATTATATTCAAAGTAAATAAATAGATTTAAATATGCATTAAAGGAAAAAGTTGGTTGGTTATGTGACATGGAGTCAGTTCTGACTCACAGTGACTCTGCACAGGGTTTCCGAGGCTGTAAATCTTTATGGGAGCAGAAAGCCTCGTTTGTCTCCCACAGAATGGCTGGTAGTTTCGAACTGCTGACCTTGAGATTAGCAGCCCAACTCATAACCAGAGCTCCTTGGAGGAATAAGAGATAGGTCAATATGTTAACAGAAATTTTATCTCTTTGTGGTAAAAACACAGACCAAGAAAAATAGGAATGGCATTGCTTTCAACAGTTAAATATTGATGGTCTCACTGCAATAACATTATGTATTGATGTAACACCACAAAAAGCTTTCACGATGCATGAGTTACTGTCCTTCCAATAAGCTCGCAGTCAGCACTTCTGTTATCAGGCACTGTGCAGGGCTTTCCACATGGAGGAGTTCGTGTAACCCTGTCACAACCTTACAATTATTGTGACTATTTTCATTTTAAAGATGAGGAAGCTGAGGCTTACAGATAAAGAAGTTTTTCTGTGTTCCAAAACCAAACCCGCTACAGTCAAGTCAATTCTGACTCACGGTAACCCGGTGTGTTACAGAGAAGGATTGGGCGCCATAGAGTGTTCTTAGATATAACCTTTATGGGAGCAGATTTATTCAATAACGTAGTGGGGTGAGTTTGAACTGCCAATCTTTAGGTTATTGTTGTTGTTGTTAAGTGCCACCGAGTTGGTTTCAACCCATAGCGACCCTGTTAGGGTTTCCAAGGGGCAGCTGGTGAGTTTGAACTGCCAACCTTGCAGTTCAAACGGCTTTGCAGTCTGGTATTAACCCACCGTGCAGAGAGCAAACTGGGTCAGCCAGAGAGCTGTGCTCAGTGTTACACAGCTACTAAGTGGAGGAGCCTGGATTCAAGCCCAAGTGTCTGATATCAAGGCTCACACTTTTACTGAGAGCAAGACATCTGCATTGTCTCCATTAATAACCAGACAACCCCAAGAATGTAAACTTACATAACAGTCCAGACATATATTTCATCAGGCAACCAGCTTCCTGGCCTACAACACAATTTACTCTTAGACCAAAAGTTTGAAAATCCTGCCTGAATGGAAGTAAAGTAGTATTTGGTCCACTTTTCATGTGTAGTTTTATCAGCAAATGTGGTATCAAATAATAAAATTATCTCACTAAAAACTGCTAAAATCTGTGGAGGTTTAAGGTCCTGGTTTCATGCGACATCTCAGTTAATTGGCCTAATAACATGCTTAGAAGCTTCTGTTCTATCTCCTAGTTTGGTGCATAATGCATGGGGTCTTAAAAACTTGCAATCTGTCATTCAAGATACAATGGTCGTGGTGGTGGTTATGTGGTGTGGAGTCTCTATTCATGTGGAGAAACACAAGAAGATGAAAAATCAGAAACAGGAGGGGGAAATGGACTATGTGGCTAATTGTGAACAACTGTCTTTTTTGCCATGAGACCAAAAGAACTAGATGGTGCCCAGTTACCATTACTGGACATTTTGATTAAAGAGTCTAGAAAATAATCCTGAGCAAAAAGGGGAAACAGAAGAACAGCATTTTAAATTCTCATGAACTCCACAATTTCTTGTGCCATGTTGTTGTTGTTGTTGTTGTTGTTAAGTGCCATCAAGTTGGTTCCGGCCCACAGCGATCCTGTATAGGATTTCCGAAGAGCAACTGGTGAGCTTGAACAATCAACCTTGCAGTTCAAACCGACTTTGCAATCTAACGCATTAACCCACAGTGCCACACCAGGACTCCTTGTGCCGTAGAGGCTGACTAAACCCCTGAAATGATTAATGAGATCATCTTTATACCTTAAACCAAAAATATCTCCTCAAGGATTCTTAAAACTAAACAATAGTTTAGCTTAACTAGTAAAGAATGTTTGCCTTGAACATTTTGTGCTCTTTCAAGATCTATCTAAAAGGGGACTTCAAAAAGTTTGTGGAAAAATTCCATTATCTTTTCATTCCATGTTTCCATGAATTTTTTAAAGTGCCCCCACATATATGGGATCAAAATGACAACAGTAACTTGAAAGAATACATAGGAAACTTTGGGGGCAATGTTAATAGAGGAGGAACAACTCGAGGGAGCAAATAACTGCACAACTTGAAGAATGTAATCAATGTGATTGAATTGTACAAGCAGAAACTGTCAAATACACTGTTCTGCTGTGTACTCTCAACAACAAAAATAACATCAATTCTCTTGAAAACTAAAACTCCCAAATCCAGGATAACTATCTCTGCCTCACAATCTGAAAACACATGTTGAGAGCACCAATGTGAAATAGTGATCACCAACCAAAGCACAAAGTCCAAGTTAGTTCAAAATGAACACACTGGAGTTCAGAACACATCAATTCAAACTCAATATTCAATTCAAACAAATCAATTCAAGCACAGTCAATATTGGAAAAGGAAATTGTTTTAAGAAGACATGCTAAAAACCATCCTATTCAAACTGTGTTACTCTAACTCATTTGCTTTGCATATAATATTGCCTTGTGAAGCTAAAGACACAGAAACTTAACATAGGAAGAAAACAACAAAAAGCAAACCTTCTGAAATATTTTACAGTTCAGTTCAGTGCCTCAGAGATATTCCAGACCATCACAATAAAGTATCTCAAGAGAGTCCCAGAATGTTATGGTTTCCTAGTGCATATAAAAGTTTTGTTCACACTATTCTGTAGTCTGAAGACCATGGATGAATTGATGCATTTGAGTTATGGGGCTGCAGAAGATGATTGAAAGTGCCATGGACTGCCTGAAGAACAAACAAATCTGTCTTGAAAGTACAGCCAGAGTGCTCCACAGAAGTGAGGATGTTGAGACTTCATCTTTCACACTTAGGACATGTTGTCAGGAGGGACCAGTCCCTGGAAAAGGACATCATGGTTGGTAAAGTGGAGGGTCACTGAAAACAAGAACACTTCCCAACACGACAGACTGATAAAGTGGCAGCAACAATGGCTTAAACGTAAGAACTGCAAGGATGGCTCAGGACCAGGTAGGGTTTCATTCTGCTGTGCAAAGGGTCGCTAAGGGTCGGACTCTATGGCACCGTTATAACAACAACATACTGTAGTCTATTAATCATGTAATAGCATTATGAAAATGTGTGAAATACTGTGAGAACTACCAAAACACAACACAGAGACACAATGTAGGAAAAATGCAGGGGTGCCGGCCACTGTCCAGGGTCAGATAACGACCCTGCGGCTACAGTAGAAAGTCTACCAAAGAAGTCATGTGGACACGTAACAAAACACAAATGCAAAGAAAGTGCTTTCCTGTTTGTCAGACTCTTGAGGTTATACTAAAAGCATTCAACCATTGGATGAAGAAGAGAACTCTCAAACAGTATCATCAGCTACTAGAACTTTCCTCACTGTCCCAAGATCCAGACCTACATCCAGAATCCCACTTTGTAGAAGGTCAGTGCAGGTTCCAAACCCTTCCTACTCCCTCTCCCCGCAAAAAAGGCAATATATGGGAAGCACAAGAAAGCACAGGATAATAAAATGAGGTGCGTTTCTCTCCCAGAGCAACTCTATTCAGCACTGTACTCTAGACTGTGTATGTTTAGGGATTTGTTGTTGTTAAGTGTCGTCAAGTTGGTTCTGACTTATAGCAATCCTGTATAGAGTTTGCAAGGAGCAGCTGGTGGGTCTGAAGCGCTCTTGCTTTTAGCAGCCCAGTGCTTATCCTACAGCGCCACAGCAGGACTTAAGAGTGCTGATTTATGCCCAAGTGAGCAGTCTAACAGCCTAACATAGTTCAGAGTGTGAAGGAAATGACTACATTCATGCATGTGAAACTGAACAAAAACGAAATTGGGAAATTAGTCAATGTCTTTAAAAGATGGTTTTCTTTTGTTAGTACTTAATCCCAAGGACATAAATCAAGGCCAAGAACCTGTTAAGGAGTTCTGATTAATAATGGCTATTAAAAGAGCTGTCCTCAAGAATCATTCCCACCCCCTCCACACTCAGAGTAGACTGGGATGGGCAACTTGGGCTACCCAAAATGGGGGGTGGGGGCTACAAAGGCAAGAAGTGACTGGTTTACAAGCTTTCAAGAGGGAACCTAGATCCAGAGGGCCTGGAGGAAGGTAGAATCTCCAGTGAGTAGTATTCAATCTGACTAGGCGGAGCTGATGCAATGAAATATAGACGGGTCTCTTATAATACAATAGTGAATAATTGTTATCAGGACTGACTGTGAGGGTTGGAAATGTAAAGGTAGATGTTTTATAGCAAGGAGGGGAGTGACTGACTTTTCAGTTTAGGAGCAGAGGTCCCTAGGACCATCAAGGGAGAAGAGCAGAGAGCGGGACCCTACCCAGAGAAGCAGTGATGCCTGAAATGGAGCCAGAGATGATGATGTTGAGCTATGGAGCAGCTGGAGACTCTAGACCCAGAGAGGGAGAGTGACTGTGTGCTGAAGACCTGGGGGGCATGAGGGAAGGATTGCATGGAGGGGATTGTAACCATGGAAATGAGATGATATACGATAGAATGAATGTAAGACTAATGTTCTCCCATGTATACTATCACATAATTCACAATAAATCATTTAAGAAAAAAAAAAAAGAGCTGTCCTTAGTAACAAGAAAAGCCATATAGCTCAAAAATCAATAGTTTGTAGATTCCTAATGTAAACCAGTGGCTGAATTAGATGTTTGATAAATATTAATGCAAACATAATTTTCGAATGCATAAAGTTCAAACCACTTACATCAGGACTCAAATATAGTCCTAACTTTCTTACTTCTGAACTAACTTACCTTTCCACTTCCATCTGCCACTACTCTTCTTTGTCCCTGCTCACATTCATTTCCCTCAAGTGGAAACGGCCTTTCCCATCACTATCTCTACTGTTGTTGTTGTTAAGTTTCATCAAGTCAGTTGCAACTCACAATGACCCTGTATAGCATTTCCCAGGAGCAGCTGGTGAGTTTGAACAGCCCACCTTGTGGTTCAAACCAACTTTGCAGTCCAGCACTTAACCCGCAGCGCCAAGTCATCAAATCAATTTTCTCAACTGACAGCTCCTCCATGTAACAGAGTGAAACTGCTCTACTGAGTTTCTTAGGGGGCAATAGCCTGGTTTTTCTCCTGTGCAGCCACTAAGTGGGTTTGAACCCCAACTTTCTGATTAATAGTGAATAACTTAACCATTTTGCCACCTGGGCTACTCATCCCTATCTCTACTAGCAGAAAATTTATTCATCTCTTAAGGTCCTTCCTCAAAGGCCAACTTATCCTTGAGCTTCTCCCCTCCCTGCCCAGAAATTTCCTAAAAGCTTTCTTTTAGTATGTCAACATACCAACTTTTCCAATAACCATTTACAATGTATTCTCCCCTGCCTAACTGCCAATCTACCACTCATCTATTAGTTTGCTGTATTGTGGTGACCTGTGAAGAATTAAAAACACTTAATTGTGCACATGCAGAACCTGTACATAGACCAAAAGGCAGTCAGTAGAACAGAACAAGGGGTACTGAATGGTTCCAAATCAGAAAAGATGTGCATCAGCGTTGTATTTTTCACCATACTTATTCAATCTCTATTCTGAACAAATCATTTGAGAAGATGGACTGTATGAATAAGAATGCAGCATCAAGATTGGAGAGGGCTCATTAATAACCTGCAATTTTCAGATAATACAACTTTACCTGCTGGAAGCAAAGAGGACTTAAAATACTTGCCAATGAAGATCAATGACTACAGCCTTCAATATGGATTGCATCTCAAAACACAAACAAAAATCCTCACAACTGGACCAATAAAGAACATCATGATAAATGGAGAAAAGGTTGAAGTTGTCAAGGATTTCATTTTATTTGGATCCACAATCAACACCTATGGGATCAGCAGTCAAGAAATCTAATGACAAATTACATTGGGCAAATCTGCTGCTAAAGACCTCTTTAAAGTGTTACAGCGCAAAGATGTCACTTTGAAACTAAGGTGCACCTGACTCAAGCTATCGTATTTTCAATGACCTCATGTGCATGTGAAAGCTGGACAATGAATGAAGAAGAATAGAGAATTGATATATTTAAATTATGGTGCTGGCAAAGAATATTTAAAGTTACCATGAACTGCCAGAAGAACAAACCAATCTGCCTTGCACGAAGTAAAGCCAAAATGCTCCTTAGAAGTGAGGATGGTGAGAGTTTGTCACAATACTTTCGACATGTTAGCAGGAGGGACCGGTCCCTGGAAAAGGACATCATGATTATTAAAGTGGAGAGTTAGTGGAAGACGCGAAGACCTTCCTGAGATGGACTGACAGTGGCTGTAGCAACAGACTCCAACCTAACACCACAGTGAGGGCCACACCAGGATTCTCTCTCTCTTTATACATGTAACTTTCACATGGAATAGTACAGTAGCTAAATAACTTTGAGTAGTTTGAGGTTCAATTTCCCACTTTGCCATTAATTCACTGTGCAGACTTGAGCAATTTACTTTCTGGACTTAAGTTACCTGATTTTTAAATTAGGAATAATACTATTTATTGTATTGGGTTGTTTCAGGGAAAATTAAAAAGCCCAGTACCTAGAATCCTGTAAATACTTAATAAATGTTGCTACAGTTATTATTTAAGGAGCTCTGGTAGCGTAGTGGTTACGAATCGGGCTGCAAACCTCAAGGTCAGCAGTTCGAAACTACCAGTGATTGATTCCACAGGAGAAAAATGAGGCTTTCTGCTCCTGTAAAGATTTACAGCCTCGGAAACCCTGTACAGGGTCACTATGAGTTGGAACCAACGTCATGGCACACCACCATCACAGTTATTATTTAAGAAACCCTGGTGGTGCAATGGTTAAGTGCTTGGCTACTAACCAAAAGATTGGCGGTTCGAACCCACCCAACAGTTCATGGAAAAAAAGACCTGTCAATTTGTTCCCATAAAGATTGGCCGTCTTTACAATCCAATGGAACGGTTTTACTCTGTCATATAGGGTTGTCCTTGTGTGGCACCATAGGATAAGCACTAGACCTCAAGGTCAGTTTGAACTGCAAGGTCAGTGGTTCAGACTCACCAGCTGCTCCTCAGAAACCCTGTATAGGGTTGCTATGAGTTGGAACCGACTCAACAGCACTTAACAACAACCTGTGTAGTAGTTAAGGTTCTGTATTAGCTTGACTAGGCCAGGATTTCCAGTGTTTTAGCAGTTAAGATGTGCTTATTCCCATGGTGATGAAACCTAGTACAGACATAGTTAACTCTATGATGAGTGGCTATGAGCAGCCAATTAATTAAAGCAATGATTCCTTGGAGGTGTGACTTGCTCCCGATATAATGGACACATGGGAAAGATTCTCTCTCTCTCTCTTTCTTCCACTGGGGACCTGGGACTCTAAAATTGTAAGTCATTTTCTTGATAATCAACATATAAATATATATGTTGTTGTTGTTATGTGCCGCAGAGTCGGTTCCGACTCTTAGTGACCCCGTATAGCATAGTGTTTCTGAGGCTGTAAATCTTTCCAAATGCAGAAAGTCTCATCTTTCTCCTGTGGAGCAGCTGGTGGGCTTCAACTGCCAACCTGTGGTTCCCCCTTCAGTGTTTACAGAGCCGCCACACTCCCCATAACAACAACTACACCGTTAACATTACACAAAACTCTTCCTATTTGCTAGATTCCAAGTCTATTTAGACAATAATCTACATAGAACCTGAAGCTAGCATTTTAATATTTTATCTCAAATCACTTCTATAAAGTTCAATTACATAACTGGTGGGAACTGACATCTTAAAGCTCAGCAAACAGATGCAAATGGAGCCCCGGTGGTACAGTGGTTAAGCAGTTCAGCTCCTAACCAAAATGTTAGTACTTCAAATCCACCAGCCACTCCAAAGAAGAGAGACGTGTGCATTTGTTTCCATAAAAACTGCAGCCATGAAAACCCTCTAGGGCAGTTCCACTCTGTCCTAATGGTCACTACTAGTTGGGATGAACTCAGCAGCAACAGGTTTGGTTTTTTAACTGATTCAAAAGAACAGCTACTTCAATACATATCAAAGTTCGACTTCTTTCTAGTTTATAATCATCGGCAGGGCATACGCCCAGCTTCCTTGTAATATATCAACTACCTTCACAATGCATCACTTACAGAGTTACTACCAACATATATTACAACCCACATGTTTCCAGCACCTAACCACCAAAGGCCTCTGTTCAAGTACTGAAGCAGGGTGATTTTTTCATTATAGCTGCAGTGATATATTTAAGAGACCTACATTAACACATCCCACAGACATGTTATATGCCACAAACCAGGGAGTAATCATACTATGCTGCAGGTCGGTGTGGTGCTGTAGGATAAGCACGGGACTGCGAGGTTGTTTCAACCGCAAGGCTGGTAGTTCAAATTCACCAGTCATTCCTCAGAAACCCTATACAGGGTCACTATGAGTTCCAACTGACTCCATGGCACTTAACAACAACAAAAGCCTTCAGTAATGAGATTGCTCAGGAAAAGCAAAAACTGATGTTCGCGGTGCCATTCTAATGGATTCCCACAGGCTTGTATACTCGCTCCATACTTATCAACATGGTCAGATTCCAAAGACCAGAACACTATGCAATCACAGAGGATAACCATATCATTACGTAACTGCCAAATTATATCATTATATAACTGCCAAACCACTGAGCATCATGGTTCTGAAAAGCTGACACATAACCCGAACCATCGCAGCTAGCACGATTCTTACCTTGGCATTTTTATGTGGTTAATGATCAAAATAGTTGTATAATAAATATTTATTGTCATAAACATGGACTATCAAGTAACAAACAAGCTAGTCAATATAAGGAGTAGGTATATTAGAAAGGCTATTCATTTAACATTTAAAGGAGAGAGATTAAAGTTAGTTTCAAACCAGTTTAGACAGCACCTAATAACCCTATGTTGTTGTTCTTGTTAAAGTTGTTCAAGTCAGTTCTGACCCATAGTGACCCTGTATAGGGTTTCCAAGGAGCAGCTGGTGAGTTTGAACTGCTGACCTTGCAGTTCAAACTCACTTTGCAGTCCAGCACATTAACCCACAGTGCTGCAGCCAGAGAACCATATGCAGGGTTGCTATGGGTCAGAACTGACTCGACGGAACTTAACAACAACAATAACAAAAAAACAGCTTAGACAAATAATCA
>NW_006408521.1:30203122-30204246 GCF_000296735.1 Chrysochloris asiatica | reverse complement strand
AGACCCTAAAAGACAATCACCAAGACATATAATAATCAAGCTCTCCAAAATCAAAGATAAGGGCAGAATCCTGAAAGCAGCTAGGGAAAAGAGAAGCATAACACACAAAGGCAAGCAAATCAGATTAAGCTCGGATCTTTCAACAGAAACCATGCAGGCACGAAGGCAATGGGGAGACATATATAAAACCCTGAAAGAAAAAAACTGCCACCCAAGAATCCTCTATCCAACAATGCTGTCAATCAAATATAATGGTGTAATCAAAACATTCCAGGATAAACAGAAGCTAAGGGATTTTGCCAAAGCCAACCCTGCTATGAAAAACATCCTAAAGGAAACTCTATGGACTGAGAACCAATAAGAGCAGATAACAGCTAGAGAATGACATACGTGGCAGTACCACCCTGAACTCAATCTACAAATGGAAGAGTCAAGAACAGAATAAAATTATAAGAACAGAGGATCTGGGAAGTCAGTCTATGATCAAAACAATTACAATGTGAAAGAAGGTAAACACAGAGGAACAGAAATCCAGGTGATGGGAAGGTCAGGTAGATTACAGGATAAAACAGACTGTCTTAAATGGAGGGAGGAATTAATGGAATACAAAGTAACCACAATAATGGGGTTAGGGTGGGGGGGTTTAGTTTGGGTGTTGGTGAGGGCAATACAAGATGGGGGAGGAAGCGGAAGAACAAGATAGATAGGGGAACACTGGGACAGGTTTGCATGTCCTAAGTAGGACAGAGGTAAATAGTGATGCATGCTCAACCTTGGAACAACAGGACTCTGGGATACAGGGATCTAGGTATAGCTTGAAGAGGGAAATAATACTAAAATGCCTGACTGTCTTACAAATATTACTTTCCCTTGCCTACTACTGTAAAATAGACACTTGAGTGGGATAGAAAGGAATGCTGGGAAACATGATTACAGAAAACTTGTAAGCCCATCTTCAGCCTATAACTGATTGTAATACCTAAAATGGGTTCTAGAACTTGCCCAGTGAAACAGGACTCACAATAGAGCCTTTGCAGTGTATAGGAACTTAGGTGGAATCCTGAGTCCCATCCAGAACCTTATGAGGTGGGACATTCCCACTAGAAAGGACAAGCAGACCAGCC
>NW_006408521.1:30197593-30203022 GCF_000296735.1 Chrysochloris asiatica | reverse complement strand
CAACTACTTATTAAAACATAAAGCCTACAAAATTAATTGGTCTTAAAAGAAATCACTGTACATTGTCTCCAGGAGAAACTAAAATTACAGGAGGCAGGAAAACATACATGTATACCTCATGAAGTGACTTATTTTACAACTCTTGCTTTACAATAATTCTTTTTTGGGAGCTGTACCCTTAAAATTACAGCCAGTTTTCAAAATCACTTTCAAAGAAAAACAATAACAAAATATCAGTATCATACAAAATAACTAAGTGTTACTTTTTTTTTAAGTGCACAGTCAAAAAATATAGTAAAATGGTGTTTTCATATTATCTCCAAAAAGCAATCTTGAAGGCAATTTAGTTAAGGTCTTCAACCTGAAACCTACTACATTTTATCAACTTCCAGTTTTTACCATGAAGTCCCTGGGTGGTACAAACAGTTCAAGTGTTCACATGGTAGCCGAAAGATTGAAGGTTCAAATCTACAATGACTTCTCAGAGAAGGGTCTGTGTAATCAGCCACTGTAAACCCTATGTAGCACCGTTCTACTCTGGGGGTCTGAATGAGTCAAGATAAACTCAACAGCAACTACTTTTTATTTTGTTTTCTATTTTACCTTAAAAATATTTTCCTCTATCAAATTAATCAACTGACTACCTTCTAGATAGACATTGTTGCCTGGCAATACCTAAACTCTTTTCTTGTTCAGGACATTTACCTGCCCTTCCTCTTGTCACTCACAGAACATTGTATGTACCTCCATAATGGGAGTTATCACATTATAATCCTAAATTTGAGTCTTGTGTCTCCTACTAGTGGACAGTGAATTCTACAGTGGCTGTGTTTTAGGCATCCTTCCATAAAACAGTACCAGAAATGTACTATGAGCTCCATAAATATTCTCAAATTGGTAAACTGGGCCTTTTTTGATTGGTCTGTTCATCAAGCAGGTTTGTTGTTATTAAATGCTGTCAAGTCAGTTCTGACTCAGAGAGATCAGGCCTAGGATTTCCAAGATATGGCTGGTAGGTCGGAACCACTGACCTTGTGGTAAGTGGTCCAGTGTACCACACTAGGACTCC
The DNA here is from genome assembly GCF_000296735.1 of Chrysochloris asiatica. Lineage (NCBI taxonomy): Eukaryota > Metazoa > Chordata > Mammalia > Afrosoricida > Chrysochloridae > Chrysochloris > Chrysochloris asiatica. The sequence continues at coordinate 30,201,953 of NW_006408521.1, read as the reverse complement.
ACATCAGAAGCTAATTGATCAAACTGATGTCTAGTGACTCTAACAAGGTAATCTTATTACTGTGGTATCAGTCAGAGCGCCACAAAAGGGTTGAGGTCAAAACACCTAACTGCAAGAGTCTCTACTTCTACATTTGTGTCACATGACCTTTCTTAACCTCTTTGGTCCTCAGTTTCGGAGATAATGCCCAGTGTTTGATAAAGTCTTGTTCTTTTGAGCATCTTCAGAATCAGCCCCCCTTCTCTAGCCTCAAAGACCAACTCTTCAAACTCAGCTGCTGTCATCTCTCACCAGACTTCAAGTGCCTGTCTTGCTGCATCCTTTCCCCCTCCACTCCAACAGATTTCTCCATGAGGAAGTCAACAATTTTTTAAAAAATGAATTCTAAGTAGTATCCAATCTGTCTGGGCAGGACTGATGAAAAGAGATGGGGATAGCACTCATGTGGTACAATAGTGAATAACTGTTATCAGAACTGACTGTGAGGGTTGGAAATGTAAAGGTAGACATTTTGTAGCAAAAGGAGGGGAGTGATTGATTTTGCAGTCCAGGAGTGGAGGCCCCTGAGACCATTAAGGGAGAAAAACAGAGTACATATGGGACCCTACACAGAGAAACAGTGACGCCAGAGATGGAGGCAGAGATGATGACACGGAGAGATGGAGCGGCTGGGGATGCTAGACCCAGAAACGGAGAGGGGCTGTGTGCTGATGACCAGGAGGCAGGCTTGCACGGTATATACCCTTTGGTTGGTTGATGATGCATGGAGTGGATTGCAACCATGGCAATAAAATGATATACAATAGGATGACTGTAAAGATAATGTTCTCCCATGTAAACTATCACATAATTCACAATAAAACATTAAAAAAAGAGAGAGAGAAACAAGAAAAGTTAATGTGCTGACTGATTTTTATCACATTAAAACATCATTTTATACAAAAAAACAAAAAACAAAAAAACTCCATTCATACGATTATTATTTACCCCAGAACTTCAGAGGTATATTACTGCTCTTAGAAGAAACACTAACACCCTTAGTACAGCCTATGACAGCCAGCCTGGTAGTCTTGCTCACTCTTCCAGTTCCATTTTATCTCTGCCCCACCCTATACACACACACATTCTCCTGTGATCCAGCCACACTAAACTTCTTTCAGTTCCTTGAATATACAATGTTCCCTCTCACCTTATCATTAGTGTTGTTAAGTGTCACTGAGTCAGTTCCGACTCATAGGGTTTCCAAGGCTGTAAATGTTTACAGGAGCAGAAAGCCTCAGCTTTCTCCCTTGGAGTGGCTGGTGGGTTTGAACTGCTGACCTGTGGTTAACATTATTGTTTCCCACTCTTTCCACAACTCCCTGAAAATTATCTTTTCCACACCCAAATTTCCTTTAGTTGATTCCTACTTATCTGTCAGATCTCAACTTTAGCCATTCAAAAGCCATTTCCTTCTCTCACCTCTACTCTATCAATATTGCCTCAAAGCACCAAGCATTTTTCATTCAGAACACATCCCATGATGTAGAGAATTTATTTCTGTGATTATCTGACTCATCTCCTCCCTAAACTATATAGCTCCATAAGAATAGAGACAGACTTTTACTCTCCAATAAGAAATGTATGTTTCAGAAGAGAAGTGACCTTAATACTACTCAGGCAGTAAGAGAAATGAAGTCTTGAAATGTGTTACAGTATGGGCGGAGCTTGAAGACAGTATGCTGAGTAAAATAAGCCAATCACAAAAGGACAAATAAATATGCTCTCACTTATATAAAAAGACAAGAAAACATAATCAAATGTTTGAATCTTGTCCTCCCCTACTAATAGACAAATATACAGAGGCCAAAGTTTATTAGTGGTTACCAGGGATGGGCAGGAAGAAGGGGGATAAGGGAGATATTATTAGTGATAGAACAATCACATTTGATTAGGGTAGGTTTACGCAGCCAATTATTATATAACTGCTGTTAAGAAACTGTACATCTGTAATAAGTTAAACTGGCAAAAGTTGGGTGATATATTTATAAAAACAACAACAAAAAAAAAATGACTATCTTCTGAGGCTGCATATGTACAACTAAACACCTCATGGGATTTAACTCCTTGGTTTAGAGATTTAGGGTCATGGTTTCATGGAACACCCTAGTAAATTGATCTAATAATGCCTTTTGTTCTAACTCCTAGTTGACTACACAGTGCCTGGGGTTGTAAAAACTTGCAAATAAACATCCAAGGAACAATATATGGTCTCTATTCACCTGGAGCAAGAGAGGAAGAAATCAAGCCACGATTAGGAGTAGGATATGAATGTATGTCATAACTGCCTCCTTTGCCATGAGACCAGAAGAACTGGATAGTGCCAAGCTACCATTACTAAATATTTTGACTGAAGATTCTATAGAAGAATCCTGAGCAAAAGGAGAAAAGTGCAGAACAGTATTTCAAATTCTCAGCTGAGAGTGAACAGCTAGCTGGTCTGAAGTGGGGGGAGGAGTGAGTGAACTCCCTAACTTGCAGCTAGTACCCATTTGACCTAGCTGGGATGGCTAGCTGACCAGAACTCAAGCAGATGAAGATAAAGAAGATGCTTGATACTGTTAGTCAGTGTAAACTGCCACAATTGGATGAACTGGACCTTTGCTAATAGATACAGCTGCTCAGTGCTCCAACTGGAATGGAAGGATTCTTCATATCAAGGAACAAGCTTGTTTCCGCAGTGCACTGGGTTGATAGGAATGGGCAATCTAGAAATTGGCTATCAAAACTGGGGGGCTATAAAGCATAAAGTGGCTGGTTTACAAGCTTTCATGAGTGTGCTTACTTTCAGAATGAGGAAGGTAGTAAGTTAGAATCCCCACTGAATAGTTTTCCTCTTCTCCAGATGGTCCTGGTGAAAGGGAGGGGGGGTACTTATGATTCAGTTGTGAGTAATTATTAGCAGGATTAATTGTGATGGTCACAACTTGTAGGAGATATATAACTAAAAGTGGGGAGTAGTTAATCTTTCATTTCAGGAACAGCCAATCCCAGGACCATCAAGAAGGAAGACCATGAGTGGAATGTGAGCAGAAGTGATGGCATGGAGAGATACAGCGGCTGTAGGCTCTAGGCTAAGGACTGAGTCAGGCTGTGTGCCTGAGGGCAGGAGGCTGGCCTGCAGATATTCATTCAAATGAATATCTATTTTTTGTTTTGCATATGTACATCATATAACTTTGCTTTGTTCATTTGTGAAATACAAGATGTAAAAGGGAAGTCACAGGGAGGAAGTAGGATAACTGTTGTTGCAGGGAGGGGATTATGATAACTGAGATGAAACCCAGCATATAAATTGGAGAGAAAAAAAGGAATTTCAAATTCTCATGGACTCTAGACTTTCTGGAGCCATGGAGGGTGGATGAACCCCTGAAATGATTGGTTTGATATCATCTTTAAACTTTAAACCAAAATATCCCCTGAAGTCATCTTAAAACCAACAGTTTACTCAACCAGTTAAAAAAAGGTCTGCCTTGAGCAGTATGTTAACAATAGCAACTCAAAAGATTAGAAGGCGCCTTAGAGAGCAGTGAGTTTATTATGCTCCGGAGAGGAGCAACTCAAAAAGGATGGGAGAACAGTTGCACAACTTGAAGAATGCAATCAATGTCACTAAACTGCAACATATAGAAACTGTTGAATTGGTATATGTTTTGCTGCATATATATTTCAACAACAAATTTTTTTTTAATTTAGGGAAAGAAAGATGTTGTCTTGCTTGATAATAGAAAAAGTGGAAGTACAGTGGCTCTGCAGGTTAAGCACTGGACTGCAAATCATAAGATTGAGCCTTCGAGCCCACCAGCTGCTCCACAAGAGAAACATAAGGGGTTTTGCTCCCACAAAGATTTGCAGCTTCAGAAACTCTACAGGTTGTTATAAATTGGAACTGACTCGACAGCACTTAATAACAACAAAATTGATCATTACATGAAAGCAGTATTTTTGCCTATAGATTTTCAGTGTTTTTTCTACATTTCTTCTTCACTGAATGAATGTTCCTGAATATTTTTTAAATCTTAGCCAATATTTAAAATCATCACAATGTAAAACACTGTAAGACTAGTGCATTTTTCTAAAACATCAAAACAAAGGCTTTGCAATTTAAGTGTTTGCCTGTCTGAACCTATCCACAGCTTTAGAACACTGTGAGATGTTGTCAGCAAACATAGAGCTGAACCTCTTATAGGTTTATGTTAAAGCCCAGGAAGTTATAAAAGGATTACAGTATTTATGAAGCAGTAAGAAAACCTTTAAAAATGTATGACAGAGAAGGATAGCAAAACAGTTAACTTGGCGATTTGTTGTTGTTGTTGTTGTT
>NW_006408521.1:30189491-30190876 GCF_000296735.1 Chrysochloris asiatica | reverse complement strand
GCAAGCAATCAAGTACCTTCAGGATAAACTCCCCTCTAAGACTGAAACTCAAAGGGAACACACGAATGTAAGCTTGCTGGCGACCACATTGGTCTACTGGTGAGTGGAAGAGGGGGAAAAGCAGCAATGAAGAAATGGGCTGAGTTCAACCACAGTCCATTCACTCCCGTTGACCTGGAGATGAGAGAGAGAAGAGGAAGGGCTGGTTGGTCCAAAGTGTGGTGAGACCTGAGGACACTTGAGCCCATGGACAAGGGCATAGCCACAAAGGTCTAGAACTGAGAGTGAAGCATCCAGCTGATATGAAGTGAGGGGAGATGCATAAGAACAACCAAACTTGCAGACAGTACTCATTTGACCTAGCCTCAATGGCTCGATAATCAGAACTCAACTAGAGGAAGATTACCAAGAAAAAAATTTATTTATTTATTTATTTTTGATAAAGGAAACAAGGGTAAATTGCTACAATCTGATGAACTTGACCTATAATCAGAGAGGTAGTGACTCTAAATGCCAACAGAAAGGGAAGAAGTCTTCACATCAAGTATCAATGCTTATCCCCTCTGTACACAGGGTAGATAAGGATGGGCAACTTAGACATTGCCTCCTAAAATGAGGGAGCGATAAAGGCACAAAGTTACTGGCTTACAAGGTTTCAAGAGGGAGTTTAGCAAGTCATATGAATGGTTGAATGTGAAACTGATGATGTGCCCTGTAAACTTTCACTCAATCCACAATAAAAACCTTAAAAAAAAAAAATCATTACTGGTGACAAAACATGGATGAGCCTGAAAGTAAATGGCAGAGTATGTAAAAGAAACATCCTGAATTGCCAACCAAGAAAAAGTTCAAAAGTCAAGCATCAGCTGGATAATTGATGCTTACCATTTTCTGGGATTCTCAAGGACTAGTATTGGAATGCTCTCAGGAAAAAGATTCAACAATCAACAGTGCTTGTTACAATGAGATGCTTACTGAAGAGCCGAAGCCTAAACTTCAGATTAAATGCGGAGGACTGCTATCCAAGGGTGTTATGATCTTGCATGACAATACGTGTCCACACACTTCTGCCCACACTGTTGGCACTCTGCAAAATCTTCATTTTGAGGTGTTAAAACATCCTCCCTATTAGTCCCGACCTTGTTCCACCAGACTTTCACCTGTTTGGTCCTCTGAAAGCAGCCCTTCGAGGATGAAGATTCACTTCTGATGAAGAAGCGAAGACAGTGGTGTATTCACGGCTCACAGCTCAGTCTCAAACATTCTTTAATAAGGGAATAGGAAAGCTTGTTGACAGATGGACAAAGTGTATTGAAAAGCAAGGCGATTATGTCGAAAAATGATGTATTTGTCTTTTCTAAAAGTTGATTAAAATAAATTTTACA
>NW_006408521.1:30184294-30188675 GCF_000296735.1 Chrysochloris asiatica | reverse complement strand
TTGTTAAGTGCCGTCGAGTCGGTTCCGACCCATAGCGACCCTGTACAGGGTTTCCGAGGGTGTAAATCCTTACGGGAGTAGAAAGCCTCATCTTTCTCTCGCGGAGCGGCTGGTAGTTTCGAACCGCTGACCTTAAGGTTCGCAGCCCGATTCGTAACCACTACGCTACCAGAGCTAGTAACAATCAACTAGTTCCAACTAAGCCAGTATTTTGAAGAAGGAAAAAAAAGTCAATTATTTTATGGTTCACAATTCCTATCTCACCAATATTTACTATGAACAAAAAGTTCTGATATATGGTGAAGAGTTAGTCGAAACATATAAGGATTGTATTTTAAAGGAAAAAAAGGAGCCGTTTGAGCCCAGCAGCCGCTCTGTGGGAGAAAGATAAGGCTTTCTTCTCCTGCAAAGACATCTTGGAAACCCTATACAGGACCTCTATGAGTCAGAACCCATCAGCAGCACTTAACAAGAACAACATCTATTGAAGCCCCGGGTAGCTCAGTCATACTTTTAATCTGAGGATACAGGGTTCATTCCACTGTTAGGGCATTCACTCATTGGAGACCAAGTGTGGCACTGTAGGATAAGCACTGGACTGCTAACAAGGTTGGCAGGTGAAAACCACCAGTTGCACCTTGAAAACCCTATACAGAGTTGCGATGAGTTGGAAATGATTCCACGGCATTACAACAATATATAACATATGGCATGTGTTTAGTTCTTTCGCTTAAAATACCCACAATATTGTTTTCTCCAAGGTAATCAACCTAATATAAGTATATTGTAGAAGTTTTTCTCCTTATTCAAAAAGTAAATAGCTAGAAAACAAGTACTAGATTTAAGTTCCCAGCCTTTTCTCAATGGTGCTTAATGTCCTACCCCAACTGTAAATCAAAGTAATTAAGTAACTCTTTCAGGCTACAGAAAACACAGAACTCAAGCAGTAACACCACATGGGTTTTCAATGATTAATGTACCTTCCCTAAGGCTTAACCTATCCTAACCTAGGAGTGAGGAATTTGGGCTTGGAGGAGTTGCACAAGCAGTGGAGAATGTACTTTTTTTAAATGACACTTTAGTTGGAACAACAACTACCACAAGTGCTTTAAAAAGTCCTCCAGGAAACTGACAAATATTGGTGGGGATAGGACAAAATTAGAACCCTTATGTATTGCTGGTGGGACTATAAAATGGTGCAGTCTAAAGAAAATCATTTGGTGGTTCCTCAAAAAGTTAAAAATAAAATTAACATGTTGCTGTTGTTAGGTGTCCTGACTCACAGTGATCCTGTGTGCAACAGAATGAAACACTGCCAGGTCCTGCACCATCCTCTTAATTGTAATGGTTAATCCTATTTGTACTGCCACTGTGTCAATTCATCTAGCTGAGTGTCTTCCTTTTTAATAGTGACCCTCCACTTTACCAAGCATGATGTCCTTTTCCAGGGACTGGTCCTTCCTGACATTTTCAAAGTATGAGAGACAAAGTCTTATCATCGCTGCTTCTAAAGAGCATTCTGGCACTTTTCTCCTGAACAGATCTGTTTGTTCTTCTAACAGTCCATGGTACTTTCAATATTCTTTGCCAACAGCGTAATTCAAATATATCAATTCTTCTATGTTCTTTATTAATTGTCCATTTTCCAGAACTACCACAATTCAGCAAGTCCACTCCTAGATTTATACCCAAGAAGCCTGAATCCATAACCAAATAAAACCCACAGCCACCAAGTCAATTCCAACTCACAGCAACCCAATGAAGAGAACTGTTCCAAAGGGTTTCTAGCACTGTTAAGTCTTTACGGAAGTAGACCACCACATCTTTCTCCCAGACAGCAGTTGTTGGGTTCAAACTGCTGACCTTTTGCCTAGCAGCCAATGCTTAACCAACTGTGCCACCAGGGTTCCTTACACACTTGAAAGGAGGCACTCAAACAGAAACTTGTGTAGCATTATTTATGGGAGCACACTATTCATGATGTCCATCAATGGATGATCAGGAAAATGTGATATGTATATATATACACACAATGAAATATTATTAGGCCATAAATAGAAATGAAGTTCTAATACATACTTCAAAATAGATGAACCTTGAAAACATTATGGTATAAAGGGAATAATAAAATTCACTGCATTATTCTTTAACCATATGATTGTCAGATTCCAAATGGCCAATTGCAGTCCATTTCGGCTCACTAATGCATGCCTAGGATACCCATCTTTATGTATTCCATTTCATTTTTTATAACTTCTAATTTTCCTAGATTCATACTTCGTACATTCCATGTTCCAATTATTAATGGATGTTTTCAGCTGTATCTCCTCATTTTGAGTTGTTTCCCATCAGCAAATGAAGATCCTGAAAGCTTTATTCGATTCACGTAATCACCGTTAACTCTACTTTGAAGAGGCAGCTCTTTCCCAGTCATATTTTGAGTGCCTTCCAACCTAAGGGGTTCTTCTTCCAGCACTAGATCTGACAATATTCTGGTGCTCTTCATCAAGTTTCAATAGTCACTATTCTGGTGCTATCTAACAGAGTTACACTGCTATTCATTAGGTTTTCTTTCAGTGGCTAAAAACTCAGAAGTAGCCCGCCTCTCCTTCTTCCTAGTCTGTTTCAGTCTGGAAGCTTAGCTGAAACTTGTCCACCATGGGTGTACCCAGCTGGTATTTAAAATCCTAGTGGCATAGTTTCTCACATCACAGTAACACACAAGCCACTACAGTATGACAAACTGACAGACAAGTGGTTTACTATTCCAGGAATAACAAAAAGAACAGGAATGGTATTGCAGTCATCATCAAAAAGAATATTTCAAGATCTACCCTGAAGTATAATGCTATCTGTGATAGGATAATATCCATATGCCTCTGGTAGCATAGTGGTTACAAATCGGGCTGCAAACCACAAGGTCAGCAGTTTGAAACTACCAGCTGCTCTGTGGGAGAAAGATGAGGCTTTCTGCTCCCGTAAAGATTTACAGCCTCGGAAACCCTGTTCAGGGTCGTTATGGGTCGGAACTAACTCGACGGCACTTAACAACAACAACAACAAGGAAGACCAGTTAATACCACTTGGAAACAAAGAGGAAGGTGCGGTAGCTGGAAAATATGGCTTTGGTGACAGAATTGATACTGGAGATTGCATGATAGAATTTTGAAAGACCAATAACTTATTCATTGCAAATAGCTTTTCTAAACAACATTAAAGATGATATGGACCTCACCAGATGGACTACACAGATATCAAATTGACTACATTTGTGGAAAGAGACCATGGAAAAGCTCAGTATCATTAGCCAAAACCAGACAAGGGGCAGACTGGAACAGACCATAAATTGTTCATACGCAAGTTCAGACAAGCCCATGAGAGCCAAAATTTGGCCTTGAACACCTGAATTCAGAGATCATCTCAAGAACAGATTTAATACATCAGACACTAGTGACCAAAGACCAGAAGAATTGTGGGATGACATCAAGAACATCATACAGGAAGAAATAAAAAGGTCATTAAGAAGACAAGAAAGAAGGAAAAGACCAAAATAGATGTCAGAAGAGACTCTGAAACTTGCTCTTAGTGTACAGAGGCTAAAACATGTGGAAGAAATGAAGCAGTAAAAGAGCTGAACAGAAAATTTCAAAGGCAGCTTGGGAAAACAAAGTCAAGTATAACAAATTGTGCAAAAACCTAAAGTTAGAAAACCAAAAGGGAAGAACACGCTCAGCATTTCTCAAGCTAAATAAACTAAAGAAGAAATTTAAGCGGTATTAAAGGATTGTAAGGGTAAAATAAGGAGCTCTTGTAGTGTAATGGTTATGAGTCAGGCTGCTAACCTCAAGGTCAGCAGTTCGAAACTACCAGCCGTTCCATGGGAGAAAGATGAGGCTTTCTGCTCCCATAAAGATTTACATCCTCAGAAACCCTACACAGGGTCACCAAGAGTCAGAATTGACTCAACAGCATACCATCACCACCACCAAGGGTAAAATATTGCATGATGCAGAAAGCATCAAAAGAAGATGAAAGGAATACACAGAGACACTGTAATAAAAAGAAATTGTTGATGTTCAAGCATTTCTAGAGGTAACACACGATCAAGAGCCAATGAGGAGAGCAAACAAGATGGCGGATCGGGTAGAAGTGCAGTGAAGAGTTCCGTCAGCAACAATACAGAATACCGGACCAAGCAGGCTCAGGGGATGGTGCTAGAACTCTTAACCACATATAAAAAAAATATTTAGAAGCTTATTATTTAGAAGCTTAGAAGGCTTACAGCTAGTAGAATCTGTAGCAGAAGCAAGACATCCATTGCTTGTGAATTCAAGACACTCAGCTGCTCCCAGAGCTGCCATCTTGGGTGAGACCAAGAGGG
>NW_006408521.1:30171944-30179814 GCF_000296735.1 Chrysochloris asiatica | reverse complement strand
TATGATTTGTTGAATGTAAAACTGATGATCTGCCCTGTAAACTTTCACTCAATCCACAATAAAAACCTTAAAAAAAAAAAAAAGAGCCAATGATACTGAAGGAAGAAGTCCAATGTGCATTAAAGGCATTGGCAAAAAATAAGGCTCTGAGAATACATGAAATACAAATTGAAATCTTTCAACCAATTGATGCAGCACTGGAGGTACTCACTCATCTATCGCATGAAATGTGGAAGACAGCTACCAGGACAACTGATTGGAAGACATCCATTATTTGTGCCCATTCCAAAGAGAGGTGACCCAATGGAATGCAAAAATCATCAATTATCACTAATATTGTATGCAAGTATATTTTTGTTAAAAATAATCCAAAAAATGTCTGCAACAGTACAATGACAGAGATTTGTCAGAGGTTCAAGCTGGTTTCAGAGGAGGACATGAAGTGAGGGTTATCACTGTTGACATCTGATGGATCTTGGCTGAAAGCAGAGAATACCAGAAAGATGTCTAACTGTGTTTTATTGATTATGCAAAGACTTTTGATTATGTGGATCATGGTAAGCTATGGACAACATTGTGGAGAATGATTATTCTGGAACATTTAGCTGTGCCATGAGGAACCTATACATAGACCAACGGAACACTGAATGGTTTAAAATAAGGGAAAGTGTGTGCCATGGTTGTATTCTTTCACCATACTTATTCAATCTGTATGTTGAGCAAATAATCGGAGAAGCAGAATTATATGAAAAAGAATGTGGCATCAGGACTGGAGGAAGACTCATTTAACAACCTGTGATATGCAAATGTTACAATCTTTCTTGATGAAAGGGAAGAGGATTTAAAATACTTATCATGAAGATCAAATAGTAAAGCCTTCAGTATGGTTTACAATTCAATGTAATGGGCTGAGCACGCGCTGTCCCTGCCACACCCTCCAAGTGCAGCCTATTCACTGCATGAACTGCTCCCACTGCATGCCCAAAGACAAGGCCATTTAAAAGTTCATAATTCAAAACATTATAGAGGCTACATCCTACATCTGTCAAGGATATTTCTGAAGCGAGTGTCTTCGATGCATACGTGCTTCCCAAGCTGTATGTGAAACTTCATTATTGTGTGAGCTGTACCACTCACAGCAAAGTGCTCAGGAACCATTCTCATGAAGCTCAGAAGGACTGAACAACCCCACCCTGATTTAGACCTGCTGGTGCTGCCCCACAACCACCACCAAAGCCCATGTAAAAATTGAGCCCTTAAAGGCTGAAGAAAAACTAACCTGCAAGAAAATAAAATGAAAATTATACTTTGAAAAAAAAGAAAAGAAAACAAATGTCCTCACCACTGGGTCAATAAATACCATCATTATAAAAGAAATTGTTAAAGACTTCATTTTGCTTGGAACCACTATTAACTCTCTAGGAAACAGCAGTCAAGAGGCAAATCTGCTGCACAGAGCTCTTCAAAGTGTTGAAGAGCAAAGATGTCAGTTTGAGGACTAAGATGAGCCTGACCCAAACCATGGTATTTTCAGTAGCTTCATATGCATGTGGAAGTTGGATAATGAACAAGGAAGACCACAGAAGAATTGATGCATTTGTTACGGTGCTGGAGAAGAATCCTGAAAGTACCATGGACAGCTAGAAGAGCAAACAAATAGTGTTGGAAGAAGTACAGGCAGAATGTTTCTTAGAAACCAGGATGGTGACACTCCGTCTCTCATACTTCAGACATATTATCAGTAGGGACCAGTCCCTGGAAAATGGCATCAGACACGGTAAAGTGGAGTCAGAAAAAAAAGGAGTAAAACCCCCAATGAGACGGAGTGGCACAGTGGCAGCAGCAATGGGCACAAGCTTAACAATGATTGCGAAGATGGCACAGCACCGGGCAGTGTTTCATTTTGTTGTGCATAAGCTCACTGAGTTTGAACCAACCTCTATCTTCTCATTACAACACGACTTAACTCTTTCTTTTTTATAGCTATAGTCAGAACATTTCCCTCTATTCCTTAAAGACATGCCGTTGCTGCTGTTAAGTGCCATCAAGTCAGTTCCAACTCAAAGCAACCTGTACAGGGTTTCTGAGGAGCAGCTGATGAGTTTGAACAGCTCACCTTGTGGCCCAGTGCTTTATCCTACAGAGCCACACCAAGACTCCTGAAGGAATGAACAAGGTCTAAAATAGCTTTCTAGGTTCTACACTGCCTGCTACGTTATTTATACAAGGCTACAGTGTCAGACTGAAGAGACTGGTAGAGCTTAGTCTCAAACCCATGTTTATGGGAATCAGTGACCATAGCAAGTGAAGTGACTTTATTGATAAAACATTTATTGAGCACCTATAAGTAGCAATGAGTCCTGGTGTAGGGCTGTAGGATAAGCATTCAACTGCAAGGTCGATTATAACTGCAAGGTTAGTCGTTCAAACTCATCAGCCGCTCCTCAGAAACCCTATACAGGGTTACTATGAGTCAGAACTGACTCAACAGCACTTAACAACAATGTAAGCAGCAAGGCCACAGATGAACGAAGCAAAATTCCTGACCCCAATGATCTCACTTTCCTATATAAAATTATAAACAACAATTACCAAAAAAGATTTAAAGAAAAGATAGTGATATATGAAGTATACACATAATCCTATAATAATACAAAAAAGAGCAACTAACTTTGGCTAAACGCACTTAGCTAAAGGGTTTCCCTACAGAACTTTTTTGATAGTCAAAAGAGAAGGGAAAACACAAGAAAAGTCAGCCCATTAAGTTAAACCCCTTTCTATGACTGAAACTCAAAGGGAACAAATGAACAGTCTTGTATGCTTACTGGTGACCACCCTGATCATCCTGTGAGTGTAAGTGGGGGAAATGCAGCAATGAAGATATAGGCTGAGTTTGGCCAAGTTCCAGACACCCAGTGACCTTGAGATGAAAGAGAGAAGATGAAGGGCTGGCTGGTCAGGGAGACGTGTGAACTCCCGAGCCCAAGTACACCAACCTAGCCACTGGGGGCTAGAGTTAAAAGTAAAGTGGCCAGCTGTTCTGAAGTGAGGGGAGGTGTGCAAGAAGCCCTAAACATGCAGCTAGTACCCATGTGACCTAACTTGGATGGCTTACTGACCAGAACTCGATCAAATGAAGATAAAGAAGTTTGATACAGAGAGCAAGTAAAAATTGTTACAACTTGATGAACTGGATTTTTGCTTATGGATAAATGTACCCAAAATTCCAAGCAAAAGGGAAGGATTCTTCATGTCAAGGACCAAGCTTGCCTCCTCAGTACACTGCGTTGATAGGTGCGGGCAACTCAGATTTTGACTATCAAAACTGGGGGGCTATAAAGGCACAAAGTGTCTGGCTTACAAACTTTCATGAGGATGCTTAGTGTCAGAATGAGGGGGGTGAGATAGAATCCCCATTGAATAGTTTTTCTTCTTGTCCAGATGGGTCTGGTGATGATGGGGACAGGATTTTATGATTCAGTTGTGAGTAACAGTTATCAGGACTAATGGCAATTATCACAATTGTAAATGTAGAAGAGGTGTAACTAAAAGGAGGGCGCAGTTAATCTGTCATTTCAGGGAAAGAGGACCCTAGGACCATTAAGAGGAAGAACATGAGAGGAACAAGGGATCCTAAACAAAAAAGCAGCAACAGCAAAGATGGTGGCAGAGGCGATGGCATAGAGATGTAACCGCAGAGGTCTACAGGCCCCTGGCCTGAGAAAGGCAGTGTGCCTGTGGACAGGAAGCGTGGCAGGGATTATAATCATTGCAATGAGTTGTTGAATGTAAAACTGATGATCCATCCTGTAAAACTCCAGTCAACTCACAATAAAAGTTTTTTTTTAAAAAAGAGAAGGGAAAACAACCAAAGGGTCCATCAACAGATGAATGGATAAATAAAACGTAGTCTACACACATAATGGAATATCACTTAGCCATAAAGAGAAATGAAGTTCTGATATATATGCTACAAGGTTAACCTTGAAAACATAATGCTGAGTGAACTGAGTTAATCCCTAAGGACAAATATCTAGAATAGGCAAATACAGAGAGTCAAAAGTTTATTAGTGGTTTCCAAGGACCTGGAAATAATATAGGGCTAAGAAGGAAAACAAAATAGCAGAAGTCAGATACAAAAAAGAAAAAAAAAAGTTTCAGGGGAGGGGCTAAAAATTTAGACAGAAAAGGCCACAGACAACCTGTCTCATAGAGTAGCTACATCTGAGGAAAGACCCTAAGGAAGGGACTGAGCCATAAACTCTAGGCAAATAGTAACCACTAAGGCCTTGAGACAAGCACATGCCTACAGTACCTGAAGTGTTCCAGAAACAGCCAGGGGGCCAGTGGGGCTGCAGTCAAGTGGGTCACGGAGACAGTAGGAAGAGATGCACTCACAGAAAGGCGTCACAACTCCTTTACATTATCATTTTTCCATCCTGGCTATTTTGGTCAGTAAAGAGACACCATCCACCGCCTAAGTCAATTCCGACTCACAGTGGCCCGACTAGACAGAGCTAAACTGTCTCCATAGGTTTTCTGAGGGTGTAACATCTTTCCAGGAACAGACAGCTTCATCTTTTCCCCCTTGCAATGGCTGGTGGATTCTAACTGCTGAACTTGCAGTTAGCAGCCCAGTGCTTATTCTACTGTGCTACCAGGGCTCCTGGCAAAAAAAGGCAAGATCTTCCTAATTTAATTATAGGAGGGTTTGTTTTTTTAATAATAAAACTGGTAAGATGACTTTTCCAGCAGTGACAACCTCCCTACACAAACATATAGAAATACCATTGTAAATCTAGTGACTGTTATTAAAAGAATAAAAAGAATGTTCTAACATCACATATGCTTGAAGTTAGTAGTTTTCAGACTGTTCTATATTTTTTGGTAAAATAAAAAGAAGTCTTGTAACTTTGATAAGGGCCAAAGTATTTATTTTATTATGCATGTTCTCAGATGAAAAAAAGATGTGATTTTTCTTTATCTTTATAAACAGAATTGTTCATCCCTAAGGATGATCTCCATCTCTCTCCACAAGAGGAGATGAAACATACGAAGCGCCTGGTGCAGGGACCTAATCCCTGCTACATGGATGTCAAACACCAGGATGCTATAGAATCACCACTGTCCCTAGTCATGCACTACCAGGAGCCTTGTGTGGGGACCACTCAGCTGTCCTCTGCCAGGCTACAGGAGGAAAAGCAAGGCTTACAACAGGGTGCTTCTTCAGATGCAAGCAGCGCTAACAACACACTGAATCAAGAGGAGTGGGAAACCATCCCCAAAAACACAGTGCAGAGTTTTAAAACTATGGCAAAATGAGTTATGTTTACGGAAGATCAACCTATTAGAAGCAGGCCTGATGAAATAAGACAGAGAAAATAAAGGTAACAACATTAGAAGTGTCACAAAGAAGAAATAAAGGAAACAACTGTTGGACATGTTACAATAATTCAGACGGATTCATTTACTCATTCAAACTGTATCACTGAGTGCGCCTAATCATAATAGACACTGATGGAAGCGTAAATAATAGGGGATAAAGAGGCAGTAGAAATGGGACCAGCGAGAAAATAGAGTATAAAAAGCATCAACTAAATCTGTAGACAAGACACAAAAACTAAAAAAGTTAAATATATATGTATTGCAAATTACTTGAGAGCAGGAAATTTGTTTAATTCATCTTCATATTTTCCAGTTCTTTGAACATTATTATAATGCTCAATAAATGATTAATGAAGCATCAAAAAGCATCAGTCCAGACAGGCCAGATATAATGTTAAACATCTGTCATTTAAAATATGCTTTGAAAACAAAGGCAACTCAGAAAAACAAAATTAGTATCACTAAGCTATTAGGCACATACACAAAAAAATCCCATGGGCTTTAAAATACCATATTCATCCTTCAGTCCAAACACTAAAGATTCAGATGGTGAAAAAGGTACAATACTGGCAGAATGACTACCATATTTTATTTCCCAAGGAAAAAAAGATGAATTTCACCTAAACATACTGAGGAGGTAATAAACAAACTGAGGAGGAAATAATTTATGGTTTGGCAAAAATTATTTCTGTAGAGATGATTACTGAGCAGTTTTTATCGCTCCACTGATAAAAGACTTTAGGACAGAAAATTGGAGTAGGGGGTTGGGTTTAGGAGGTACACTAATGAATAAAAGGAGCTCTGGTAGCATAGTGGTTATGAATCGGGCTGTGAACCTCAAGGTCAGCAGTTCGAAACTACTTTTTCCGTGGGAGAAAGATAAGGCTTTCTGCTGCCGTAAAAATGTATAGCCTCGGAAACCCTGTATGGGGTCGCTATGAGTCGGAACCGACTCCAAGGCACATAACAACAACAACTAATGAATACGGAGCTCTGGTAGCGTGGTGGTTACGAATTGCGCTGCGAACCTCAAGGTTAGCAGTCCGAAACTACCAGCTGTTCTGTGGAAAAAAGACGAGACTTTCTGCTCCCGTAAAGATTCACAGCCTCGGAAACCCTGTACAGAGTCGCTCTGAGGTGGAACCGACTCCACGGCACACCACCACCACATGATAGAGCATTCTGTCTTGTTCTTTTTTTTTTTTTGCTTCTTAAAACCTGCTTAAATATGCCCATTTCATGCAAAACTCTCAGGAACATGTCTGAAAAGAAGTTCCAAAATTACACTCTGCAGAGGCTCCAAGGCAATCCAGCATACTGTTTTTGACTGCAGATGCGTAAAGGGAAAAATTGAGGCTTGGCACACTCCCATATAAACGAGATGATGCCCTCAGTCTGTCTGGGAAAATAGTCTCCCTCTCTGTTACCCACCCCCTCTCCTCACTACACACAAAATAAAATACATAAAAAGCAGAGATTTTCATTTTGCTTCTTCTGGTTACCTGGAACCCCAAAGCCTCTGGGAGCATACTGATGACCAGGACTGTGAAATGCAACGTGACCAAAATGTTGGGGTGCTTTCAAGCCTCTGTAAAAAAAATCACCAAAGAAAACTCTTGGCAAGATGGCCTGGAGAAGACAAGCACTGAAAACCCATTTAGATAAAGTAGGCAAGCACAGACTCTTCTGTGCGCCTCTCTTAGACCAAATTCCTAGATTGACACAAAGTTACTATAAATATTAGATACAGATTTGTTTTTTTATTTTCTAAACTCCATTCACCTCCTCACCCCCAATTTTCGTTCTCCTTGACTGACACATGAATTTCATACACCTTGTTTCCTTCTCTTCATGTTTCTGAGAGGGAAATTTTATTTCTTATGGTCTCTGGGAGTTGGAATTGACTCCATGGCACTTAACAACAACAACAATCACATTTCTTAAAGAATGGCAGGGTCAGTAGCCAAGAGAGGTGCTTCATTCTACATATGACAGTAGCAAATAAAAATACCTCAACTCTTTTAAAGATAAAATCCACTTCAATCAAATGAAACAAATATATATATAAATTATCCCAACAACTTCCTATGGTTTTGAAGTGTTTTTCAATTTTAAGAACCATCTGTAAACTAACAAAGAAGTTCAGGAAGGTTGAAGGACAAGGTTTATAGAGACACAAACTACAAATACAAATATATAGAAATACAATTTATATTTGTATATGGATTTTGTTTCTTTGTAAATTGCACTTCTAAAAAGTAGGAAAGAACGTATTCTAGTGGTATAGTGTGTTAACCATTGGGCTGTGAACTGCAAGGTCGGTGGTTCAAACCCACTAGCCACTCCTCAGTACAAAGGCAATGCTGTCTGCTTCTGTGAAGACTTAAGTCCCAGAAACCCCAAGGAGCACATCTACTCCTACAGGGTCACTACGGGTCAAAATTGACTCCATGGCAGTGAGTTTGAGTTACATGTTTGTTTGTTT
>NW_006408521.1:30162769-30170399 GCF_000296735.1 Chrysochloris asiatica | reverse complement strand
GACCCTGTATAGGGTTTCCAAGGAGCAGCTGGTGAACTTGAACTGCTGACCTTGCAGTTCAAATGGCTTTGCAGTCTGACACATTAACCCACAGTGCCACACCAGGACTCCTTGGTTTACATAGGAAGGAATAAACTATCTGAAAATGAAATAAAGAAAAAAAAATTTCATTTATAATAGCATTTTTAAAATAAACTAAGTATTAACAAATTTAAGAGAAAAGTGAAAGTATACTAAAGACAAAAACAGATTGTTGAAAGAAATTAAGAATGAAATAAATGAAAAAGCACCCCATTTTTGTGTTTTGGAAGACATTATTGTTATGTTGGTGTGATACCTTGAATATAATTGGATAGGGCTTTCTATTCTAAGTTGGTTTCTTGTTGTTAGTGCCATTGAATAGGTTCCAACTCATAGCTACCTTTTATAGGATTTCTGAAGAGCAACTGGTGGGTTTGAACAGCTGACCTTGTGATTCAAACTGACCTTGCAATCCAGTGCATTACCCTGCAATGCCACATCAGGACTCCATAAAGTCTTATTAATTCCAGCAAATGATTAAGTGGGACCATGTAAATAGGGTGTACAGGACTCTAATGCTGGGATTGGTTAATGCTGCCCTACCGTTAGATTTAAAAGGAGCCATCTCAGAAGCAGGAACAGACGATTCCAGGACCACCAAGAAAGAAGAGTATGAATGGAACATGAAATCCCTACCTAGAAAAGTAGCAACAGCACAGGTAATGGCAGAGGGGATGACACTGAGAGACAGGGTGGCTGTGGGCTTCTAGGTCCATGGACTGAGTAAAGCTGAGTGCCTACTAGCAGGACGCTGGCTTACAGAATTGCCTTTTGGGCTTTTATAGACCAGCTAAAAGAGCTTTGTAACACTTGCTCCAACAGGACAGCCAAAGATGAGAGCCAAGGAACGCCTGCAGTCTGGTAAAGAGGTGGTGCTCCTGATCGGAAAATTGCTGCATCCTGAGTTGTACCCTGTTCACTTCCCTAATAAACCCCATAATCATGAGTACTGTCATGAGTTCTGTGTGGCCATTGCAATGGATTATTGAACCAAATGTGAAGCAGAGAGTGCCGAGTGAGGGATGGTTGGTGTCAGAAGAGGGTAAAGAAGGCTGTAGAGTGGAAGCAAGTCTGACCTCCACTTCATAGGAATATGCCTTCACCAGGTTTTGAGTTTGATCCTCTTTGCCCCTTGTGAAGCTAGAGAATGTCAGACATGGTTCCCATGTGGCTTCTGCAGTTAGCAATACCCCCAAAATTGATCTCTGGATTCAGTTTAATCCCAGTCACACTCCCAGCTGCCTTATTTTATTTTATTTTATTTTATTTTATTTTTGTACAAACGTGACAAGCTGTTTCTAATCTTCAAAACACCCAGAATAGTCAAAACAATTCTGAAAAACAACAGCAACATTGGAAGGCTTATTTATGCTTCCCAATTTCAAATCAAAACAATGTGGTATTGGGAAAAAGAGATAGATCAATGAATTTTGACAAGGGTGCTAAAACAACTCAGTGGGAGTATTTTCACCAAATGCTGCTGGATCCACAGGCAAAAGCGCCAACTTGACCCCTTACCTCACAGCATACAATTTAACTCAAAACAGATCAAATACTTAAATGTAAAACTAAAACTCTTAGAAGAAAATATAGGAGTAAATTTTTGTGACACCAAAAACACAGAAACCAAAGAAAAAAATAGACAAACTAGACTACATCAAAAATTTTTAAGTTTGGGTTACAAAGGATGCTATGAAGAAAGTGCAAAGATAATTGACAAAAGGGAAAGTTTCTTTTCAAATCATACATCTGAGTTGTTGTTATTAAGTGCCATCGAGTTGGTTCTGACTCATAGCAACCCCGTACAGGGCTTCCAAGGAGTGACTGATGGGTCTGAAGTACCAGTCTTGTGGTTCAAACTGACCTTGGGGTCCAGCGCATTATCCTGCAACACCACAACAGGATTCTATATATCTGATGTTATTCTTATTGTGTGCCGTCGAGTTGGCTCTGACCCACAGTGACCCTATGTAGGGTTTCTAAGGAGCAGCTGGTGAGCTTGAACTGCCAACCTTGTGGTTCAAACCGACTTTGTAGTCCAGCGCATTAACCCACAGTGGCACATTAGGACTAGTATCCAGACGTATAAAGAACACTTATAGAAAAACAATGCAAAAGACAACCCAATTTCAAAATGGCAAAGGACCTGAATACATGTTTCTCAAAAAAAAAAGACATACATATGGCCAATAAGCACATAAAAATATTCAACATCATTAATCGTTTGTTGTTGTTGCCAAGTGCCATGGAGTCAGTTCTGACTCACAGATACCCTGTACAAGGTACAAGGTTTCCAAGGAGTGGCTGGTGAGTTTGAACTGCCAATCTTGCAATCAGTAGTCCAGTGTTTATGCCACAATGCCATACTAGGAATCCTAAAGAAATACAAATTGAAATTACAATGAGATACCTCCTCAGTCCCATTACGATGACAATAATAATAATTATAACCAGACAAAAACAAAAGTTTTCAAAGATGTGGAGAAATTGGAAACGTACACACTGTTAGTAGGATTATAAAATAGTGCAATTACTTTGAAAATTATTCAGAAGTTCCTGAAATTTAAATAGATTTACGATATGATCCAGCAATCCCACTTGTAGATATATACCCAAAAGAATGGAAATCACATGTCCACACAAAAACTTGTATATGAATGTTTCACTGCATTATCCATAATAGACCAAAAAAAAAAAAAATGGAAACAAACCAAATGTCCATTGGTTGGTAAATGGATAAATAAATTATAGTATATCCACATTGTTGTTACAACGTGCTGTGGAGTCAGTTTAAACTCAAGCAACTCTGTACAGGGTTTCCGAGGAGCTGCTGGTAGGTTTGAATCACCAACCTTGTGGTTAGCAATCCAGTGCTTACCTTACAGCACTATACCAGGACTCCATAGAATATCCATACAAGGGAATATTAATCATCTATAGTTATGTGCCATGGAGTCTGTTCTGACTCATATCCACACTTAATAGGGTTACAGAAGCTGTAAATCTTTACAGAAGCAGAGAGCCTCATTTTTCTCCTGTAGAGCAGTTGGTAGATTCATGGTGAGCAGCCCAACTCATAATCCACTACTCTACCAGGGCTCCTTAATCATCCACAAGAACAAACATGTGTCTTGGAAGAAGTACAGCCAGAATGGTGTTTAGAAGCAAGAATTTATGTTGTCAGGAAGGACCAGTCCTGGAGAAGGACATCATGCTTGGTAAAGTGGAGGGTCAGTGAAAAATAGGAAGACCACCAATGAAATGGACTGACCCAGTGGCAGCAATGGTAGACTCAAACACAACTGTGAGGATGATGCAGGACCAGGCAGTGTTTGGTTCTGCTGTGCATAGGATCACTATGAGTCAAAACCAACTCAACAGCACCTAACAACAACATAAAAAAGAACCAAGTACTCATGCATGCACCAGTGTAGATGAACCTTGAAAACATTCTATGTGAAAAAAGCAAGACACAAAAGGTCACATTTATATGGTTCCATTTCTCTGAAATATCTAGACTAGATAAATCTATAGAGACAGAAAGAAGTTGCCTGAGGATAGGGAGAGAACAAAAAGTGCCTGCCAATAGGTACAGGGTTTCTTTTGGGGAATGATCAAAATATCCTACTAATAGTGATGATAGCTGTACAACCTTGTGAATATACTAAAAACTACTGAAATGTATATTTTAAATTTTAATTGAAATAAAGTTCACACACAGTAAATTTTACGGTGTGTGAACTTTATTTCAATTAATTTTTTTAAGGACAATCATTTGTTTCAGCAGTAAAATGTTCCTAGGGAGAAATGATGTAAGTGCCTTAATATGAGCAAAGGTTACTTTTCCAAAGATCAAGAACCATAACGTTCCAAATAGATTTGATTTGTTTCCAGGTATATCATTGCACATGGTTAACAAAGAGATGTTTGCTAAGACTATTCATGATTCTCCCCATATTAACACATTAACCGGTTTCACTTTTCTATGTTTCCTCCTAGACAACTTCTCCCTAAACACGTATGTTATTACCTGCCTATAATCTCTGTAAGTAATCTGTATAAATTTCCCCATATTACTTCATGATTTTCAAAATTATCATTTTTGTTAGGTGCTATCAAGTTGGTTCCAACTCATAGAGACCCTGTGCACATTAAACAGTTGTAATTAGTTGAAATCTCATTTTCTTCACTTTTCCTCCTCCATCCCATCTTGAAGTGTTAGATATTTACGTTCCAATTTTTAACTACTATGGATAATGCTGAAATATGCATGCAGTATGAGACGTCAACATAGCTCTTTAGTTGAATTATAACCCTGAGTTGAGATTTCCAGGAAAAGAATTATTATAAACCAAAGGGTAGGAACACTTTTATCACTCTTGGTTGCCTTCCAAAAGTATTACACATTTACAGTGCTATAAGCAACATGAGTTTACTATCTTAGATACTGCTTTTCACACTGTTGATGTAATTAATGGTACCATTTTTTTTCTCAGAGTAATCTGAAAGCTTCCTTTAAAGTGAAATGGTTGGCTATTCATGAAAGACACAAGTGGGCTTCTAAAATCCAATCTATTTCTTTAACACTTTGTTTTCTTCTTTAGTCACCTACAGTTAAAGATTTCCTTTTTTTAATCCATGTACATACAATAAGTGAGATAGAACATGTAGTAAAGTATTCTAGTTTCCTTAAAACTGAGAGGTTTCAAAAAACTTTTGGACCCTTCCATTATCTTTTCATTCCATTTTTCCATGAACTTCTTAAAGTCTCCTCGTATATATTCATGCGTCCATACTGGCATATAATAGTAAATACTAGAAAAATCAGAGCCTAAAATTCAATCATAATAACAAGGAAAACCCACAATAATTAGTTACTTTCAAGATTTCAGCTTCCATAACTCTGAGCATTCCTGCCTAAATTCTTTTGACTATCAAGAAAAAAAAGTTGAGAAAAAATTCAAGAACAACCAATATCCTAAACCAAACCAAAACCCACTACCATGGAGTTGATTCCAACTCACAGCCACCCTATAAGACAGAACAGAACTGCTTTGTAGGGTTTCTGAGATTCTGTATCTTAATCAGGAGCAGATAACCTCATTTTTCTCCCTTGGATAAGTACCTGGTGACTTTGAACCGCCAATCTTGTTGTGACCCACTACATCGCGAGAGACTAAGGAATTGTTGTTGTTGATAATTTCCATTGAGTCAGTTGTGACTCATAGAGACCCTGTATAGGGTTTCCAAGGAGCAGCTAGTGAGTGTGAACTGTCGACCTTGTGGATCAAATCAATCTTGTGGTCCAGTGCTTTAGCTGAGCAGCGGAAGGCAACTGCACTGCTTTGTTTTCTCAGGTCTCACCTTTGGTTTTCCACCTTTGGCAGGCTACAGTCTGAATACTTTTCTATTGCTTGTTTTAGCGGAAACATTTGAGTTTTTCTTCTCTGACAGAACTCCTGGAGCAGTTCTACTCTTCTACTCTGCCCTACAAAGTCACCATGATTCTGAATTTAATTCAACCCCATCAAGGGTTTCTGGTTGTTTTGTTTTGTTTAATACTGAGTGCCCAGTACCACTGGCAACACTTTTATAGTCTTACCATATTAACTCTTACCTAGAACTCTGTAAGTCAGAAAATATTCTCATCTTACTACGAAAAAAAACGGAGGCTTAAAAGATATTTGTCCAAAGTTGACCCTGGTGGAGCACACAGGTCTTAACTTTTACATTAACAGGTGGTATGCTCCCCAAAGCATATGAATTTAAAAAGAAATATTTCCACCAAGGTCTGATAGCAAAGAGGATTGAAAATGGAGACATGGTATGTCACCATCATTACAGCATTATTTATGATTAATAGCAGCACTCATGGAAGAGTCCTGGTGTGGTGCTGCAGGATAAGCACTAGACTGCTAACCACAAGGTTGCTAAGAGTTGGAATAGATTCTACAGTACTTTAACACCACCCACAACAGAAGACAGGAGATGTGCTAAGTGCTTCCGTTATCGCCATTAATCCCTCAAAGAGTCCAAATAAATATATGATCTGAAAAAGGTACCTGTTAATATATTAGTGTCCTAGCTTCCCCTTCCAAAGCTCACCGCCATGAAGCTTTCCCTATATTAATGCAAACAGACATTCTGGAGCAGCTGAACTGGACAGTGAAAGAAAGGAGACTTCTCAGCGTCTCTCCTTTTCAGCATAAGGATTGTTGTTGTTGTCAAGGGCCGTTGAGTCAATTCTGACGCAAAGTGACCCTGTATAGGGTTTCCTAGGAGCAGCTGGTGAGCTTGAACCACCAACCTTGTGGTTCAAACCAACTTTGCCATCTAGTGCATTAACCCACAGCACCACACCAGGGGGTTCTTATTGATGTGCTCTAAGAATAAAAGCGCACAAAGACAATACTAAAACTGTCTTAAATCCTACTGATTTATTTCCAAGCATTTAAGATGAATAACTATTCATTGTCTCAAGAAAATCTTACTGGAATTGAAGTTTGCTACCAATAAAATGAGCCCCAGTGTAGCACTGCAGGATGAACACTGCACTGCTAACCACTCTAACCACAAAGACGGCAGTTCAAATCCATCCGTCGTTCTTGGAAACCCCATACAGGGTAGCGATAAGTGGAACTGACTTGACGGTACACAACAACAACCAACAAAAGGACTCTGTGAAAGAAACACACTGCTTTATGCATAACTGTGGCACAGTAGGATAAACACGGGACTGCTTACTGCCAGGTCAGTGGTTCAAACCCATCAGCTGCTCCTCGGAAACTTTAAATAGGGTCGCTATGAGTCAGAACCTATTTGACAGCACTTAACAACAACAATAAGCATCAATTCAATTTCAAATGTTTATTCTTTAAAGTTTAAGTCGAAAAAAAGAGCAAATAAAACCATAAAATATAGTTAGCTCAGTCTATTTTGGGATGTTTTCTAGTTAATGACATTTTAAAATGTGCTTGGATTTGCTAATAATTAGAATTATTCAATCCCCTATAATAACTTGGAACGTTTCAAAATGTAAATAATTCTGAGGTGCTTTGGGAGGGAACGGTGGTAAATAATCCCTGTAACACAAACAGAAAAGGCAGAACAAGGTCTTTTCCTGTTTTGTTCAGATCATACTAAGTCAACAGCCAGAATTTAGCCGTAGTCTCTCCTGACCTAACAGTCTACAGCTCAGATTCTGATAACCCTATTAAAGCAAATGACCTCCAAAAAGCAGAAATGATTCTTGTAATATAGCTTCTTCGTAAAAACTGAATTAAAAGACACACAGCTGCATGAATAAGATACATGCTTCAAATGCTTTGGTGAGCTTTTCAATGACATTTTTATAAACTTTGCTGTGCATTTTAAAGAAGTTTCCAAATATAATCTTCATTGTTCTCATAGAAAAATGACCAAAAATAAATATATCACTAAAGGACACCCAAAATTAAATTTAACACTGGAATATATGTGACCATGAGGGGCCTTCAAAAAGTTCATGAAAAAAAATGAAATTAAAAGACAATGGAAGCAAGAGCTATAC
>NW_006408521.1:30143521-30160629 GCF_000296735.1 Chrysochloris asiatica | reverse complement strand
CAAACTTTTTGAAGCCTCCTCATACCTGAAACTTCAACCAATCTAGTTATTCAATACCTAATTCTTAAAATACCCCCCTAGTTTGCTCTTGTTTTTAAGTGCCATTGAGTCAGTTACAAATCATAGCAACCTGATACAGGTTTTCAGAGGAGCAGCCGGTGGGTTTGAACCACCGACATTGTGGTTAACAGTCCAATGCTTCTATTAGCAGAGTAAAAATCATAAACTGAATAAACTAAAAAGTAACGTAAAACCAGATGAGCTGGCATGCAGTTAGACTTACTTCCTATGTACAAAATGCGTATCAATGATCGCTTGGAGTTTGAATCCAGGAGAACTACAATACTGACATCAAAATCACAAGATAAAAACCAATGGCAAACCTACATACTTGCTTTTTCAATGAAACAACTATTCTTTAACAATTAATAACTAGAACTAGAGGTCTAGTCTGTTGGAGTAGAAAGAACTCTGCTGTAGAAATTAGGGATATGGGTTCCGGTCTAGTTGATGTTACTAGCTAGGTAGGTAGTTGTTGAGTGTCATCGTGGCAATTCAGACTCATGATGACCCTATACGACAGAGCAGAACTGTCCAATAGGGTTTCCTAGGCTGAAATCTCTCTGAAAGCAGACCACCAAGTCCCTTCACCAAGAGTTACTGGGTGAAGTCCAATCAGGACCTTCTGTTAGCTACCTAGCACACTGAATCACTGTGCCCCCAAGGCTCCTTAGCTAGATGGGTAGTCTTGAGTCATTTACTCTCTCCTCTCTCTCAGGGCTACTTTCTCTATTTAAAAGGCTGACTAGGCCAGTGTCTCCTAAATTTATCTAACCATGAAATTTACCTCAGGGTAACTGCTAACATTATGGATCCCAAGGGCCCTTCCCTGGAAGATTCCAGTTCAGGAAGTCCCTGAGTGAGGACCAGGACCTTATTTTCATAATGGCATACAAAATTTCTATCATCTGGTAAGGCTGGCAGCTCAAATTCTATACTATCTGAATATCTCATAATGATGATCGAAACATACAAAATTGTAACAGTTTAATTATGTTATTTCACAAAAATAATAACGCATACAAAACTATAGAAACAAATATATTCACTCTCCTTCATACCACTCATGTCTTTACAGGGTTTCTGAGACTGCAAATCTTTGCGGGTGCAGAAAGCCTCATCTTTTTCCAGTGGAGCGGATGGTAGGCTCAAATCACCAAATTTGTGGTTCTCAGTCCAGTGCTTATCCAACAGAGGCATCGTGCTCCCTAACAATCAATGTTGTTGTTAACCACCGACCTTGTGGTTCCAACCGACCTTGTGGTCTAGCGCATTAACCTGCAGTGCCATGTTGTTGTTGTTGTGAAGTGCCATCGAGTCAGTTCTGACCCACAGTGACCCTGTATAGGGTTTCCTAGAAGCAGCTGGTAAGCTTGAACCACCAACCTTGCAGTTCAAACGGCTTTGCCGTCTGATACATTAACCCACAGCGCCACACCAGGACTCCTACAGCACCATAGCGATCTTTAATTTAGCTTTTCTTTTTCTTTTCCCTATGCTATTTTGTTTTAGAAACCTTTTTCTAAGATTCTCATAATCCTTTAGTGAGATTTACTAAGTTTACTATTTTATTTAGATTGATAAGTAACTATAAACCTAAAAAAAAAAAAGGAGAAATACTAATCAGATAGAGTGCACAAGGGTACATTTGTAAAAGATGCTCATTAGAAACCAACTGTTGTATGTTATTGCTATTTAGTGCCATCTAGTCAGTTCTGACCCTTAGTGACCCTGTAAAGGGTTTCCAAGGAGAGACTGCTGGGTTTGACCTATCAACCTTGCAGTTAGCAGTCCACCGCTTATCCTATCGCACCCCACCAGAACTAAGTGTTGTTGTTGTTAAGTGCAGTCCAGTCAGTTCATACTCAGTGATCCTTCATAGGATTTCCAAGGAGCATGCTGGTGAGTTTGAACTCCCAACCTGTGGTTCAAACTGACCTTGTGGTCCAGTGCTTATCCTACACTGCCACACCAGAACTCTACCAGGACTATAGTTGTTGTTAAGTGTCGTTGAGTCGGTTCCGACCCATAGTGACCCTGTATAGGGTTTCCAAGGAGCAGCTGGTGAGCTTGAACTGCCAACCTTGCAGTTCAAATGGCTTTGCTAGGTGGCTACAAAAACTGCAAATAAAATCAAGATTAAAACACAAACCTGAGTTTGAGTGAAAATTCCAAAAGATAAAAAACCAAGACTAAGACATTATTATATATTTTGGCTGTATGAAAAATGGTTGTTAAAAAAAAAAGAAAAAAAGGTTGTAAAATAGTCCATTAAAATGGCACACCAGTACAGTATTGTTGTTGTTAAGTGCCGTCAAGTTGGACCCAACCCATAGTGACCCTGTATAGGGCTTCCAAGGAGCGGCTGGTGAGCTTAAGCCACTGACTTTGCGGTTCAAATAGACTTCGCAATCTCGCACATTAACCCACAACGCCACACCAGAACTCCCACCCAGTGCAGTATAATGTTGTTGTTGCTGTTGTTATGTGCCGTGGAGTCGCTTCCGACTCATAGCGTCTGAGGCTGTAAATCTTTACAGGAGCAGAAAGCCTCATCTTTCTCCCGCAGAATAGCTGGTAGTTTCGAACTGCTGACCTTGAGGTTCGCAGCCCGATTTGTAACCACTACGCTACCAGAGCTCAGTATAAAACATTTTCAAAACAGATCTTGATGCTATAACATGAAAAAAGCTGGAAATAAAATTCCTTTGATTTTGGATCACAGTGGTCAAAAACCTGATACGGTTAAATGGCAAAAATAGCGACAGCAACTATTATGCCTAACTTCACAGAAGCACCAGACTTAAAGCCACATTATGTTTGGATACATTTCTGTGTCTGTTTTCCAATAGACTCTGAGGCAAAACTTACACTCAGTGTGAAAAAAAAAAAGGAAATGTATCATGAGGAACAAATGGACCAGCACAATATGGAAATTTAGAGTTCAAGTGCTGATGTCCAGCATACCTGAGTTAAAGCCCCAAACCCACAACTTAGGATGCGACCTTGAACAAATCCATTCCCTCATTTGCAAAATGGAGCTAATACTTCATTCAGCCATTATGATATTTAAACAAGGTCGTTTGTGTAATGCACTCAAGCCAGTACCTAGCACACAGGAAGTAACAGTAATAACAGTAATATGCTAATCATAAAACTGGAGCTCTGGTGGCACTGTGGGTTAAGCACTCAAGGTCAGCAGTTCAAACCCATCAGTACTCCATTGGAGAAAGATGAGACTATCTGCTTTCATAAAGATTTACAAGTCCCGGACACCCAAAGGAGCAGTTCTATTCTGTCCTGTATGTCATTCTGAGTTGGAACTGACTTGATAACAGTGGATGTGAATTTGGATTTGAGTCATAAAACTAGCAAAAAGTACTACCTTCTAACCTAGGAGCTCTGGTAGCGTAGTGGTTACAAATCAGGCTGCAAACCGCAAGGTCAGCAGTTCAAAACTACCAGCTGCTCCATGAGAAAAAGAAGAGGCATTCTGTTCCCATAAAGATTCACAGCCTCAGAAGCCCTGTGCAGGGTCGTTATGAGTCAGAACCGACTCCATGACACATAACAACAACAACCTAAAGGTTAGCTAAAAGTTTCCTGGTCATCAGGCAAAAAGAAGACATGCATATATACTTACATAATTTAGGGTCATATTGTAAAATCTTTCCATTCTTCCCTGCTCAGTAATGAGTAACTCAGACTAATTATGTAGAGTTGTCTACAGAAAAAGAAGCCCTTGATGGTTTAATGGTTAAGCGCTAGACTGCTGACCCAAAGGTTGGTGGTTTGAACACACCAAGTGGCTCTCTAGGACAAAAGATCTAGCAATGTGTTCTCAAAAGGATTATAGCCTAGAAAACATTATGGGCAGTTCTACTGTCACAATGGGCAGCTCTGAGTCAGAATCAACCTAAATAGAATGCATACAGAAAAGAGTCCTGGGTGGCACACGTTGTTAAATACATGACTGTAACCTAGGAAAGACTGGGATCACCTGATGCAACTCAGAAGGCCTAGCAATCGGCTTCCAGAAGGTCACACCTCTGAAAACCCACAGTTCTATCCTGCAACACTTAGGATCACCAGGAGTCAGAATCGACTGGCTGGTGTATACTGTATACATGTGTACAGAAAAGGGTTCAATACATTATGAATTAGGAAGGTTAATTTTCAATGCAATCTAAATTGATGACCTTACCAGTTTGGAAGAGTTATAGGGCTATTGTAGAATTTCTCTTTGTTTTTCTGTTTTGGAAATGGAAAAGTTAGCAGAAAGAGGGAAGAATTCTTCAAACCAACACACACATCATTATTCAATGGAGAAAAACAATAGAAGGCTGGTCAGCCACATGATTTCATAGTTGAATTAGAAAATGAAGAAGAAAAATGTCATGTGAACTACTCTAACTTACACATGTGAAAGAACTAACAGCAGTTAGTAAGGTTAAAGTGATCAAACTCATCAAATAAAAAGCTGAGAAAAAGGCTGAAAAATCAATTGCACCTACAGGTTAAGTAATAAACTTCATCTTTAAATTTCCCATTTGCACCCATCTGTCTTTGCTGCTATT
Source organism: Chrysochloris asiatica (assembly GCF_000296735.1). Classification (NCBI taxonomy): domain Eukaryota; kingdom Metazoa; phylum Chordata; class Mammalia; order Afrosoricida; family Chrysochloridae; genus Chrysochloris; species Chrysochloris asiatica. The sequence goes on along the minus strand of NW_006408521.1, from coordinate 30,155,992 downwards.
CTGAATATGCTACTAGCTTCATGTGCTTGTACCGTCTTTGAAACCAAATAGATCATTCTGGTTAAGGACAAAAATAAAATCTTGTTCAGTATTATTTTTCTAGTAATTCAGTTATTTAAAGGATTCATTTCAAAGAAAATGTTGGGAACAAATAGTTTATTTTGTGGTGGTTGGTGGTTGTGTATTGTCAAGTCAGTTGAGACTCATAGAGACCCTGTATAGAGTTTCCAAGGCTGCAAATGTTTACAGGAGCAGAAAGCCTTATCTTTCTCACCCACTGGGTGAGAGGTCCTCATTAAAAAAAGAAAGAAAGAAAAGAAAAGAAAAGAAAAATACAATGAATTTTCTGTATCAGTATTAGGAACTTAGCAATAGAAACAAAGTATACTAGAGGCATTTTCAAGCATTTCAAACTAGCATTCTGTATTACAGCAATTACTGCAACATGAAGGAAGAGGAGAGACTGGTTAATGCTCTAATTAACAACTTAGCAATCAAAGAATAAGACACTGCCAAAAGCAGCTCTGTCACCTAGGGAAAATGGATATTTTCTTTTTACTGCTTAAAAATCCAGAAGAATCTCATTCTGCTTTTACATGCAAATGACCGACCTCAGAAGCACATTCTGCTCCATTCCTTTATCTGCAAATTACTGCAATGTGATCCTGTTCTAGAGAGGACACCAGCCAGCCATAAAAAAGGAACTGGGGCAACCACAGCATCAACCCATTGAGCTGTTACCAGGTACAGATGCCCCATACACACACACATACACACACACACACACACACACACACACACACACACACGTGAAGAGGCCATTACTAGTGATCAAAAAGCTCTTTGAAGAAGGAAAACTTAGGTTTGATGGTCTATCAGGTCATTAAAGGTTACATGTTATACTTCAATACATGGACATGCACTAGCATCATAACAATTTTTTTTTTAATTCAGCATCCCTTGGTTTTCACATAACACTATTTACTGGGGGCTTTTTAATAGCGGAATTTCAGTAATAATAGTATAAGTTGTTTACCTGGTCGTTACAGGGTAGAACGAGCAAAAAATAGCCCAATGCAAGAAAAGTGAGCAAATCAGACTCTGTATTCCCCCTCCCTGTTAAACCCCTGGGAACAGTGTGAGATGACTTGGCTACATACGTCCATTTACCAGGTGGTCAAGGTAAAAAAGAACACTATTAGACTCAAATGACTCAAGAAATAAATAAATTGTAATTTACCGAAGGATTCATCACATTGCTAAAGACTCCAGTGTACTGCCAAAACCCTACTTGGTTTGGGAAATGTTATTTTAGGTAAATTTAAGCAGCTCTAAGAAGCAAGCTAAACAAGATACAACTTCAAAAAACGTTAACGTACCTATAGTCTTTCCGAATTATATATTAATAATGAACCTTAATTAAAAAGAAAACAAGACTTTTCCAGCTAAGGCAAGTCACATCCAAACAAGTGAATTGCTTTGGTGGTACTGCCTTACCCCGCCCCCCAAATGCAGCCATCAAATCTTCCCCACCAGTCGCCAGACAGCTAGGAACCGACACAATAAAAAGCTCAGTTTCAATCTTTGAAACAACGTCAATGTAGAGGTTTAAAGGAGGAGAAAAGTTATTAAATGTTACAAAAGCCTTCAATTAGAGCATGTCAACCAAACGGCATTGTGGGGCATTAGCCGTCTCGTGTTTTCTTTCACCTACCGACTCAGAACCCAGCAATAACTGCAGCAGACCTCTCAAAACCTGAAACAAGCACAGAAACTACGATGACTGCTTTCTGATACGGAAATATACATATATCTATATATAACTGATGGCAGGCTTGTGCTTTTAAAAAACCCAGGCGCGCCAACTAGTTCAATCCGTCCCCAAATCCACGCCACCCTTTCAACTTTACAATTAAGAGAGAGAAGGAGAAATTCCGGTCAACTCGCCTTGGGGGGTTGGTCTGAGGGTAAAGGACTCAAGTAGAGAGGAATATGGAGAGAGAAAGGGCAAGCCAATGAAAGAGACCAAAAATTCCCACCTTTCTTAAATTCTTCCAGCATAGCGTCCAACTTGGTATCGTTGAAGACAAAGTGCAAGGGGTGGTTGTAAAATTTGGTGATGGTTTTCAGGGGAGTACAGTCATCTGGATCCACAAAGGCCAAGTCTTTGACAAAGAGGAGGTCCACGATGTTGGAGCGCTCCCCCTCAAATACTGGGATGCGAGTGTAGCCGCTCTCCATGATCTCCGACATGGTGTTGAAGTCCAGGATGGCCTCGCCGGTGATCATGAAGCAGTCCCGGAGCGGGGTCATCACGTCCTCCACCGTTTTGGTGCGGAGCTCCAAGGCCCCTTGGATGATGTTCAACTCCTCTTTGACGAGGTCGTTGTAAGGGTCGGTGACGCGGAGCATCTCCAATAGTTTTTCGCGATTATAGACGGTGCCTATTTCCTGACCCAGGACGCAGTCCAGCAGCTTGCTGACGGGGTAAGAAGCGGGGAAGGTCATCATCATGAAAAACTTGGTGAGGAAAATGGTGTTGGCGCCTACTGCCAAGCCGTGGCGGGAGCAGATAGCCTGGGGCACGATCTCCCCGAAGATGACGATGCCGATCGTGGAGACCACCACTGCCACGAGGCCGGAGCCGGCGATGTCGTCGAGCAGGATGGTAAGCGTGGTGTTGACCAGCACGTTGCCCAGCAGCAGCGAGCACAGCAGGTAGTTGCCCTGCCTGCGCACGGGCTCGATGCGCTTGGCGTAATTCTTCTCCTTCTCGGTGCCGCAGTTCTGCACGATGCGCAGCTCCATCGGGTCCAGGGCCATGAGCCCCAGGTTGAGGCCACTGAACATGCCCGACAGGCACAGCAGCAGCGAAATGAAGATCACCTGCAGCCAGAACGGCAGCAGAAACTTCTTCTCCTCGCCCACGATCATTTTGGTGTCTTCGCCGTCGTGGTATATCCAGGTGGTCTCGGCCCACGGGGGTGGCGGGAGCCCAGCCACTCCGGAGCCACCCTTACCCCCGACAGTGCCCCCCGTGGACCCCGGGCTGCCAGCGCCCAGCGCGGGAGTGGAGAGCGACGTGCACAGGTAATAGGACTTGCTCTTCTCCATCTTGCGCAGCGGTTTGATCTCGATCTCGATGATGCCCGAGGTGCGGCGGTTGAGGATGATGTGGGGCAAGATGATGATGTCGGAGGTGCGGATGCCGCAGCGCTGGGGGCCGCTGTCCGGCTCTGGCGGCGCGGGGCCACCCAGCCCGCGCTCTCCGGGGCTGTGGCGCCGCCGCTCGTGCTCCGTGAAGGCGATGCGGGACCACGTCTCGTTGTTGATGTTCTGCCCGTACACCCGCAGCTTGACCCGGGTCCGCTCGCTCACCCGCAGCGCCCCCCCTTCCATGAACGACACGTCGTCCGTGTCCTCCAGCCTCAAGCCGATGATCACCGTTTCCTCGTTGTCGCTCGCCGCCGCGCAGCCGCCCGCGCCGCAGCAGCAGCTCAGCAGTAGCAGCGGCAGCAGCCGCCCCGCCGCTGCCTGCAGGACCCCCCGGCTGCGGGCGCTGAGGCTGCGGCGCGCCGCCATCTTCCAAGTGGGCAGTGCGGCTGCTGCCTGCCCGCCCGCCATCTTTACTTTGGGTTCACAAGCGCCACAGCCAATCATGGGGTGGCTGCTCCAGCTGCGGCTTCATCCTTCCCTCCCGGCGGCGCTAGCGCAGACACCGAGCCCTGGGCGAGACTGCAATAGAGCGTCAACAACCAACGCTCAGCTGTCCACCTCGCTGACTGACACTGACTCTGCCTCGGCCAGCTGAGGAACCCCTAAGCTCGCAGGAGGGGGGTGCCTACGGGAGGGGAAGACCAGTCGCTCCCGCGAGAGGCAGGCCGGCGACCCAATCACGGCCGGGTGCCCGCCCCCCCCAGCCAGGGGGCTGGAATGGGGGCGTGGCTGTAGACGGCGCCACGGACCAATGGCAAGGGAAGTGGGTGGGAAAATGAGTTGCCACCATCCTCCTTAGCACGCCAGGTTTCCAACAGAAAGGCGCGTGACTCTTGTGTATGTGCGAGAGGAGGAGGTGTGGCTAGCCAGAGCCCGATAGCCAGTCAAAAATGAGAGCTGTGGAAAGGGGGCGGGGCCTCGGGTTTGGGTGCCAATGAAAAGAAGTCGTCCGCGGGGCTAGTGCTCCCGGAGAGAACTCAGAAGTAGATCCTCTCGCGTGCTGTTAGCCTGGTTGAATTGATGCCCTGAGGTGCAAGACCGCCAGTTCTCGCTGCACTGCGTTGCTGGCCACCCAAGGCTTGGTACCGGTGCAGAGTGATTGCACCTTCCTGCCCGAGGTGCCCGAGAAACTGGTATGACTAAGACGGCTCAAAGCGCAGGCGGTTCCCAAATGAAGCAAGAACACCGGCCACAAGGCCGCACAACGCTTCCAACACCGTTGCGCGCCACGCCGCCAGGGATAAATTCTGGCCAGGTGGTGGCCCATGCTTCGCGGCGGATTGGCTCTCCGCGCGCTTCTAACTTCCCCTTACCTGGAGCACGAACTTTGCGGTTCGCGGTCACGTGGCGCCACCTGCCGGCCTCTCTACAGTAGTCTGTAACTAAGCAAACCCAAAAAGAATTGGGAAGTGAGAGTGAGGCAGTCTCCCAAACTTTCTAGTAGTAAGAATCGCCTTATATTTTCTGGATCTAAACGCTAAACGCACATACCTCCTGGATCCCACCCCATATTTTAAAAAAGGGAAAGGTCAGATACAAATACCCTGGCAAGTTTGGGAAATGGTAAGGGGTAGACATCACAAGCCAAAACATAAAAGCGCATTAACAATTACACTGACCAAACTCTGCTAAGGTCAAATAGTTCACGTTGAAAGAAAAAAACTGGAGACCTAGCTCCTCCCTGTGACTCACAGACACACTCGGGGAAGTGCAATAGCAGAGTAGCTGCCAAATTGATCATTTTCCCTCAAGGTAAACATCCATAAAATAATTGCGCCTTTTAAAACATGTATATTCTACAAACACATTTTATTCCCTTTTTGTAAGCAATTCAAACGTTTTTTAATTAATTTCTAGTAGAGGTGATTTCTGTGGCCACTCCTCTTCCACGCCTGCGCCCTGCCCTTCTCAGCCCAGCATCCAGGATGATCTTGTTCAATCAGATCCTGCCGCTCCACAGTGTTTGAAATCCTTCAGTGACTTCCCAATCCTTTATAATAACAACCAAAGTACCTACAATATTTGGAACAAGGCCCTAAAGGGTCTGCTCCTTCCTTTTCTTTCTCTGATCTCCACACCTGCTCATCCACCTGTTTCCCAATCACTCCAATGCCATTTCACTGGCTGGTTGTTCCTGTGCCCGAAATTCCCTTCCCCCAGATATCAGCATAGCCTGCTAGTTCTCCTCCTTCAAGACTTTGCTCTTATTTTAATCTTGCAAGCATTTCTTGAGAGCTCCTGGTGGCACTGTAGTTAAGCACTGGGCTGATAATCACAAAGTTGGTAGTGCAAACCCACCAGCTGGATGCCTTGGAAACCCTATATAGGGTCACCATGAGTCAGAATCGCTCTGTGGCAGTGGTTTTGGTTTGAGTAAACATTCCCTGTGCTCCATCTCTGCTTTTTTTTTAATCTTCAAAGCAAATAAATTATTAATTTGTTTTATTGTCTATCTTCTTCCACTAGAACATAAACTCCCTGAGGATAAAGACATTGTTGTGTTTTCTTGACTGCTGTCTGCTGTATTACCAGGGCCTAGAACAATGGTAGGCATTCAAAACAATATTGGCTGGTGGTAAAGAAACAACAGAATTTTTATTCTAAGTATTTCAAATAATGCCCCTGTCTCTGCCCAGTTTCTGACATTGCTTCTGCCACCCCTAATTTTTATACTACTGTATTGGAAAAGGAAGTTCAAATGGAGAAAACCTGATTCTTGGACTTGGCCTATGTTTGTAAGAGTGGCACTATGGAGGTTTGGGGGTTGGGGGGTAAGAGTTGAGAGTTTTAGGGATAGCTGACAAAGGTTAAGGATAGACATGGTTGTTAAGTCATTTGACTGGGAATGAAACAGTATTGCCTTCCAAAGTAAAGTGCAAGTGTGTTTAAGGGAGCTGAGAGGGAAGGTGATTACAGACTCTCAAGTGCTGAACAAACACTTTGAGAATAGGAGTAGAGAGAAGAGGGAGGGGGGAGGAAAGAGCTTGCCAAGCTTACAGACATTTCCTGTGCATTTCACAGAAATCTAGAACAGTCAGGAAAGTGTGACACTCAGCAATTTAGGAGCAAGTTAGAAATTCAGGACTTTATAATAAAAATGTTAGAAAGGGCCTGCCAAGCTAACTTACAATATAAAAGAAACCAGGCTCAACTCACACAAGGAAGTCTGAGTGATGTTTATCCTGGGGAGAGGGAGAGGTCATATTCTTCACCTACGCACAAGGTGCTCAGATCACTCTAGATGCCTAAGTCAAGTAACTTTCCTCAGCAACTGGTGAAGACTTATGGTGACTTTTGGGGGCTTCCAGTCTGTGTATCTTATGAACAAAAGCAAATTCCACATACTTATGAGGATCTCTTTTAAATTTTTTAATGAAAAGCTATTCAACAGAACTCTGAATTCTGATCAAATTTGTCTCCATGAATGGCTACAAAAGGCCTGAAATAGCTGAATGGGTGCTGCAGAACCTCATCTCCGTTAGGTTCTAACTTTGTGTCACCTGAAGCAAGTCATTTAGATAAATGCCTTTCCCACCTAACCCTCTCACGCCAAAGTTCTTCACTGGACAGTTCAGAGGGGCAGGGTGACAGTTCCATTCTGTCTCCACAAAGAATCAACTCCTAAGTCTGTGGTCTTGGGGACTTGAGAAGGCACTGTGTCCAGACCTGCAAGTTTCTAAAAGATGTTCTTTTGAAGACTGCAAGTATGAGTAGACCACCAAATGGCTTTCCCCATTTAGGGGCAGCGGGGGCGGGAGGTGGATTCAACAAAAACCCTGATTTCTGAACATATTTCAACATGAAGTTCTGAGTTTATAGAGACGCATTTTTTATTTGTTATTTTTACCCTAGTTGTAAGACAGTGTTAAAAATGTGTTGCTTCAGTGTTGTTGTTACTAGATGCCACTGAGCTGGCGTCAACCCATAGCAACCTTATGTATAACAGAATGGCACACTGCCTGGTCCTATGCCATCTTCAGGATGGTTAGAATTGTTTCATCCACTGTTGTGGCTATTGTATCACTCTGTGTCATTGAGGGTTTCCCTCATTTTTACTGACCTTCTACTTTACCTACCATGAAGTCCTCTTCTAATGATTGGGCTTCCTGGTGATGTGTCCAAAGTAAGCGAGCTGAGTGAAATTTTAATCACACTGAAGCACAAGTTCTTCTGAGGAAAAATAGGAACTAAACAAATACTGGAGTTACCCAAACCTTCCAAAAGATCAAATCCATCCGCCCTGATAGGGATTTCACAGAAGCAACACTGTCCATGGATTTAAATACATAAAACTATTTTAGCATTTGTCACAACAGTTAGCAAAATAAATAAAGAAAAGAAAACAAAGCTAGCAATTCCATTTAGCTTCTCTAGAGAACTTTTCCACCTTTTTGTTTGAGCTTTCCTATTTCCCTCCTTTACTAGATATTTCCAGGACATAATTACTGACTTTTTTGCACAGTTGTGAGGAAAGCTTCCTCCTTTATTAAGGGTCCACACTCCTTGGGTGCTGCCCTTCCAGGGAATACTGAGTCTTGGGCCCTGAGGTAGACAAATGGGAAATAGTAAGAGGGTTGCCACCCAGTGCCCTGCAAATCTTCTCCACCTGCCCATAATGAGTCTCCTCTTTCCCCTCCAGTTCTGCAGGGACACCTAGTTCTCCTCCTCCTTGATGGAGTTCCAGCCCTCCAAGACATGGCCTTGGGAGCTCAAGAGCATCTCCCATCCTACCACCCTTCTCCCTGGGACTGGTTTTGGCTGAACCTCCAATGGTAAGGCCCTAAGAGGTCTTCCCCTCCACTCCCTCTTTCCCCTTCTTCCTAGATCCTTCTCCACTAGTCAGAGAAGAACATTCCTGAAGCTAAAACTTACTCTTTGCCCTACTATTCACCAGGCCCTGGGGCTGTGGACTTTCTAGAATCTTCTAGAATGGTCATGCTGTCTCACTCTTCCTCTGCAATCCCAGTCTCCATCTCAATTCTGGACAAAAGTGTAAGAACAGTTCTGACCATTGTGACTGTATCACTCAACACAAGTCATGATTATAAGGAAAGCTTTCACGTCCACAGCATTTCAACATTGAACCATCTCTAATGCCTATCCAAAAATCTAAATTTAAAAACCACATCTTGGGGGTGATCAAGAAGAAGGAGATACGGGAACCTGGATAGAACTGTGAGAGAAAAAACAAGCCCTGAATGTCCCATTCTGAGTTCTCCCATAGGTTTCAGACTAGCATGGATTTTACACCAGAGATTTCATTTATGATCACTACATTAGTCATAAAATACCAGGTTTCCCATATCAACTGAGTTCATTCTTTTCTCCACATCCTGAAGTTGGAGCTAAAATTCTATTCCAATAATCCCCATGCGTAGAAAAACAATGTCAGACCCCAGTGGAAAAATTCTGCTCCTATTTTTAGTTCCTCTGAGATATCTATTGTATTTGTTTGTTTTATTTTTTTTAAATCACTAAACTCCAGGTTTAATTTATTTCTCCCTATTTGTAAATGCCATATTAACTCTGTTTCCTCTTTAAAATTTAAATACAAAATTTATGTTTTATTTCTCACCCCATTTTCTCCTCACTTTTATTTATTTGTTTATTCAACTAATGCATATTGTATATCTAATAAGTTACAGAAACTGCGCTGGCATTATGAAGGTACAATCTTGAATCAGATGTTACCCAAGAGTCTTACTAGTGAGGAGGTTAGGAGACATGTACACAATGACTGTCACACTTTCACACACAACGTGCACAGCAAGCTAATGCCTGGGGTTTGTCCTGCTTACAAAAAAACTGTACAATGTTGTGCATTATCTGTACAAAAAAAATACAGTATAAAATATGGAGTAGACCATCAAAGGTCTTAAAAGGAATTACAAATAAAGAGGGAAGATTGAGAATAGCTTCCTGATCTGCGAGTTTGTTCCTTAACTCCTATACACATAACAGCTATTCCAAGAAGGAATTGAGAGATAAAAGAAAAATATATATATTCTAATGGAAGAAAAAGTGTGAAGTGAGGTTGGAAAGAGAGCAACATTTAACGAAGCAAAATGGGATTTGAATTTGGCTCTCTAGCCCACAAAGAACAGCAGGGATAATGTTGGAAAGTTGGTTGGGTTGGTTTAGGCTAGGCTCTGAATGTCAAGTTGGAGAGTTTAGCTTCATCCTGGTGTAGCACTGTAGGATCAACATTCAAGTGCAAGATTGATTTGAACCACAAGTTCGGCAGTTCAGACATACCACCTACTCCTCAGAAACCCTGTAAAGGGTCACTGTGAGTCGGCACCTATTTGATAGCACTTAATAACAACCACAACCCACTGCTGTTGAGTCGATGCCAACGTGTAGCAACCCTAAAGAACAGAATAGATGGGCCCCATGATTTCCCAAGGCTGTAATCTTTATAGAAATGAGTAGTGAAAGAGCTAACAGAAAATTTCAAAGAACAGCTCAAAAAGACAAAGATCTAGAGTTTAAAAAACAAATGGGCTTAGCATTTCTCAAACTGAAAGAAATGGAGAAAAAATTCAAGCCTCAACTCTCGGTATTGAAGCACTCCACAGGCAAAATATTGAATAATGCAGAAGTATCAAAAGATTGAAGGAATACAGAGTCACGGTACCAAAAAGAAATGGTCTATGTTAAACCATTTCAAGAGGTAGCATATGATCAAAAGCCAACAGTACTGAAGAAAGAAGTCCAAGCTGCACTGAAGATATTGTCAAAGAACAAGGCTCCTGGAATTTAAAAACTGAAATGTTTCAACAAACTGATGCAGCACTGGAGGTGCTCACTCATCTATGCCAAGAAACTTGGAAGAAAGCTACCTGACCAACTGATTGGAAGAGATTCATATTTGTGCCCATTCCAAAGAGAGGTGACCCGACAAGAGGAGGAAATCATCAAACAATATCAGTAATATCATATGCAAGTAAAACTTTGCTGAAGATGATTTAAAAACAGCTGCAATAGTACATCAACAGGGAATTTCCAGATGTGGAACTAGGGATGTCATTGCTGACATCAGAAGGATCTTGACTGAAAGCAGATTATACCAGAAAGATGTCTAACTGTGCTTTTTGACTATGCAAAGGCTTTCAACTGTGTGGATCTTGGCAAACTATGGATAATATTAAGAAGAATAGGTATTCCAGAACACTTGATTATGCTCATGAGGAACTTGTACATAGACTTAGAGGCAGTCGTTTGAACAGAACAAGAGGATACTGAACGGTTTATAATTGGGAAAAGTGCGTGCCAGGGCTGTATTCATTCACTGTACTTATTCAATCTGTATAGTGAGCAAGTAATATGAGAAGCTGGATTATATGATTATATGAAGATTATATGAAGAAGGAAGCACCAGAACTAGAGGAAGACTCATTAACAACCTGCTATGTGCAGATGACAAGGAGCTCTGGTAGCGTAGTGGTTACGAATCGGGCTCTGAACCTTAAGGTCGGCAGTTTGAAACTACCAGCTGCTCCGCGGGAGATAGATGAGGCGTTCTGCTCCCGTAAAGATTTACAGCCTCGGAAACCCTGTACAGGGTCTCTATGAGTCGGAACCGACTCCATGGCACATAACAACAACAACAACAACATGTGCAGATGACACAACCTTGATTGCTACGTAAAGGACTTAAAACACTGATGAAGATGAAAGACCACAGCCTTCAGTATGGATTGTACCTCAATGTAAAAACAACAAAAACAGCAAAAATCCTCAAATCTGGACCAGTAAATAGCATCATAAATAGAGAAAAGTTGAAGATATAAACGACTTCATTTTGCTTAGATCCATAATCAACTTCATGGATGCAGCAGTCAAGAAATCAAACAACTTATTACATTAGGCAAATCTGCAAAAGACCTCTTTAAAGTGTTCAGGAGCAAAGATATCAGTTTGAGGACTAAAGCTATTTTCAATAGCCTCATCTGCATGGACTATGAGTTGGACAATAAATTAGGAAGACCGTAGAAAAATCGATACATTTGAGTAGTGGTGTTGGAGAAGACTATTAAAAGTACCATGGACTGCAAAGAGAACAAACAAATCTGTGTTATAAGAAGTACAGGCAGAATGCTCCTTAGAAACCAGGATAGCATGACTTCATCTCTCATACTTTGAACATTGTATTAGAAAGGACCAGAAGTAAATCATCTTGGGAAAATGGAGGGTCAGCAAAAAAAGAAGAACCCCAACGAGATGGATTGACACAGTGGCAGCAGCAATGGGCTCGAAGGTAACAGTTGGGAGGATGGTGCAGAAGCAGACAGTGTTTCATTCTAATGTGCATACAGTTACTGAGTCGGAACTGACTCAACGACACCTAACAACAACAACATGGTCCAATCTATGGCTTTGACTTCTATATTTAATTCATTACAAGCAGTAGCCAAGAAGGGCACATGGAACTTTGCAGCAATGCTCACAGGAGGGAACCAAAGAGTGCCGGAGCTGCTTATGGTAATTTAACATACAATTCAGCACTTGTTTGTGCCAGGTGAGGTGGCTTGGACAGTCTGTTCTCTGTTGCCTGAGTTGACAAACTTCCATCACATAATTTTCGTTGTGAATATTGAATGAGCATCCTCTGGAAGCAGAGTTCCGAAATGTCAGGATGACAGGGAGGAAAGGTTTGCACAGCAGGTGCAGAAGGTCTTAGGCAGCTTCTAAGCCCAATAATTAATCTTTTATTAACTGTTCTTCTTTCTCTTTCTTATTAACCTTCTTATTCCTTTCAACTGGCTCTAACTAAGGAAATGCTGTGAAGTAGATATTTTTATTATTGTTTCTAAATAAGGTAACAGGAGTCTGTGAAGCTGATACAACCCTTTAAAAAATGGTGGTTTCTGATGGTAATGAGGACAAGTTACTGCTTTTGTGGACATTGTTGTTATTGTTAGGTGCCATGGAATCGGTATACAAACCATGCCAAATATCCTAAGTTGTTTCTTTACTGAAAATAGCTTCCTTACAACCCACTCACACTGTTGAATTTTCTAAATTTATGGAAAACTTAGGCTGAGTATGGTTAAAAGATGTGCATAATACAATTGATGTAATGGGTTATGCACTGGATTGCTAAGCGCAAGGTCAGAAGTTCAAATCCACCAGCCATGCCAAGGGAGAAAGATGAGGTTTTCTGTTCCCATAAAGATTTGTTGTTGTTGTTAGGTGCCATCGAGTTGGTACCGACTTATAGCGAACTTATGCACAGCAGAACAAAACACTGCC
>NW_006408521.1:30123285-30141066 GCF_000296735.1 Chrysochloris asiatica | reverse complement strand
AATACAACACCATTCCTCTTCAATTTGTCATTTCTGGCATAGTAAACCATGTGGTCATCAAATTCAAAATGGCTCATACCAGTCCATTTCAGCTCACTAATGCCTAAGATATCAATATTTATACGTTCTCTTTCATTTTTGACAACTTCCAATTTTCCCAGATTCATACTTTGTACATTCCATGTTCCGATTTTCAGTGACGTTTACAGGTGTTTCTCTTCATTTTGAGTTGTGCCCCATCAGCAAATGAAGGTCCCACAGGCTTTTCTCCCATGGGCTTTATTCCATTCGCGTCATCATGGTCAACTCTACTCTGAGGAGGCAGCTCTTCCCCAGTTGCATTTTGAGTGCCTTCCAACCTGAGGGGCTCATTTTCCAGCACTATATCTGACAGTGTTTCTCTGCTATTCATAAGGTTTTCAGTGACTAAATATTCGGAAGTGGTTCGTCGCTCCTTCCTAGTCTGTCTTTGTCTGGAAGCTCATCTGAAACCTGTCTATCATGGGTGACCCTGCTGGTATTTAAAATACTAGTGGCATAGCTTTCAAAATCACAGCAACTCATAAACCACCCCAGTACGACAAACTGACAGATGAGTGGTGATTTACAGCCTCGGAAATTCTATTCAGGGTCGCTATGTGTAGGAAATGACTTGCTGGCACACAACCAGGACTGTCCTGACAAAAAATTAATAAATTAATACTTGGGTACACAGATACTTGTGTCAGGGCATGTGAGTGTGCATTTTGAGCTGGTGCATATCCTGGTGTGGTGCTGTGGGTTGATGTGCTGGATGCAAAGTCAGCTTGAGCCACAAATTCAGCAGTTCAAGCTCACCAGCCACTCCTTGGAAACCCTATATAGGGACACTATGAGTCAGAACCGACTCCACGGCACAACACCACCACCACCATGGTTTCAGTCTATTGTCTCAGCTTAATTATTGTTGTTATTAGGTGCTGTCAAGTCGATTCTGACTCATAGAGACCCTGCATAGGGTTTCCAAGGAGCGGCCGGTGAGTTTGAACTGTCGACCTTGCAGTTTAAGCTGACTTATGGTCCAGTGCTTTTCCTACAGACTACACCAGGGCTCCTACTTAACTATTAATAGTACCCTTTTTCACTCTCAAAAGGATTCTGTTTGGGATGATACATCATATGGTCATAAAAAATATTTTATGCATTTTTATGTATGTTTATTATAGGTCAAATTTTTTGAAAGTTAAAAAATATACATCAGAAGTTCTGACCTAAAATGAGGAGTCCTGGCCAAGCTGGGAACCTGATGTTTGATTTGAGATTCACGATTATGACAGAGACAAAAGCAGCAGCAGCTGAGGGCCACATGTGGACTTCCCCAACAGAGGGCATGGTGTCCCCTCTTGGCTTTCTGGGAGTTCCTGTGGCATTCCACGATTAACTGACTATTTCTTTGTCCTACATGTGGCAGGAGAAGTGATGTCTTCCTTACTACTAATTGTGGAGATCAGTCCAAGATGATATATGAAAAAGTACTTTGTAAACTGTGAAGGGCTGTGTCTACTTTGAATAGCAGGAATTTCCTTAACCTGCTTAGGTTAGCAGCAGGGTCCAACATCACTCACTGCTGTCAGGTTGCTGTTGAGTCAGTTCCAACTCATAGCGATCCCTTATAGGGTTTCCAAGGAGTGGCTGGTGGGTTTGAACTGCCAACCCTACAATCATCAGTCCAGTGCTTATTCATTGTCCTGTAATACAGCTCTTCTATTTAAAACATTTTATAGGTTCTCTGTACTTTCAGAAGGTGTCCTGGTGGCACAGTGTTTAAGTGCTTAGCTGCTAACTGAAAGGTGGGCAGTTCAAACTCACCAGCCGCTCCATGGGAGAAAGATGTAGCAGTCTGCTTCCATAAAGGTTGTTGTTTGTTGTTAGGTGTTGTCGAGTAGGATCTGACACATAGCAACCCTATGCACAACACAACGAAACACTTCACCGTCCTGGGCCATCCTCGCAATTGTTGCTATTCTTGAGCCCATTGCTGCTGCCACTGTGCCAATCCATCTTGTTGGAGGTCTTCCTCTTTTTCACTGACCCTCCACTTCACTAAGCATGACGTCCTTCTCCAGGGACTGGTCCTTCCTGACAATACATTCCAAGTATGAGAGACGAAGTCTTACCATCCTGGCTTCTAAGGAGCATTCTACTTCCAACTCAGATTTGTTTGTTCTTCTGCCAGTCCGTGGTACTTTCAATATTCTTCCCCAACACCATAGCTCAAACGCACGAATTCTTCTACAGTTGTCCTTATTGTATTGTCCAACTTTCACATGCATATGAAGCAATATTTTGATTTCTGGATTGCTACTTCCATTAGTGTTGATTGGAGGGATCCAAGCAAAATGAATTCTTCAACAACTTCAATCTTTTATTCATTTATCATGATATTACTTATTGGGCTAATTGTGAGGATCTTTGTTTTTTTACACTGAGATACAAGCCATAATGAATACTGTAGTCTTTGATCATCAGTAAGCATTTCAAGTCCTCTTCACTTTCAGCAGCAAAGTTTTATCATTTGCATATCACAGGTTGTTAATGAGTCTTCCACTAATCTTTCTTCATATAAGCCAACCTTTTAGATTATTTACTTAGCATACAAACTGAATAAATATGGTGAAGGGGTACAACCCTGGCACGCACACCCTTCCTACATTTAAACCACTCAGTATCCCTTGTTCTATTCAAACAACTGCCCTTGGTCTATGTACAGGTTCCTCATAAGCACAATTAAGTGATCTGGAATCCCTAGTCTTTGCAATGTTATTCATAATTTGTCATGGTTCTACCATTATCTGATCCACAATTTTAAAATCTCACTTATAACTTTGATGAAATTGTGCTAACTCTAACCCTAAATTTGGGAGCGTGGTGGCTCTGTAGGATAAGCACTGGACAGGGAGCCACAAGATTAGTGGTTCGAGCCCACCAATTGCTCCACAGAAGAAAGATGAGGCTTTCTGCTCCAGCAAAGATTTATAGTCTTGGAAACCCTATACAACATTGCAATGAGTTAGAACTACCTCAATAGCACTTAACAACAACAACCCTAAATCCAGGGGTCATACATTGAAAGTTGACTGGTTAGGGAGCTAGGGACAGTGAGGAACTGTCTAAAGAAACGTGCCCTGCCTGCAGGGGGAGCCATTAATCAGTTCTGGACACCAGTTCTGTGGTGAAATGCAGGCCTGGTGGTGCCAGCATTTCCCCTTCTCCAAGAGAAGCCAGAAACTCACATTTGATATAAAATCTCTCAATTTATAAATATGGTCAACTAATTAAAACATTTTCAAATAAATACTGTGATCTCACAGAATCTGGACAATACATCTGTTTCTAAATCTAGAAGAGAATACCAAGTCCAACTTGCTGATTTTACACTTAGAGAAAGTAAATCCAAAAGAGGGCAGATGTCCGATGGCAAATATCTAGTTTGGCAACAGAGCCACTTCAGTAAGATACCCTGCTTTCTGTTTGCTGCATCACTCTCAGTCCACCAATGAGAAGGTTAATGGATCTGTTGTTAAGTGTCCTCAGGTTAGTACCAACTCATAGTGACCCTGTATAAGGTTTCTAAGGAGCAGCTGGTGAGTTTGAACCACTGACCTTGCAGTTAGCAGTCCAGTGCTTATCCTACAGCACCACACCAGATCTAGTAAAAAAAAAAAAAAAAAAGTTAGCAGATCAAGTCTACCTTCCAATGAGCTCAGAACATCATCAGTTTACCATTCTACTTTGTGTCTCTGGATTCTGAACAATGAGTATGAGACAGTATGGTATCATATGAGGCAACACAGTGTTATTAGAGCCGGACATTTTGTTCTGAGTTAATTTCCCCATCCCCTGAACACAACACTGCAACATGACCCTGCCTCATGATAGGAGGGGCTAGTGTATTTCCATTGGGGAAGGGGATTGGTCAGTCCAAGACAAGCAAGGCTCACTCAGCAGGCAAAGATTAAGTATAAAATTTACATTCACATACCACTTCCATTAACCTCAGAGGGAGTTGGACTTGCTGGAATTACAGCATCAGCAGTTGAACAGTCTGGAATGAAGCATAAAGCTCAAGTCATAGGTTAGTATTAAGATTATGCAATTCCAACTTCACTTTTGTCAGAGTTCGATTCTTAGGGCAGGATCTACAAAAGTGGTGTGGGGTTCAAGAAACTTGGCAGATCATAGAAATTAGGACAGGTGTCAACAAGGTCTAGAAAATACGCTCAGCTGTTTTTCTTCTGTTGGCTCACAAAGTTCATAATATTCCATTGTTAGTGATCAGTGCCTAGGATAGTGCCTGGCACGTTGTTGTTGTCAGGTGTCATCGAGTCGGAACCTACTCATAGCAACCCCATGCACAGCAGAATGAAACAATGTCCGATCCTGGGCCAACCTCACTACCACTGCCACACTTGACGCCATCAATAATGCCACCTGGCTGATCCATCTCATTAGGGGTCTTCCTCTTTTTCTCTGACCCTCCACCTTACCCCGCATGATATCCTTCCCCAGTGACTGTTCTCTCCGGACAATATGTCCAAAGTATGAGAGACGAAGCTTAGCCATCTTGGCCTCCAAGGAGCACTCTGGTTGCACTTCTTCCAAAACAGATCTATTGGTTCTTTTGGCAGTCCACGGCACTTTCAGTATTCTCCTCCAACATCACAACTCAAAGGCATCAATTCTTCTACGATCTTCCTTATTCACATCCATACGAGGTTATTGAAAATACCATGACCTGGGTCAGGCACACCTTAGTCCTCAAGCTGACATCTCTGCTCTTCAATACTTTAAAAAGTTCCAGTGCAATACGTCGTCTGATCTCTTGACCGCTGCTTCCGCGAGTGTTGATAGTTGATCCAAGAAGAATGAAGTCCTTGACAACTTCAATCTTTTCTCCATTGATAAGAATGCTGTTTATTGGCCCAGTGGTAAGGACTTTTGTTTTCTTAACATTGAGATGTAATCCATATCAAAGGCTGTGCTCTGTGATCTTCATAAGTATATGTTTCAAGTCCTCTTTACTTTCAGCAAGCAAGGTTGTATCCTCAGCATATTGCAGGTTGTTAATGAGTCTTCCACCAATCCTGATGCCACATTTTTCTTCATAGAACCCAGCTTCTCGTATTATTAGCTCAGCATAAAGATTGAACAAGTATGGTGAAAGAACACAACCCTGTTGCACACCTTTCCCAATTTTAAAACATTCAGTGTTCCTATGCTCTGTTTGAAGAACTAGTAGGCACATAGTAGGTAGTTAATAAATATTTAGTGAATGAATGAAATAAGATATAAATCAGTTCACATTCCTTGCTAGATTTATTTAGTTAAATTTCCAACCTAATAATGCAGGATTAGTAACTTTCTTGACTGCCTCCTTGGAACCATCCAAGGAAAAACCAAGAATCAACAAAAGGAACAGGTTCTGTTGCCATCTTGGCACAGAGCCATGCCCTTTTCAGCTATGCATAGCTCAGGGTGGGGGGAATGTGTGGTGGATGTATTCAGGCTACTGTAGGCCCACCCCAGTAGGTAAATGGGAAAGGCTCTGCAGGCATCCATGATTTTTTAATACATCTTTCTATGATAATGAAGGATGGAAAATATTATATTTGATACAATAGTCAAGAGAAAATCTGCTCCTTAAACTCTTTAAGTCCAATATCTTTTTTAAAAGATTTGTGGCTTAGAGAAGAAATTAGGCCGATTTCTGTGGTTCTGCTGTGAATAAGTATAATGTTTAAATGTATAAAATGACTAAAAGGTTAACAATCGTAGACTCTAGGTAGCCGGTATATGAGTATTTAGTCCCTAGATGGCAGAGTTCAGTCTGTGACTATTAACCAGAAGGTTGGTGGTTTGAACTCACCCAGAGTTGTCTCAGAAGAAAGACCTTGAGATCTATTTCAGAAACCTTTGTTTTTGTTGTTGTTAAGTGCCATCCAGTGAGTGCTGACTCACAGTGATGCTGACTAGGGTTTCCGAGGAGCAGCTGGTGATTTGAACTGCCAACTTTGCTTAAATCCTTTAAAGCCCTATGGAATGCAGTTCTAGTCTGAATTAAAGTAAATTCGGTGGTCATGGGTCTGCTTTGGGTATATGAATACTGGCTACAGTGTTTTAAACTTTTCTGTATAATTGAAAATTATCATAGTAAAATGTTGGAGGAACGGTTCCTGCTGTCAAAAAAATTACCGACAGCTTCCAGAAACTCTGCTGTGGCCTGTCCCAACATCACAAGCTTGTAGCAACCATACAGATCTATGCTAAGGATTGAAACCACATGTCAGTCCCTCTTTCAAAGAACTTCATACAAAAAAGGAAGCAAAGGCACAGTAATACTGAATTTGTTATTGTTAAGTGCTGTTGACTTGTTTCCAACTCATTTTTGTTTTGCTTAGTACTGTGGGGTAGGTTCTGACTCATTGCACCCAGTATAGGGTTTCTGAGGTGCAACTGGTGAGTTTGAAGTGCCAGCCTTGTAGTTCAGACCAACCTTGTGGTCCTGCGCATAGCATATCCTAAACATCACAGCAGGACTCCAGTTCTCCTTTGAAAGATTATCAAACTCTCTTCCTAACCCAGTTAAGATTTACTAGACAGTAACTATAGCCATCTGTTGTCAGTTATAAGTGTGAACTGACGTTAAATAAATTGTTTTTTCATTTGTTTCCTTCACTAAATGGCTAAAAACAAATCTGATTTAAAAGACCTTTTTCCATGATTAGCTTTATTTCAATAGGAGCTTTGTTTAATGTGCAAACACGCAAAAAAACAAAAAACCCACCTTGAAAAGTACTGGTGATGTGCCATGGAAATCTTTACCAGAGTAGAAAGCCTCATCCTTCTCCCATGAACAGCTGGTAGTTCTGAATGGCTGGTAGTTTTAAACTCCTGACCTTGAGGTTACCAGCCCGATTCATAATCACTATGCTACTAGAACTCCTCAAGAGGTACTAGATAGGCTAAAAGGAAGATTTTTTTGGTACCCCCCCCCACCCAGCCCCTCTGCCCATTTTTTATTTCTAAAGCCTTTCTTGCCATTGGCCAAGTCATAAGTCTGCCCTTAAGTTCCACTTATAACCACTAGGTGGCACCAAAACTTTGAATTCGTTACAAAATAAAAACTGCTCAACTAGTCTTTATTTAAGTGATTTACTGCGAAACCTTTAATACCTTCTAAACAATTGTGGTGCTTGTTGGATCAGACTGGACTGCAAACCACAAAGGCGGCAGTTTAGACCCACCAGCTGCTCCTTGGAAACCCGACACAGTCCCTATGAGTCGGAACCATTTCAACAGCACTTAGCAACAACGAATAATTCATTTGTCCTTATCAATGTTCAAGAATATGGTGCCTTCTTGCCATCTTTCTTGTGGTCTGTGCTTTGGGAAAGAGCAGACTTTAAAAAACCCATACAACTCCTTTTTCAGCCTCCATTTCACTATTGGTTTTGTTTTCCAGGCAGCCTCCAGTTAGCAGCTTTTCTTTGCACCACGGCAGCCTCCAGCAAGGGGACATCTGGACGCTTCTGCAAACTTGCATGGATCTGTGATGATATCCTGACAAAAGGCAAACCCAAATGAAAAGTTTAGAAGTATTTTGATGTACACCAACACTAATACAGTGTTCTATTTGGTTTTGATTGCTTCACTTAGGAAGAAAATAATCTTTTACGATTCTACAGAATCTTGTAGGAGCATCAGTCATTCTTCTAAAAAGTGATCTTCTCTTCCTTAAGTTTTCAATCAACATATTACTACTTTCAAGACAAACTTCATTTAAAGCGTCTTATAGGTAGTTCTTATTGGGCCAGAATTATTTGACTTCGTTTTGTTCTATGAGATTCTCACTAGTGTCATTTAGCTCTTTGGAAGTGAAATACTGAAACTTTTTCTCTTCCTTCACTCTAATCCCCAGAAACATGTGCACAAGACAAGTAGGTAAGCCCCAGACACCAGGGCCATCATTAGCAATTGCTGATGTTCAAATGAGACTGCTAATAACAACAGCTAGCTAGATCTCAGGGCAGAGGAAGGGAAGTTTTTAAAAAACAATATGGGAAAGTCTTTATTTCTCTTTCTTTTCATTCCCAACGAGGTACCTCCACCAAGAGTGAGGCCAAAGAAAAAGCAAGCACAAAAGCAAGAAACCAAGAGTATGAACAAGTCACTTTAAATGGTGGTAATGGATCTACTCAACATAAATGTACAGTCTTACTATTTATTGTAGGTCACTGCAGATAGCGGGGTATACAAGACAGATACAGACCCCTACGTTCATGAAACGGATCATCTTATGGACTAGTCCCTTCACTGAAGTAACTTACTGGTGGCCTTGGCCTCTCTGGCTCTCAGTTTTTACCTTTCTAAACTGAAGAGGTTTGCCATGGGATCTAGGATCCCTAACAGGCAGATTAGCACTTAGCAACTCTTCAGCCTGAAGGAGGGCTATGCTGGTTACCACTACCAGGTCTTCATCTACTGGATTTCCTCTTCTCAGGTCAGCAATTTGAACCCATCAGCTGCTCTGCAGGAGAAAGCTGTGGCAATCTGCTTCCATCAAGATTCCAGCCTTGGAAACCCTATGGGGCATTTCTACTTTGTCTTCTAGGGTCACTGTGAGGTGGAATCAGGTTGATGGCAGTCAGTAAAGTGCATTGGAATTCCTGGTGGGGAAAGGCCTGTGGTGCTGTGAGGTAAAGCACTGGACTGCAAGGTTGGTTTGAACTACCAGGTCGGTGTTTCAAACTCACCAGCCACTCCTTGGAAACCCTATATAGGGTCGCTATAAGTTGGAACTGACTCAATGGCACTTAACAACATTATTACACAGGCAAATTTTTCACATCCTTCTCACCACTTCCTTTCCTGTCTACCAGTAGGAAACAGTGTTATCAACACCACTTCCATGTGCATGTCACGAGTCCTAAAAGATCCAAAGGTGGGAAAATAGTATAAATGGGACCCATGGGTAAGTGGCTCTGAACATCTCTAACATTCTGTGGTTCTCTGAAGAGTATATGCATCTATTTTAAATGTAAAAATCTATAAATATGGACATAAACAAATAATTCCAGAAGCTAGATTACATGAAGAAGAATGTGGCACCATGATTGAAGGAAAACCCATTAACAACTTACAATGTGCAGATCACACAAGCTTGTGGAAAGTAAAGAGGATTTGAAGCACTTATTAATGAAGATTAAACATACAGTTTTTAAGTATGAATTACACTTCAACATAAAGAAAACAAAAATTCTCACAACTGGACCAATAAAGCAATATTATGATAAAAGGGGGAAAGAGTGAAGTTATCAAAGATTTCATTTTACTTGGACCCACAATCAATGCCCATTAAGAAATCAAATGATTTATGACACTGAGATAAAACCCCCTCATATTATCTATTCAGCAAAGATGGTTGTAGTTAGCTGGTTTTGAGTCAGTCATGGTCATTCCAGATACAAAGGTACTTTGAGGGCTAAAGTGTGTGTGACACAAGCCAAGATATTTTTAATTGTGTTTCATTTTGATTGGATCCACAATCCACATTCATGGAAGCAGCAGTTAAGAAGTCAAATAAAGTATTACACATTAATCAAATCTGCTGCAAAAGACCTCTTTCAAGTGTTAAAAGGCAAAGATATTTAATTGAGGACTAAGGTATGCCTGACACAAGCTCTCGGATTTTCAATCGCGTCATATGAATCATGAATAAGGAAGACTGTAGGAGAATTGATGCATTTGAATTATAGTGTTGGAGAAGAATATTAACGGTACCATGGGTTGACACAATGGCGTGCAACTGTGGCCTCCGACATAGCAATGATTGTGAGGATGTAGGAACAGCCAGCCATTCAGTTCTAGTGTGCATTTTGCTGCTATGAGTCAGAGCAAAAGCTGGCCCTAATAACCACAGCACAGTGTATTGGTTAAGAGTGTCAGCTCTAGAATCAGATATGGGTTAAAATTAACCACTTCCTACTGTGTGACCTTAGATGAGTAAATTAACCTCTCTGAGTTCAGTTTCTTCATTTATAAAATGAGAATAATAAGGATTGTTGTTGTTAGGTGCCATCCAGTCGGTACCGACTCATAGTGAACCTATGCACAGCAGAATGAAACACTGCCTGATCCTGGGCCAACCTCAGTATCGTTGCCACGCTTGAGCCCATTGATGCTGCCACTTTGCCAATCCATCTCACTGGGGGGTCTTCCTCTTTTTCTCTGACCCTCCACCCTACCAAACATGATATCTTTCTCCAGCGACTGGTCCCTCCTGATAATATGTCTGAAATATGAGAGATGAAGTTTGGCCATCTTGGCCTCCAAGGAGTACTCTGGCTGCACTTCTACCAACACAGATCTGTTGGTTCTTTTGGCAGCCCATGGCACTTTCAATATTCTCCTCCAACACCGTAACTCAAAAGCATTAATTCTTCTATGGTCTTCCTTATTCACTGTCCAGCTTTCTCATGCATATAAGATTATTGAAAATATTAGTCTTCAAGTTGAGATCTTTGCTCTTTAACACTTAAAAAAGGTCTTGTGCAGCAGATTTGCCTAATGCAATACATCATTTGATTTCTTAACTGCTGCTTCCATGAGTGTTGATAGTTGATCCAAGAAGAATGAAGTACTTGACAACTTCAATTTTTTTCTCCGTTGATAAGAATGTTGTTTATTGGTACAGTGGTGAGGAGTTTTGTGTTCTTGACATTGAGATACAATCCATAGTGAAGGCTGTGCTCTTTGATCTTCATCAGTAAATGTTTTAAGTCTTCTTCACTTTCAACAAGCAAGGTTGTATCATCTGCAT
Organism: Chrysochloris asiatica; assembly: GCF_000296735.1. NCBI lineage: Eukaryota > Metazoa > Chordata > Mammalia > Afrosoricida > Chrysochloridae > Chrysochloris > Chrysochloris asiatica. The sequence continues at coordinate 30,130,208 of NW_006408521.1, read as the reverse complement.
ATCACAGGTTGTTAACGAGTCTTCCTCCAATCCTGATGCCACCTTTTTCTTCATATAATCCAGCCTCTCAGATTATTTGCTCAGCATACAGGTTGAATAAGTATGGTGAAAGAATACAACCCTGTCGCACACCTTTCCTAATTTTAAACCATTCAGTGTTCCCATGTTCTGTTCAAACAACTGCCTCTTGGTCAATGTACAGATTCCTCATGAGCACAATTAAGTGTTTCAGAATACTCATACTTCACAATGTTGTCCATAGCTTGTCATGATCCACATAATCAAAAAACCTTTGCATAGTCAATAAAGCACAGGTAAACATCTTTCTGATTGTAGTGAAGACTAAATAATACGGTGCCTTGAATTTACAAGGGGATTTCAAAAAGTTCACAGAAAAATTCTATTATCTTTTCATTCCATTTTTCCATGAACTTTTTGTAGCCTCCTTATATTATCTGTTCAACAAAGGTGGTGGTGGTTGCTAGTTGGTTTTTGAGTCAGTCTCTGACTCATGGTAATCCTTCTACAATGGGATCAGACCATTGTGATTCACAGGGTTTCCACTGGCTGAGTTTTGGAAGCAGATTGCCAGCCTTTTCTTTCTAGTCTGTCTTAGTCAAGAAGCTCCTCTAAGACCTACACAGCACTATAGCAACATGCAAGTCTCCACAGACTGACAATGGTGGCTGTGTATGAGTTGCATTGGCCAGGAACTGAACCTGCTTGTTGAAAGTGAAGAAGACTTAAAACATTTACTGATGAAGATCAAAGAGCACAGCCTTCACTATGGATTGTATCTCAATGTCAAGAACACAAAACTCCTCACCACTGTACCAATAAACAACATTCTTATCAACGGAGAAAAAAATTGAAGTTGTCAAGTACTTCATTCTTCTTGGATCAACTATCAACACTCATGGAAGCAGCAGTTAAGAAATCAAATTCAGTGGTCTCCTGAATGTTGTTGTTATTAAGTGCAGTCGAGTCGGTTGCAACTCAAAGTAACCCTGTATAGGGTTTCTGAGGAGCAGCTGAAGGGTTTGAACTGCCAACCTTGAGATTAGCAGTCCAGCGCTGATCCAACAGCGCCACCCCAGGAGTCTAGGTCTCCAGCACTGTTGTTCTTAAGTGCCATTGAGTCAGTTCCACCTCATAGCGAACCTGTCTAGGGTTTCCAAGGAGGGGTTGGTGAGTTTGAACTGCTGACCTTGTGGTTCACAGTCCAATGCTTGCCTGATGGTGCCACCCCGAAGTCTAGGTCTTCTGCATATTGCTGTTAAGTGCCATCGAGTCAGTTGCAACTCACAGTGACCCTGTCTAGGGTTTCTGAGGAGCGACTGATGGATTTGAACTGTGGACCTTGTGGTTTGCAGTCCAGTGCTGACCTGACAGCACCACTCCAGGAATCCTGTATGAAAGGCGTAAGCTCTACCACAGAACCACCAATGTATCTCGATAAAAGTTGTTGTTGTTGTTGTGTGCCATCTAGTCAGTTCTGACTCATAGTCACCCCATGCACAACAGGATGAAACACTGCTGGTTCTGTGCCACCCTCACAATGGTTGCTCTATCTGAGACCAGTGTTGCTACCACTGCATTGATCCATCTGCTACCAAACATGTTGTCCTTCTCCAGGGACTGATCCCTCTTGACAATATGTCTAAAGAATGGGAGATGAAGTTGTACCATCCTAACTTCTAAGGAGCACTCTGGCAATACTTCTTCCAAGGCAGATTTGGTTGTTCTTCTGGCAGTCCACAGTACTTATAATATTTGTCACCAACACCATAATTTAAGTACATCGATTCTTCAATTTCTTCAGTGATCTTCTTTATTCATTGTCAAACTTTCACATGCATATGAAGTGATTGAAAAACCATGGCTAAGGTTCTCAAAGTGACATCTTTTCTCTTTAAACACTTAATGAGGTCTTTTGTAGATTTGCCTAACACAATATATCATTTGATTCCTTGACTGCTGCTTCCATGGGTATTGACTGTGGATCCAAGCAAAATGAAGTCTTTGACAACTTCAATCTTTTCTCCACTTATCATGATGGTCCAGTTGTGATGATTTTTGTTTTCTTTATATTGAGGTGCAATTCATTATGACGGCTATAGTCTTTGATCCTCATCAGTATTTTAAGTCCTTTGTGCATTCAGCAAGCAACATTGTGTCATCTGCATATTGTAAATTATCAATGAGTCTTTCTCCAATCCTGATGCCACATCCTTCAATTAATCCAGCTTCTCAGGTTATGTGCTCAGTATACAGATTGAACAAGTACAGTGAAGGGATCTAATCCTAGCACCCACCTTTCCTAATTTTAAACCAGTCAGTATCCCCTTATTGTGTCTGAACGACTGCCTCTTGGTCATATGTATAGATTCCTCGTGAGCACAATGAAGTGTTTGGGAATACCCATGCTTCCCAATGTTATCCTTCATTATTTATGACCAACACAGTTGATTGTCTTTGCATAGTCAATAAAACACATGCAAACATCCTTCTGGTATTCTCTGCTTTTAGCTAAGATTTATCTGATGTCAGCAATGTTTTCCTTCAAACCACATTCTTTTCTGAATCTGGCTTGAATTTCTGGTATCTCCCTGACAACGTACTACTGCAACTGTTTTTGAATTATCTTCAGCAAAATTTCATTTGCCTGTGATATTAATTCAATGATTCTTGAATTCTGATGGATCATGTTGCTGTAGAATTGTTACAATTATGGATCGCCTCCATTCAGTTGGCCAGGTAACTGTGTTTCAAATTGCTTGGCATAGAGTGAGTGCTTCTAGCCCTGCATGAATTTACTGTTAAAGATTAAGGATAGCACTTTGAGGCCAAGTCATGGCATTTTCAATCTCATATGCATGTGAAAGTTGGATGATAGAGAAGGAAGGCCCTAGAAGAACCAATGCATTTGAATTATGGCATTGGAGAATATTAAAAGACCATGAACTGCATGCCAGAAGAACAAACAAATCTGTCTTGGAAGAAATGCACACAGAATGCGTCTAAGAAGCCAGGATAGTAAAACTTTATCTCTCATACTTCAGATATGTTATCAGGAGGGGCCAGCCACAGGCAAAGGACATCATGTATGGTAAAGTGGAGGGTCAGTGAAAAAAAAAGACACCCCCCCCCCAATGAGATGGACTGACATAGTGGCAGCAACAGAGGAATGAAACATAACAATTGTGAGGATGGCATAGGGCGGGGCAGTATTTTGTTCTGTTGTGCATAGTATCATTATAAGTCAGAACTGACTCAACAGCACCTAACAACAACATATTCAAGGTCATATTTTGGTTCTTGTGAACTTGTTTTAATTTTCTTTAGCTTCAGCCTTAAGTTGCATATGAGCAATTGATGATCTGTTTCATAATCTGTCCCTGGTCTTGTTTTGGCTGATGATATTGATCATCTCAGTCATCTCTGCACACAGATGTAGTCAATTTGATTCCTGTGTATTCCATATGGTGAGGTCCAGGTATATAGTCACCACTGATGTTGTTTAAAAAGGTATTAGTAATGAGTAAGCGGATGGTCTTACAAAATTCTATCATGCGATCTCCAGTATTGCTTCTATCACCTTCCTTTTATGTCTACTTTCACAGTCCAATCACCAGTAATTATCAATACATCTTGATTGATTGTTTGATTAATTTTAGACTGAATAATCTGGTTGTTGTTGTTAAGTGCTGTTGAGTCAGTTCGACTCATAATAACTCTTTCTAGGGTTTCCAAGGAGCAACTTGGAAGGTGGGTTTGAACTGCTGACCTTGTGGTTAGGAACAAGTTTTAGAATTCTTCAATTTCATCATCACTGGCTTTAGTGGTTGATGCATAAATTTGAATAACTGTGGAATTAACTCCTCTTTCTTGTAGGAATATGGATGCTATCTTATCACAGACAGTAGTGAATTTAAAGTAGATCGTGAAATGCTTTTCTGACAATGAATGTAACACCATTCTTCTTTAATTTGTCATTCCCAGCATAGTAAACCATTTGATTGCCCAATTCAAAGTGGCTAATACCAGTCCATTTCACTAAAGCCCAGGATATTGATCTTTATGCATCCCATTTCATTTTTGACAACTTCTAATTTTCCTAGATTCATACTTAGTACATTCTGTGTTCTGATTATTAGTGGATGTTTGCAGCTGTTTCTTCTCATTGTTCTATATTAGCAAATGAAGATCTCAAAAGTTTTGCGCCAACTACATCATTCAGGTATACTCTACTTTAGGGAGGCAGCTCTTTCCCAGTCATATTTTGAGTGCCTTTCAACCTGAAGGGCTCATCTTCCAGCACTATATCTGCCAGTGTTTCACTGTTATTCATAAAGTTTTCAGCAATTAACTATTCAGAAGTGGTCCGCCTCTCCTAGTCTGTCTTAGTCTGGAAGCTCTGCTGAAAGCTGTCCACCATGGGTGACCCTGTTGGTATTTTAAATAGTGGTGGTAAAGCTTCCAGCATCATAGCAACACACAAGCTACCACAGTACAACAAACTGGTGGTCAATAAAGGTTGTTGTGTTGTTAAGTGCCATCAAGTTGGTTCCAATTGATAGCAACCCTGCATAGGGTTTCTGAGGCTATAAATCTTTACAGGGGCAGAAAGCCTCCCACAATAAAGGTTAGTTTCTATATATTATCACTATTGTTATTCACGTTATTACCACCGCTACTGTTAGCTAGACAGGACATAGCACAAAATCCTATTGGCATCACCACAAATGCTGCAGTGTTTCAATGAAGCAATTCTCTTAACAGTAAAAATATTTTGCTGGTCAAGATTAAAAAGAAGAATAAAGAGACCTCTAAAAAGCAGTCTTCCATTTTATAGCAAGGAAGGGAGTGATTAATCCTCCAGTCTAGGAGCGGAGGTCTCTGGGACCATCAACGAAGAAGAGCCGAGAGCGGGACCCTACCCAGAAAGCAGCAAGGCCCGAGATAGAGGCAGAGACGATGACGTGGAGTGATGAAGCGGGTGGGGACTTTAGATCCAGAGAGGGAGAGGGACTGTGTGCTGAAGACTGGGGGTGGGGGTGGGGGGGGGGGGAGTATAGGGGGCAGGTTTATAGTGTATACCCTTTGGTCGGTTGATGATGCATGGAGGGGATTGGAACCATGGCAATGAGACGATATACAATGGAATGAATGTAAAACTAAAGTTCTCTCATGTAAACTATCATATAATTCACAATAAAACATTAAAAAAAAAAAACCCTATACAGGGTCGCTATGGGTCGGAACTGACTCAACAGCACTTCACAACAACAACAATGGCTAATGATCATTAACACTTCTTCTTTTTTTTTTTTTTTGGCTAAGAATAACTTTGACAAAATTATTGTATAGGGTCAAGCAAATTATAAGAATGTTTGAGAAGTGAATGATGAGAATGTTCCTCCCAAAAATGTTTGTATAAAATTGTGACTCAGAAAAATTGTTTACATAATTTGCACCGGAAAGTACTTTGATGTATGTGTAACGTTCAGCCATCCTCTATGAGAATCTTTCTCCCCTTTTGTATTTTGGAACACTCGGGATTTTACCTAGTGTTACTGCAACTTCAGCTGTAATAAATCCTCAATAAGACTCTATCAGAATTATTTTAAAAAAGCAGTCTTCATTGAGTTAATCCTCAGTAAGAAGTAAGGTTTACATTTCCCTCCCGCAACTGGCAGGAAAAGATAGTACATGCAATGCCCTGCCTGCCTGTACTGCATTGTGCTGTAGGGTTTATCATAAAGGTCTTCCATGACAAAAATAAGAACGTCATCCTCCAAGAACACAAGGTTATATTTCTAGGACACACAGCTGTTTCATTTTTCACATCTTTCTTCAGTGCCAGTTACTCGTTTTTCAAAACCATGGAATTGATCTAAAGACATTTGCACATCTGCAGGCTGAAAGGAGTATGGCAGAATAGAAAGTAGGCTTTGTGTTGGAATAAACCAGTTCAAATATGTAGAATATTACAATTCACAGCTGTGGTCAAGGACCCTTCTTTCTGCCCTTGGGCTGCATGCATCACTAGGAGAGAGAACAGAAGAGCTACACTGACAGTCTTCTACAGTAACAAACTCATTTGTTTTACTACCTTACACATTTCTTTTTATTGTGGTAACATACATATTGCAAAACATTCTCCATTTCAAGTCATTTTTATGTGTATAATTCAGCAGCTATAGTTTTTACATCTAGAGTACACTAAAAAGTGTGGCTGCAGTAAAGGCACAACATTTGTTAAAGCCAATATACAGAGAACCAGATTACAGAGGAATTAGATTCATGAAAATGTACTTCAAAATAAGTATTAATTCTTCCCAGAAAGGTAACATTATTAATCAATTCCCAAGAACTTCAGAATATCAGTATCATCTTTGTAAAATGTTTAATGAGTGGAAAAACCAGAAGTCACATTTCTCTACTCAAAAACAAAGAAATCAGCTCTTGGTTAAACAGAATAGTAACGAGACTTGAGCGATCATGAATGTAATAGAGCAAATAAAGGACACTATTCTTTAACTCTAGAATCGGATTCTATACTTGGTATAGAATTGATTCATGCTGCTAAAACTGATCAAACAAGAATATATTCGGTTTTTGGCTCTAGGAGTCTGTCAAGTGGAATTAGCCTTCCCCAACTACAAAATTTTTTTAAAGCTCTCTCAGTAAGCTTTACTCTCTCAATAAGCTTTATATCTTACTTATGAGATACTAAAAAATAAAAAAAGTTCAAGAGTTAATGAATCAAGTAATATATCCACAATTGTTGCAAAATACAAACAACAGAAAGGAAAAATACACAGAGAAAGAATTTCTGAGTCAGAAAGCCAAAAGGGAAGAACATGCTCAGCATTTCTCAAGCTGGGGGAACTGAAGTAAAAATTCAAGCCTCGACTTTC
>NW_006408521.1:30076481-30121935 GCF_000296735.1 Chrysochloris asiatica | reverse complement strand
AGATCTGTGTTGGAAGAAGTGCAGCCAGAGTGCTCCTTGGAGGCCAAGATGGCCAAACTTCGTCTCTCATACTTCAGACATATTGTCAGGAGGGACCAATCGCTGGGCAAGGATATCATGTTTGGTAAGGTCAGAGAAAAAAAGGAAGACCCCCAGGGAGCTGGATTGGCAAAGTGGCAGCATTGATGCGCTCAAGTGTGGCAACAATTGTGAGATTGGCCCAGGACCAGGAAGTGTTTCATTCTGTTGTACATAGAGTTGTTATGAGTTGGTACCAACTTGATGGCACCTAACAACAACAACAACAACAACAACAATGGGATAATGAAACTAAGTGTTGGTGAGGATGTGGAGAACCTGGGACTCTCATGCATTCTTGATGGGATTGTAAAATGGTTCAGATGCTATGAAAAAAACAGTTTAGTAGCTCTTCACAAATATAAATACAGAATTACAATATGACCCAGCAATTACACTAAAAAAATATACCCAGGAGAATTGAAAACAATTGTTCAAATAAAAATTTGTGCATGCATGTTTACAGCATCATTTCTGTAATAGTCCCCAAATGGGAACAATATAAATATCTGTCAACTGATGAATGGATAAAACAAATTGAGGTATGTCTATGTAATGGAATATTATTGAGACATAAAAATGAATGGAGTATTAAAGCATGCTTCAAAGCACTGACGTCACTGACAAAGAACAAGGCACCAGGAATAGAGGGAATACAAATCCAAATCGTTCAACAAACTGAAGCAGCACTGGAGGCACTCACTCATCTATGTCAAGAAATTTGGAAGACAACTAAACAGCCAACTAACTGGAAGAGATCCGTATTTGCGACCCATCTGAATGTGGAAATCATCAGACAATATCATTGATAACCCATGCGAGTAAAGTTTTACTATAGGTAATACAGAAACAGCTGCAACCATCCATTGCCAGACAGAACTCCCAGAGGTTCAAGTTGGATTCAGAAGAGGATGTGGAACAAAGGATATCATTGCTGACGTCAGATGGATCTTGGCTGAAAGCAGAGAATACCAGAGAGATGTTCACCTCTGTTGTATTGACTACACAAAGGCTTTCAATTATATGGATTATGACAAACTATGGACAACATTGCAAAGTATGACACTTAATTGTACTCATGGGGAACCTGTACACAGACCAAGAGGAAGTTGTTGGAACAGAGCACGGGAACACCAAATGGTTTAAAATTAGGAAAAGTGTATACCACGGTTGTATTCTTTCAGCATACTTCTCAATCTGTATGCTGAGCAAATAATCTGAGAATCTGGATTATATGAAGAAGAATGTGGCATCAGGATTGGAAGAAGATTCATCAACAACCTATATGATGATACAATCTTGTTTGCTGAAAGCAAAGAGGACTTAAAATACTTACTGATGAAGATCAAAGACCACAGCCTATGTTCTGGGTTGCATCTCAATGTAAAGAAAACAAAAATCCTCACCACTGGACCAATAAACAACATCCATATAAATGGAGAGAAGATTGAAATTACCAAAGACTTCACTTTGCTCAGATAAACCATCAACACTCATGGAAGCAGCAGTCAAGAAATCAAACAACATATTGCATTAGGCAAATCTGCCCAACACCTCTTTAAAGGGTTGAAGAGCAAAGAGGTCAGTTTCAGGTCCAAGGTGCACCTAACCCAAAGCTATGGTATTTTCAATAATAATAGATATTTTCAATAACCTCATAGGCATGCAAAAGTTGGACAATGAATAAGGAAGACCATAGATGAATTGATACATTTGAGTTATGGTGCTGGAGGAGAATATTGAAAGTACCATGGACTGTTAGAACAAATAGATCTGTGTTGGAAGAAATAAAACAAGAGGGCTCCTTGGAAGTCAGGATGGCCAGACTTCATCGCTCATACTTCAGACATACTACCAGGAGGGACCAGTCACCAGAGAAAGATACCATGTTTGGTAAAGTGGAGGGTCAGAGAAAAAGAGGAAGACCCCCATAAGATGGACTGGCACCACGGTGGCAGCAATGGACCTGGGTGTAGCAATGACTGTGAGGTTGACCCAGGACCAGGCAATGTTGCATTCTGTTGTGCATAGGGTCTCTGTGAGTCGGTACCGACTTGATGGCACCTAACAACAACTATGATGCATGTTACAGGATGGATGAGTCTTGAAAACATGCTAAGTGAAATAAGCCAGACAGAAAAGGTCACATATTGTATGATTCTATTTATATGAAATATCCAGAACAAGCAAATCCATAGAACAGAAAGAAAACTAGTGGTTTCCAAAAGGGGGAAAGGAAGTAACTCCTTAATGGATATAAGGTTTCTATTTAGGGTGTTGAAAATATTCTGGAATTAGATATTGGTAATGGTTGCACATAGGAACTCTGATAGCGTAGTAGTTATGAATCAGGCTGCTAACCTCAAGGTCAGCAGTTTGAAACTACCAGCTGTTCCGTGGGAGAAAGATGAGGCGTTCTGCTCCCATAAAGATTGACAGCTTTGGAAACCCTATGTAGAGTCATATGACTTGGAACCGACTCCACGGTACTTAACAACAACAACAACAATGGTTGCACAACACTGTGAATGTACTAAGTCATTGAATTATATGTGCTTTAAAGAGGTTAAGGACTCCTGGTGTGGCACTGTAGGGTCAGCACTGGACTGCGAACCACAAGGTTGGTGGTTCAAATCCACCAGCTCTCCTCAGAAACCCTGTACAGGGTCACTATGAGTCAGAATAGACTGGACAGAATTTGAACAACAACAATAAAGAGGTTAAATGGTAAATTTTATGTCAATAAAAACTTACTAGGAGAAAATATAAGTTTATAATATTGACACAGGGCAAGTCTTTCTGAGCATAATATCAAAGGCAAAAACCAGAAATTACTGTTATTAAGTGCTGTCGAGTTGGTTCCAACTCATAGCAACCATAGTAGGGTTTTTGAAGCTTCAAATCTTCACAGAAGCAGAAAGCTTCATCTTTCTCCCGCTGAGTGGATGATGGGCTTGAACCACGGACCTGTGGTTCCCAGTCCAGTGCTTATCATATGGAACCATTGCACCCCTAGAAAAGAAATGACTACATAAAAAAATGAACAATGCATCCAAAAAAATAAGCAATTCAAATGATAAATGACAGAGAAAAAATATTCGCGACATATCTTTTATAATGAAAATTTGTAAAGGGCTAATAGACACTCTGGAGTCCTGGTGTGGCCCTATAGGATAAGCACTGGACTGCTCAGTGCAAGGTCGGCAGTTCAAGCCCACAAGTCACTCCTTGGAAATCCTATAGAGTGTTGCTATAAGTCAGAACTGACTCAATGGCACACAACAACAATACACATTCTAATAGAAAATGGTTAAACTAATAGAAACCCATTGTTGTTGCTGCTGTTAGGTGCCATCGAGTCGGTACCGACTCAGAGCAACCTTACGCACAGAAGAACGAAACACTGCCCAATCCTGGGTCAATCTCACTATTGTTGCCACGCTTGAGTCCATCGATGCTGCCACTTGGTCAATCCATCTCATTGGGAGTCTTCCTCTTTTTCTCTGACCCTCTACCTTACCAAACATGATATCCTTGTTTGGTAAGGATATCCAGCAAGTGGTCCTCCTGACAATATGTCCGAAGTATTAAAGACAAAGTTTGGCCATCTTGGCCTCCAAGGAGCACTCTGGCTGCACTTCTTCCAACACGGATCTGTTTGTTCTTTTGGCAGCCCATGGCACTTTCAATATTTTCCTCCAACATCATAACTCAAAAGCATCCTTATTCACTGTCCAGCTTCCGCATGTATATGAAGTTATTGAAAATACCATGGCTTGGGTCAGGCGCACCTTAGCCCTCAAGCTGATGTCTTTGCTCTTCAACACTTTAAAAAGGTCTTGTGCAGCAGATTTGCCTAATGCAATATGTCGTTTGATTTCTTGACTGCTGCTTCCGTGAGTGTTGATAGTTGATCCAAGAAGAATGAAGTCCTTGAAACTTCAATCTTTTCTCTGTTGATAAGAATGTTGTTTATTGGTCTAGTTGTGAGGATTTTTGTTTTATTGACATTGAGATGTAATCCATACCAAAGGCTGTGCTCTTTGATCTTCATCAGTAAATGTTTTAAGTCCTCTTCACTTTCAGTAAGCAAGGTTGTATCATCTGCATATCACAGGTTGTTAATGAGTCTTCATCCAATCCTGATGCCACCTTTTTCTTCATATAACCCAGTTTCTCAGATTATTTGCTCAGCACACAGTTTGAGTAAATATGGTGAAAGAATACAACCTTGTCGCACACCTTTCTTAATTTTAAACCATTCAGTGTTCCCATGTTCTGTTTGAACAACTGCTTCTTGGTTCAGGTACAGATGCCTCATGAGCACAATTAAGTGTTCCAGAATATTCATACTTCACAATGTTGTCCATAGCTTGTCATGATCCACACAATCAAAAGCCTTTGCTTGAAGTCCATAGATGGACCAAATTAGGAATCTTTCTGATTTATTACCAGGGTTGAAAAGGGACGTCATGAAATCAATTCAGATTATTTTATAGATAACCATCTAATAGATACTAATATGTTAGAAATATGAACTGAACTTCTAACTACAAAGTCAGCAGTTCAAACCTTCCAGTCACTTATCAGAAACCCTATACAGGGTCACTATGAGTTGGGGCCAACTGGACAGTACTTAGCAACAGCAGTAGCTGCAAAAAATGTTATTCTCTTTCCACCTTGTCCACTCAGGGGTGAGGCTTCTGCTCCTCCTTCGCGTCTTCCCCACCAGATCGCCCAGTGTGCTTACCACGGCTTTACTCACTGCGGCAGCTGGGCTCTTTGGAGCCAAGAAGGCATTCTGTCTTGTTCTTGCTGCCCAGCTTGCCAGTGCGTCCTCCATGAATTTGGAAGTCATACTGGCTGGTCTGATACCTAAGAAGCAGGCCAGATGAAGACCTTCAGTCAGCAACATGGCAAGGCAGCTGTGGGTCCAATCACTGTGGACACGATGCATTATGGCATGAGAAGCATGAAGGGACTAGCAGATAAACCATCAGTTCTTGATCCTAATGAGGGTATGTTTCCAAGGCTATATACCCCTGATTGCCAGAAACTGCTCCCCAAAGCTAAAGGGCTTATTTTGGCTGCTGGTAACTGGGCAGATCCCAACAGAGGAACAGGTATTATGGTTCTCAAAAGAGTGAGCAAAGAGGGCGGCTATGCCTTCCCATGTGGTCACTATGCTGGACAATTTTTTCACAAATTTACACCCCATGTTCCCCAGCTCAGCACAGCCATCATCGTCCTTAATAGTGAAAGTAATTTTGTCTGAGCACATACAGAGGGTATCAATCAAGCCAAGTACTGGGAGTTGATTTACAAAGACAGTATGGATCTGATTGCAAAGCTATCTTGTGCTGCAGCAAAGATTTACCGGAACCTTTACCAGGAGGGCAGCAGTATTGGAGTCACTGACACTACACTGGACTGGCCCCACAATTTCACCAACATGTTAGGCTATACTGATGTTCAGTTCACTGAACTCAAGTCATTGTACCTCACCATCCACAGTGACCATGAGGATGGCAAAGTAAGTACCCATACCAGTCATTTGGTGGGCAGTGCCCTTTCAAACCCATAACTGACCTTTGCAGACACCATGAGCAGGGTTCCTACACGGGTTGGCAAGTCAGAAAGTTCTTGTCTGGCTGAAGCAACTACAGAAGGAAGTTGGTAAAGATGTTGTCAGATAAGAAGTGACAAGACTCTTTCTGGAACACACTCAGCTCAGGTTGTCCCAGATGATGTATGGTCATGCAGTACTGAGGAAGACTGATCCAAGATATACCTGTTCTGAAACACCTGCCTAAGGATCCCATGTTTAAGCTGGTTGCTTGGCTGTATAAGATTGTGCCCAATGTCCTCTTAGAGCAGGGGAAAGCCAAGAATTTCTGGTCCAATACAGATGCTCACAGTACTATGCATGACAGAGATGAATTACTACACAGTTCTGTTTAGACTGTCACAAACACTGGGAATACTGGCACAGCTCATCTGGAGCTGAATCCTAAGCTTCCCTCTAGAAAGACCCAAATCCATGAGTACAGATGAGCTGATAAAGTTCGTGGATTCTAAGTCAGGGGAAAACTGGGGCCTGGGGAAAAGTGACTACCAGAAAATGAGGAAACTTAAAAAAAAAAAAAAAAAAAGGATACTCTTTATTTGAGGGGGCCTTTAAAGATTTAAGATTAAATTGTATCTGAGACACTGAAAAGAAGTTTGAAGTTAAATGTAAATGAAGACTTTAAAAAATAATGATCCTTTTCTTGCTTTAGTAGATTGTGGTAAGCATGACTATTATGATTTTTTTATTGTGGTAACAAATATAAAGTACAATTTGCCATTTCAGCCATGTTAAAGTATACAGTTGTTGTAAAGTCTACAGTTAAGCAGCACGGATTGCATGCACAGTGCAATGGTGAGGAGCCACCAGAAAGTAGGGTGGTTTTTAAATGGTTCTCTGAGGCATGGAATTGAGTTAGCAAACCTTTGATTCAAAAGCAGAACACCTTTCAGATGTTGGAGACCTCTCTAATTGGGCTGATTAGAAAATCTTGGGCAAATTCTTCAAGAGAGCTGCTGCTTCTTCATCTCCTTCCACAACATCACCTTCCTGAAGGGTAACATAAAAAACATATTAAGAGATGGCAGTTTAGCCTCAATATAAAAACTCAGTATAAAAACTCACCTACAAGTTTTACTAATGAGTGACATTTCCAAATAAAAGACCACACTTTCTGACATAGCACACAAGTTTATTTCCAGAAGGAATTGACCAGCATCATATTCAGTTTTCTCTTGGTGGCAATATTATAAAAAGGACATACATTGCTTCTAGTATCTGCATAGGACATAAACACTCAACTACCAGCCAAAAGGTTGATAATTCAAATCTACCCAGAGACATTTTAAAAGACAAACCTGGCAATTTGCTTACAAACAGTATAGCCTTGAAAACCCTATGGAGCAGTTCTAATCTGCACACATGGGGCCATGATAACTTGGAATCTACTTAACAACAACTAGTCTCTGCTCTGGTAGCGTAGTGGTTACGATCGGGCTGTGAACCTCAGGGTCAGCAGTTTGAAACTACCAGCTGTTCCACAGGAGAAAGATGAGGCTTTCTGCTCCTGTAAACATTTACAGCCTTGGAAACCCTGTACAAGGTCACTATGAGTCGGAAGCGACTCCACGGCACATAACAACAACAAGTCTCTGTTCAGAGGTAAAATGTGGAAAGCCACTTAGATTAGGGCTCAGTGTACAAGTGTTCAAAGTCAATTCTTCTCAGTTGCAGGGTGTCTTTGACAAATTCATTCCTTTCTCCATTTATATGGATGTTGTTTATTGGTCCAGTGGTGAGGATTTTTGTTTTCTTTACATTGAGGTGCAATCCATATCAAAGGCTGTGGTCTTTGATATTCATCAGTATTATAAATCCTCTTTGCTTTCAGCAAGCAAGATTGTATCATCTGCATATTGCAGGTTGTTAATGAGTCTTCCTCCAATCCTGAAGCCATGTTTTTCTTTATATAATCCAGTTTCTTAGATTATTTGCTCAGCATAAAGACTGAATAAGTATGGTAAAAGAATACAACCCTGGAGCACACCTTTCCTCAGTGTTCCTTGTTCTGTTCGAATAAATGCCTCTTGGTGTATGTACATGTTCCTCATGAGCACAAGTAAGTGTTCCAGAACACTCATTCTCCACAATGTTGGCCATAGCTTGTCATGATCTAAATAGTCAAAAGCCTTTGTGTAGTCAATAAAGCACAGGTGAACATCTTTCTGGTATTCTCTGCTTTCAGCCAAGATGCATCTGTCGTCAGAAATGATATCCCTCGTTCCACAGCTTCTTCTAAAAAATTTTAGGCTTAGAAAATAGGCTAAGTAAATAAAACTAGAATACTAAACTTATATACAACATACTCCGTTGTCTGCAGATAATTTTAAAGGGTTACAAGTTTATGTATAACTCTTGAACATCTTGTTAGTTTTACAATCACCTGAGACTGAGTTTGGTTCAGTATGGCTAACAAACTAAGGTAGCCTGAATATATTTACTTAGAAGAGAGATGCTCTTGGAAAGGCATTTGGTTCCGTTTGGTACAGGAGAGAAAAACTAACATGCTAAAGAAGTTATCTTTAAATTATGACTTGAAGTACTTTTTGTATTTTTTCAAGTTTTTAAATCTGTTATTGATTGTATAATAAGAACAAAGTTAAGATAATTTATTTTAAAAGTAAAAATTTCTCATTTCATATTCATACTGACAACACATGTGCATTTATCTCCTCAACCTTCAGAGACTTCATTAAAATGACAATAAAGGACTAAACAGTGAGATCATAAGGAAACTGAGAGGGCATCAGCTCTGGAAGAGTTGCTCTCATTTCCACACTATTGTTTTCCAAGTATTTCTCATATTTGTTGTTCCCTTTAATCTTTATAATGCAGACTGTATTATTAGCTACAGTTTGCAGTTTGGAAAACAATGACAATGAGATCATTAAATCGTCTTAAGATCACATCACTCTGAGTGGCAGAGGAAGAAGAGAACCTCTTTACCTAATTCCAGATGTTACCATACCACTTAGCCTTATCCTGGCTGTTAGCAGAATGGAGCTCTGTGCATGTAGACGCATCCGCCTTAAAAAAAAAAAAAAGTCCTACCCCATAAAATTTTGTGAGTCCTGATTTTTTCTGGCAGTTCAAGGCTAGCATAGACGTCACTGAAATATAGCTCCCCACCATGCTGAAACAAAGCAGTGGTAGTCCAAACAAACTTAAAGATTAGTCCCAGAGAGAAAGGAAGCGATGGAGGAATAAAATCAGTGCAATTAAAAAAAAAGTGCTTCAGCTGATCCTTTGTAAGCAAATAACAGCTCCCTCACTCGCCTGCCTGTTTATAATCAATAGCTAAGTGCCAAGATTTTTTTTTTTTTTTTTCCAGTTCTGCAAGATATTGCCCTGGACCACAAGTTTAGTTTGAACCCCAAGGTCAGCAGTTCAAACCCACCAGTCACTCCTCTGAAACACTTTAGCAGAGGTTGTTGTTGTTGTTGTTAAGTGCCATTGAGTCGATTCTCACCCATAGCGACCCTGTATAGGGTTTCCGAGGAGCAGCTGGTGAGCTTGAACTGCCGACCTTGCAGTTCAAACGGCTTTGCAGTCTGGCGCATTAACCCACAGCACCATACCAACTTTAGCAGAGGTTGTTGTTGTTGTTGTTAAGTGCCATTGAGTCGATTCTCACCCATAGCGACCCTGTATAGGGTTTCCGAGGAGCAGCTGGTGAGCTTGAACTGCCGACCTTGCAGTTCAAACGGCTTTGCAGTCTGGCGCATTAACCCACAGCACCACACCAGAGATAGGGAACCTTTTTTTCTGCCAAAATTTATAACACCATTCATGAGCCATACAAAATTATCAACTTAAAAATTAGCCTGCTATATTTGGTCAAATATTTAATAACTTACTCCTAATGGAGTCCTGGTGTGGTGCTGTGGGTTAATGCACTGGACTGCAAAGTTGGTTTGAAACACAAGGTTGGTAGTTCAAGCTCACCAGCCACTCCTCGAAAACCCTATACAGGGTCGCTATGGGTTGGAACTAACTCGATGGCACGTTAACAACAATGGAGTCCTAGAGTGGCACTTTGGTTTAATGCGCTGGACTACAAGGTTGCTTTGAATTGCAAGGCCAGTGGTTCAAACTCACCAGCCACTCCTTGGAAACCCTATAAAGGGTTGCTCTGAGTCAGTATCAACTCAGCACTTAACAACAACAAAAATGGAGTTCTGGTGTGACACTATGGGTTAATGCGCTGGACTGCAAAGTCACTTAAACCGCAATGTTGGTGGTTTCAAGCTCACCAGCCATTCCTCGGAAACCCTATACAAGGTCGCTATGGGTCAGAACTGACTCAACAGCACTTAACAACAGCAACATGGCCAGCAGGCCAAATGTTCCCCACCCCTGCTTTACAGGGTCACTATGAGTCAGAACCAACTCGATGGCACTTAACAACAACACCACTACCAAACGGAACCAAATGCCTTTCCAAGAGCATCTCTCTTCTAAGTAAATATATTCAGGCTACCTTAGTTTGTTAGCCATACTGAACCAAACTCAGTCTCAGGTGATTGTAAAACTAACAAGATGTTCAAGAGTTATACATAAACTTGTAACCCTTTAAAATTATCTGCAGACAACGGAATTATGGGGACTTTTTCCTGCCATGATTTTTTTTTTCCCAAAACTTTTTTGTAGTTGTGTATTTTCTATTGCGAAGAAAACACATCTCACAAAATACCTGAAAGATATAGAGCTTCTTTTAATTTTCCTTTAAAAAAGTAATTAAAGTTCCATTTTCTTTAACTTTCCAAAGACCTGGAATCCTGATAGATAAAAAATAAATAGCCCTGAGGAACTCTATATGTACTAGAAGATACATACATGTAACTAGATACACACATACATGTACACTAGAAGATATTCATGGCTCAGTTTAGTAGCCAATCCAAAGTTCTCTGCAACTATGCAGAACCCAGTCTAGATCTCAATAAATAAGAGGAATGAGTGCCAACCAAGTAAACATATTAACATGTTCAATAACAGTGGTAACTCTCAGATTTATTATTTTTTGCAACCTGAGAGGGAAAAGAATTGTATCAAAGGTATTCCTGTCACACATACATCTTTTATTTTGCTATCCCCTTTTAATCTAGTGGATAAATTTGAGCTCTCAGCTTAAGGGGACAAGAACAGGAGAGATCTTATCAGTCTTCATCAATGTTTAACAATACTTAAAGATCACTGCACTACTCTTCCCCTCACCTTTAGCACTCGATATGCCTCCTGCAGCACGAGTTTATCAGGCACAAGATTAATCACACAATTGGACCTGAAAAGAACAGACAGAATGTCAAACAAATCTGTAGACTACTCCAATAACTGTGGAGTTGACTGTGACTTATGGCAACCCTGTGTGTGTCAGACTAGCTTTTCAATGACTTATTTCTCAAAAGTGGATCCCTTGGCCTTTCTTTCAAGACACCTATGGGTGGGGTCAAGCCTCCAACATTTAGGCTAGCAGCTATGATCATCAACCGTTTGTACAATCCAGTGACTCCACACACTACTTGTTGTTGTTAGGTGCCATTGAGTTGGTACCAACTCATAGCAACCCTATGCAAAACAGAATGAAACAATTTTTAAATCCTTTCAGTCCCTGAGGATGGTTCCCACCCTGTTCTCAAAGTCACATCACCCTGTTTGTCTCACTCCTCTTTTTCTTACACTCACTTTTCCCAAGGTAAGGGAGATGAGAAGAGTGTTTAAAAGTTCAGTGAATTATTAGTAAGTTTGATGGTAAAGAAAAAAAAAAAATTAAGCACGGTTCTTATTTGTTGCGGCACTGATGTTCATCAAGCTACTAGATGCAACCTAGGCATGTGCAGATACCTATTGCACAATGGTTCTTATGCCATACCTAAATGGGCTAAGTTCCTAAAAGTTCCTGAGAGGTGGTTTGACTCAGGCTGTCAGTTGGGCATAGTTTGACAACAACTCAGAGGACAAAGAGAAACACAGAATCCTGGAATTTGCTATGAAAATAATGCTAAAGATAACAAAACAAAAACACAAACCCACTGCCATTGAGTTGATTTGGACTCATAGTGATTTTATGTAGGGTTTCCAAAACTAAGTTTTACAAGAGGAGAAGGTCTCATCTTTATCCCATGAAGCAGCTAGCAGGTTTGAACCATTGACCTTATGATTAGTAGCCCAATACTTAACCTGCTGTGCCATTAGAGCTCCTTAAAGATAATAAGTCAGTGGGCATTGTATGAGTGGGCTTGGAAGGCTTTCAAGATCAATTGTTTATTAAGTTTAAGCTTTCCCTTGGGCTAATGTGTTCTGCTGCTAATCAGCTACATATGGTCAGACAATAGCCTTCCCTTTACAATATGACTGGCTAAGTGCAATTTTAATACCATAAAACCCAAAACAAAACAAAAACCACTGTTGATTCTCACTCACAGTGACCCTACATACGGCTTCCAAGACTACAAATCTTCATGGGAGCAGATAGCTTCATCTTTCTGCTTCCGAGCAGCTGGTGGTTTTGAACCAGTTAGTAGTCTAATGCTTATCCTACAGCACCACCAGAACTCCTTTTTAATGCCATAAATGAGAGTTCTTTTTAATGCCATAAATGGTGACATCTGTGTGTTCAATATGAAGTGGGCTATGTTGACAAGAGTAATGAAATAGACATCTGTAACAATATCATAATCTCATTCTTGATTCTAGCCTCTCCCAGCTTCTCTATGTAGCCGTGAATAAAAGTCACACTGGGTGAGTGGAAGCCATGCTTTCCCATGTGAATGGAAGTCAATGTACTTTTTGGGCACTTCCACCCAAAGAAAGAAAAATATAGGTTTCATACTCAATATTGTTAATCTATTAGTTTTCTCCTAAATTTTCCCTATTACTAGTAGAATATCCTTTCCCCAAACTATTTTGGATAAGTATACAGGATTCCTCTGAACATATCGTGTATACTACAGTGAAACATACACTCTCTGCTTGGTACAGAGACTTGGCTTAAACAAACTCCAAATTCTATAGGAAAACATTTCAGGGCAGATAGCTGCTGCCATTGCTGTTAAGTGCTGTCGAGTCGGTTCTGATTCATAGCGACCCTATATAGGGTTTCCAAGGAGTAGTTGGTGGGTTTTAACTGCCAACCTTGTGGTTGGCACTTCAGTGCTGCCCCTATAGTGCCACAGCAGAGGTCCAGAGCAGATGGAAGAAAGAAGGAAAAGATCAAAATCCATTAAGACATGTGATATTCTGTGTCAAATCAAACCTCTGACTCTGTTCTCCAGGAAGAGCACCTTATCATCAAAGTTCTCAGCTTCCTGACAAGAGGTGCCAGTGACACAAATGAGCATTGCTAAATAACAGACTTCTTAGATTGTCCTTGAAAACTCACACATAAGAAAAACAACTTTATCTCTAAAAGAACGTGTTTTTTTTTTTTTCTTTGTCCTCCAAATCATTGCCTCACCTGCCTGTCTGTCATGTGTATTCCACTGGCATGCCCCTTCTCACCAGCCAGCTTAGTGCACAGCAATCTCTGCCACTGCCACTACCCAGGTCCAACATGCAGCAGTTTTCCAGACACTCAGAGATGACCAGATCACAGCCACGGTACCTGGGAAATGAAAAAACTATATAGACAAGGGTGAGTCCAAAAGTACTACTTCTAAGGTGCCCGTTCATACATGTATAGGTTTCTTCCAAACAAACCATGTTTAAACATGTCTCTGATAGGTAGATGGCTACAAACAAGTTCTCTCATCTTAATCTCATTAGGGTGGCTTTAAAAAAAAAAAAAAAAAAAAAGAGGGTACTTTTTGTGCCATGGAGAAAAAACTATCTTGAGTTTAGAGGTAATACTTTTTTTTTTTTTTTTTATGTTTTATTGTGAATTATGTGATCATTTACATGGGAGAACATTAGCTTTACATTCATCCTATCCTATATCATTTCATTGCCATGGTTACAATCCCCTCCATGCATCATCAACCAACCAACGGGCATACCCTGCAAGCCTGCCCCCCAGTCGTCAGCACACAGCCCCTCTCCCTCTCTGGGTCTAAAGTCCCCAGCTGCTCCATCTCTCCACGTCATTGTGTCTGTCCCCATCGCTTCTCTGGGTAGGGTCCCACTCTCCGCTCTTCTCCCTTGATGGTCCCAGGGACCTCTGCTCCTAGACTGCAAAGTTAATCACTCCCCTTCTTTTGCTACAAAACGTCTACCTTTACATTTCCAACCCTCACAATCAGTCCTGATAACAATTATTCACTATTGTATCACAAGAAACCTATCCACATCTCCTTTCAACAGCCATGTCCAGACAGATTGGATACTACTCAGTGGAGATTCTACGTCCTCCACACCCTCTGGATCTAGGTTCCCTCTTGAAAACTTGTAAGCCAGTCACTTCTTGCCTTTGTAGCTTCTCCCCTCCCCCCCCTTATTTTGGGTAGCCAATGTCCAAGTTGCCCATCCCTGTCTACTCTGTGTATGGAGGGGGTGGGAATGATCCTCGTTGTAAAGATTTGTTCCCTCTTTTGAGCTACTGCATCCATAGATGTGGGTCAAGTTCATCAAATTGTATTGGATTACTCTTTTTTTTCTCTTCTTCCTTCTTCTAGTTGAGCTCTGATCATCCAGTCATTGAAGCCAGGTCAAGTGGGTATTATCTGCAAGTGTGGGTGTTATTGTGCATATGCCCTCCCTTCTTATCAGCTGTATGCTTCACTCTCCACTCTAATCCTCTGTGGCTATGTCACTGACTCTGGGCCCCAAAGTTCCCAGGTCTTGCCACATTGCTGGCCAACCAGGTCTCCACCCGGGTTCACAGGAGTCTATTGTAGGGCTTAGCTTGCAGCTTCATTGCTGTTTTTCCCTCACTTCCCTTTATCGGTGACAAATGTGGTCACCAATCAGAGCATGTATTCCCATTGAGTCTTAGTCTTGGAAGGGGGTTTGTCCTGAGGGGACCTGACCATTTGCCTTGATGTCTCCTGGGCAAGCAACTTGCTTGTTCTTGTAGTAATCAGTCGGTCTGCCTATATTATTTTGTATTTTTCCTGTTGGTCTTTCTTTCAAGAAGTATCTTCTGTTCTAGCTGCTCCAGGCTGGTCTTCTTGTCCTTTCAAATGGAAATTTCCCACCTCAGAAGAGTCTGGATGCTATTCAGGATTCCACCTATGGTCTTATGTAATGCAGAGGCTCCGCAGGAAGCCTCCTTCACTGGGCACATTGTAGCCCCATTTTAGGTATTCCAATCAGTAATAGGCAGAAGACGGACTTACAAGCTTTCTATGGTGATGTTTCTGGCTATTCCTTTCTCTCCCCCTAAAGGCTAACACATTTTTAACAGAACTCAAGTGGACATCTTCCTAAATCATTGAAACTTTGCAACAAGTTTATGGGAATGTTACAGGATCAGCACTGGACTGCAACCACAAATTTGGCAGTTCAAACCTACCAGTTGCTCCTCGGAAACACTATACAGAGTTGCTGTAAGTCAGGACTGACTTGACAGCAATTAACAACAACACCCACGTAAAACAACAGGTTTAAGATGGATCAAATGTTTCGAAGAAGGTTGGGAAGACCTAAAGCTGAGCCAAGAGAGGGAAGACCACCAATGAGGAAACTGTGGCTAAAATGCTGAAACCAGTGGAAGAAGAGTTATCATTGATGTGATAGCACTGAAGTTGGGATTTCACATGGCTCAGTGTTTTCAATTTATGTGAACAACTTGGCCTCAGCAAGCTCTCAGCTTGATGGGTACCAATAGAGTTGTGTGAAGATCAGCTAGCTCAAAGAGCTAAACTGTCCATTTCTTTTTAAGTCATTGAAGCTTAGTTTTGAAGATGATTTTATAGAATGAATCGTAACCTGGGGAGAGTCTTGGATTTGTCACTATGATCCAGAAAGCAAGGAGCAATCAAAACGGGATTTCTGTGGAGATCTGCTGGGCCAGTTCAATTCAAGGCAGAAAGGTCAGCTCAGAAGGTCACGGTGACTGGTGTGGGAGATTCCAAAGACGTAATCTTGACAGATTTTTTTGAAGGACATAGGAGGATCACAGGGGCTTATTAGGAGAAGTTTTAAGAAAATGAAAATATGCACCAAGGAATTTTTTCCATCTTGAACATTGTACCTACTCATTCTTTAAGGGTACTAAAAGTTGTCCTCCTAGAATTTCACGGGGACACTTTACCCCATCCACCTTCCAGGCCTGATCTTGCCCTTTCAGACTTCTTTTTGTTCCCCAAACTCAAAGAACATTGAAAAGGACGATTTCAGTTGCTGAAGGATGCCCAAACTGCCATTTGACATGTCACAACTCGAACAGCTCATAATTCCTCAGGAAAGGGTTAGAGAGATGGGAACACAGCCTTCAGAAGTGTAGAGACCTAGATGGAGGAGAAATCAAGAAAAAAACAATAGCTTCACATTTTGATCTTTCTGTTTAATAAAGGTAGCAATGCTTTTTGACTAACCCTCATATATTTTACCTACAGACTAGAAGATGTCGAACCATTGTTCTTATGTGCTTTCATGTCATTTCAACTCACAGTGACCCTGCATAAGGCTTCCAAGGCTGTAAATCTTTGTGGGAGTAAAAAGCCTCATCTTTCTCCCATAGAACCATTAAATAGTAACAAAGTCTTCCTTTTTTCCTTCTATCATAGATCTATGTGGGTGTTTAGTCTCCTCTACGAAACTGAAAACTCTGTGATGGCTAGGACTATATCTGCTTTGTGTATAGTGCAATGTGACAGGTTCTAAGACTTAATAAGCCATCTAAAACATTTGTTGAATAAATAAACTTAATTATTAACTGATGATCTAAAACACTGAAACCCAGGACTGTGCAAGTCATTAAGGAGGAAACATAAGACAAGATTTCTGTTCCTTAGGCATATTTATTCTTTCTGGGAAGATAAAACAAACCGAGAAAACATTTTCTTTGATTTATTGGCAAACTGAGTGGCATGGACAGGAAGTGCGGCAGCAGTGTGGGGAAGGGGCTGCTCAGATTGGAGAAGGCTTAAGAAATGGGTAGGACATTACTGAAGCATTGAAGGCTTGGTCAGGGTTTGGATAGGTAAAAAGATGGTCTCCAATGTTTCCTGGGAGTAATTGGGTGGGTGCGTGGGGACCTGGTGTATCTTAAGCCAGGCAGAAAATGATCAGGGCTGTGCCTGAGGTGATAGAAGAGTTGTAGATTTGAGTCTTCTACCTGAAGGCCACATCCACATGTACATTCTGCAGAGCTTCTCAGATATGTTCAGAACTGATCTGGTGACAGACACAAGCATTGGTCTGTAGGTCCATCGATTTCAACATCTGCCCAGAGTAGGTCAGATTGAGGGGTGGACAGGGTAAAGAAGAGTTAGTCCTAGCTGGTGTCCACAGGGCGAAGGCTTCCTAATGCCCCACCCCCCACCTCAAGACCTAGCCAGGCTTTGCCCCCTGCAAAGCTAAAGTACAGATCCTGCTCTGACTCTGACCCAAGGGTCCTGGGGGACAGGGGCACAGGTTGGCTTGGGCCTCTAAAGGTCTTGGGTTCCCACCTAGCATCTCTCACCTGCATGTCCTTCTGGATCTCCAAGTCGCAGGTGGGAGGGAGGGTGGAGGGGAGGTGACCGATGCTGAGGAAGGGAAAAGGTGGGTAAAAGAGCGGGGTGGGGGTGGCGCCAGGATAGGGAGGTTCTGCAAAGTATCTCACTGCGCAATTCAGGGCAGCAAGCAAGGGAGGCCTTGTGGAGGGTGCGGGAGAAGGGGGCGCATACTCACTATCTTCTCGAGTCTCCAGTCTTCAAGACTTGGCTCTCAAGCAGCCAGCCCCGTGCTCCGCAGACTCGGCTCTGACAGAATCCGGAGGCCCAGGCGCCCTCAGTTGCTGGAGAAACCAACTGCCTCTCCCTGCCCGATGCCCCAATCCTGTCCGATAACCAGTCTTCACATCGTTCGCCGGCCCTTCGGGGTCCACTGGCATCTTGGTTCTTCAGTCTTTCCAAACAGCAAGAATATTTAGTATCTTCCTTTATTGCTCCAGAATGATTTTTACTTGATATGAACACCCAAATATACAATGGCTTTGGTCCCTCTGAGGAATGAAATCACCTTTCCTTAATCTTATTTTTTTTAAGTCAGATTTATTGAGATGTATTTTATATTCAGTGAAATTCACCTTTCTTTAGTGCACAGTTCTATAAATTCTAACAAAAGCAGACATCAAAAAGTTTCCTCTTGCCCCTTAGTTCCTAAGCAATCATAGATCTGTTCTTCCTTCCTGTCTTTTGCCTTTTCCAAAATGTCACATAAATTCAATCAGGCAGTAAGTAGCAGTTCTCACTCTATTTTGAGATGTACTTAGGAAAAAACTTCGCTAAATTCATTTTACCTCTAGTAATATGTGGTCAATTCACTTGTGTTTTCTAAGTATTCAGTCACTTCACCTTGCAGAGTGTAATTAAAACTTTTCCTTGGCAAATGTATCTCTCTTACTTGCTTTTGTTGTTGACGATGCATTTCTATTCATTAGGAAGGTGTCTGGGTGTGGTGCTGTAATATGAGTAAGGGACTGTTTATTGAAGGTTGGTGGTTCAAACCCAATAGCCATTCCTTTGAAATGCTACATGAGTTGGAGTCAAATGATGGTACTAAACAACAACAACATTCATTTTAATAGTAGAGACAAGTAAAAGGATATATAAATGAAAGAAAGGTCCTTCTTCACTAAATTAGACCCCATTGTTCAGTCTCACCTGCTAATAAGAAAGATGTATTGAAATCCAGCTGGTAAAGTTCCACTTTCTTGATGTAATCAGTTGTTTTTTTAAAAAAAAAAAAAATTAGGAAAGTAGTGTATATTTTTAACAAAAATCTATAGAAAACACTCCTTGTTGGAATATTTTTATAAGTTGGAATCTTTCCAAGTCCCAAGTGTGTAAAAATGAGTATTTCAGAGGTCACACAGGTTTTGGGTAATCATATCAGGGAGAAAACATGCCTATAAGTTTTCAAAATACTCTCTCCATAAAATGAGTCCCTTTAGAAAAACAGTTACTTTCTCGTTCATTATTAAAATGGCATCTTTCCCTTAGAGGACAGATGGAGTCAGAGGTTAAGGGAATGGTGCTCTCCCCATTAGTTCACATGTACTTGCGTTACTATATTCTCTTCAATCTCTGGCTTATCTACAAGAATCATCTGACAACTCTAAAATCCACTTAACCACACACAGTAAGCTATAATAAAGCAAACCACTATCAACTCAAATTGAGTTATTCCCAGGAAATCTGGTATGCAGGGCTGATTGTGGGCAAGACTACTTAATGACCATTCTGACCGGTCAGTGCCTCAGCTAGTTTTTGAGTTTGTTTTTTTGTATCATCCCTCCTAAATCGCAGGTATCTGTATGCTATGGAGACCTAATTAGGTCTTTAATATTAAGCTATATTGTAAAAGATACTGAAAGTTCATTTAACCCTATTTTTATTTTTGACTTCTTTTGTAACCTTGTATTGTGAATTGGGGTAAAGATTTACAGAGCAAATCCGTTTTCCATTCAGCGAGTCATACCCATGTTGTTTTATGTCATTAGTTGCAGCCCTCACAGTAGACCATCACTTATCCCTCTTCTACTGATGCCCATCCCATTCATCTTTCCCTAACCCTTCCCGTCTCCTGAATATTGTCTCCGGGCAAATGCTGCCATTTTGACCTTAAATGGTTGATAATTCTAAGAAGTGCATGCCTCCCTCGTGTTATTGCTCACCTTATAGACCTGCTTGTTGTTTGGCTAAAAACTGAACCATGAGGGTGAGCTCAGTTCAAGACCTGAAGGGCCATAGTTTAGGCTTCCACCAGACTCTGGTGTGGCGCTGTAGGATAAGCACTAGACTGTGAACCTCAACATCGGCTTTTCAGACCCATCAGCTGCTCCTCGGAAATCCTATACAGGGTCATTCTGAGTCATGAGCCAACTCCACAACAACCAGACTCTAGCTGACTGGTAAGCTTGGTCATTTTTATAATTGTGAGTTTTGTTCCACATTTTTCTCCCATTATTGTGATCCCTTTCAGAGTGTTGGTAATGGTACCTGGACACCAACTAGTTCTGGTCTCAGGGTAGTAGAGGCTGAGGTTCGTGGGATCCATTAGTGTTTCAGACTAATTGTTTCCACGGGTCTTTGATTTTTTTTTTCCACTCTCCATTGCCAGGGACGGGGAGACAATAGTTATGACCACTCACAAGTTTTAAGACACCAGTCACCACTCAACAAAGTGATGGTGGCAGTGTTTCTGCACCGTTGAATCACTTTCAACTCATAGGAACCCTGAACAGGGTTTCTGAGGCTGTAAATCTTTACAGGAGCAGAAAGCCTCATCTTTCTTCCAGGGAGCAACTGGTAGATTCGAACTATTGTCCTTGCAATTAGCAACCCAGCTTGAAATACAACCAGGTCTGCTTACTCAAACAAATTGTTGTTGTTAAGTGCCGTCGAGTCAGTTCCGAACCATAGCGACCCTGTATAGGGTTTCCAAGGAGCAGCTGGTGAGCTTGAACCGCTGACCCTGCAGTTCAAATGACTTTGCAGTCTGACGCATTAGCCCATAGCAGCACACCAGGACTCCCAAACAAATTAGGATGTAGAAAATTTTCTTTGTGGACTGTGTTGTGCCAATTGACTTTAATATCCTCTAAGACTGCGCTTCTAAGCCCAGAATCTAGTGACTCATTTCTACAAGTTGTTTGGTTACAGTTAAATTTGCATAACTTCACATTCTGTGTGCTCTACTACATTCATGGATTATTTGCAACATATGGAAATACATATGCAGAAATATTCTCTGTCAAACCTATAATGGTGGTGTGCCATCCAATCAGTTTCTGAGTCTGTAAATTTTACGGGAGCAGAAATCTTCATCTTTTTCTTAAGGAGCTGCTTACCAGATACAACTGCTGACCATTTTGTTAGCAACCCAACTGGTAACCCACTAAGCTACCAAGGTTCCTTTAACCTATGGTGGTGGCTGTGTGCCGTGGTGTTGGTTCCAACTCATAGTGACCCTGTACAGGGTTTCCAAGACTGTAAATCTTTATGGGAGCAGAACACCTCATCTTTCTCCCACGGAACAGCTGGTAGTTTCGAACTGCTGACCTTGCAGTTCACAGCCCAATTCATAACCACTACACTACCAGAGCGCCTTTAACCTAAATACAGTCCCATTCTCTTTCCCATATCTGTTCAGCTTGCATGTCTTGTAGATTATTGTTCTGTCATCGCATGATTATTTCTATAACAGTAGTTACTTCTGTTGCCTTTACCAAATCCCCCGTGTCTTCCTTTGCTACCCTTCCCCATGTTGTATATTACTTTCCCCCTTCACCCAAAAGCTTTTTTTTTTTTAAGATTAAAAATGAAAGAGAGATCTTCATGGTTTCTCCCTGAACTTTCAATCTCTGTATAACCTCTACACATTCCTTGGACGTTACTGGTCTGCCAGTTCCAAGATGGTCCAGAAAGGCAAATTTTGGTTTGGTTTATAGAATCATCTCTCAAGAAGTAGAGCTCTCCCATAAGGTCAGCATTTTAAGTAAACAATTACCCAATTAATTGAAGCATCCAAGCAGAAGCTAAGTGACCAGGTGGGTGATTACGCACTAGATATGAAGTAAAATGGGTAAAAGGACTAGACTCAATCACTTCCAAAATTTTTCCTTTACTAAAAGTTGTTTTAATATATTAAGCACTGAAAATGGCAGGTTATGTTTATAAGAGAAGTAACTGGTAATAGAGAACCTGACTAGTAGCCAGAAGACCTACAACCAAACTCACCGATGTTGAGTCAGCCATTTCACCCATAAAACATGGGACTAGAATGCCTGAGGCTTGTACAGCTCCTGTATTTTGGAGTACTATGTACAACTTTCTCTTTTTCCAAATATGTTGGAAATTTCTTTTAGAAAGAAATTCTGTTTTTTGCTTAAATTTTTAATTAGAAATAGAAGTTGAATTTTTCTCAAATGCTTCTTTGGTATATGTTACATTGATGTAAGGTTTTATTGTTTCTTATTAACGTAATATAATTGGAAGCTGTTATTAACTTTGTAATCCTGGAATGAACATTACTTGAATTATCAACATAGTTCTCTATTCAATTTTTCTAACATTTTGTTAGGATTTGTAAATTTATGTTCATAAATAAAAATCTCTTACTTTTCATTTGTCTTGCTTTTTATCTTTGAAAAGAAAAACATTTACTTCATCAAACGAACAGCTACCTTGCCTTTATTTTCTATATTTTGGGAGTACAGACATACCTTGTTTTATTGCACTTCACCTTATTGTGCATCGCAGATACTAGTTTTTTGTTTTGTTTGTTTTAAAAACTGAAGTCCTATGGCAACCTTGCCTCAAGCAAGTCCACTGGCACCATTTTCTCAACAGTATGTGCTCACTTAGTGTCACATTATGGTCATTCTCCCAATATTTCAAACTTTTAATATGTCACTGCATTCCTAATAGACTGTATACAGTGTCTGACAAACATAACTTTTATAGGCAGTGGAAAACCAAACACTTTGTGGCACTTGCTTTACTGGAATACTCACTTTATTGCAGTGTCTGAAACCAAACCCATAGTATCTCCAAGGTAGGTCTGTACAGACAATCACAGTTTTTCCAATATTTGTTCTAGCATGAAAAATATGTATACTATACCTTTATTTTAATTTTACTTTTTTTCATTTAAAGTATTTGCTCCTTGGATGTATGGAAATGTTAAACACAAGAGAGGGAAGAGCACTGTTTCATTGTGAGGATGGCAATCAATGTTGAGAATTAAAATATAAATGAATTTCTGAATAGAAAACCAATTTGCTTTGTAAGCTTTCACTTAAATCACAATAAAACATAAAAAAAATTTAAATATAGTATATTTGCTTCTTATATACTTAGATAATTACATTTTGTTTTATTTTCTAAATTGGTGATCCTTCTTTTTAAAGATAAAATGAGCACATTTACATTTAGTAATTAAAAAGATGTTTGTGGAATGAATTTTCTAATAGTTCACACCTAACTTTTTAAGCCTAAGTGAGTACGCAAAAGTATCATGAGAGATAAGTACACACTTATTTGCTTATTTGACTTGGTGATATGCAATATGAACTAAACAGGACCTTTATTTTCTTTCTCTTCATTCTGTGAAAGTAAGATTTCATGTCGGTTGTGTAGTGAGTTATTCCCTCCTCAGTATTAGAACTAGAAGACGATAGAATCCCATTCTAAATTCAAGTGAAGATAAAATACCCAGATTTAACAACAGCCGTGTGGTTATGTCATTTAACAAGATGAGTCTACTAAACCAGGCAAATGTCAACAAACATACAGTCTTCATAAACTCAGAGCACAACCCTATGTCATAATCACTCATGGTAACTCAACTACCTTCACATTTGGCAATAATGTCATGCAAATCAATGTGTTGATGATAAAGAAAATTACAAAATGAACCCAAGGCCATGTAATCTTAAGAGTTACAACAACAAAGAAATGCAGGTCAAGGCAGGAGGTTACAGCTGGACAGATAGGAGACCGAGACTGTTAGCCTAGTTCTCATCTAAGCTAAACTGAAGTTACGTCAAAGTCTACTAAACAAATAAAATATGTACCTCACTGAATTACTAGAAAAGCACCATTCTGTGACCATAAAATTAAAGTATTTCTTGAATGCATGATTTAAAAAAAAGACTTTGACAAGAATATTACCATTCTTACATTACTTAGTATTTGCTTAAGAATCACATTTAGACAATATGACTTTCAACATAATTAAGACTTCTATAGGGAAAACTAACACATCCTTTAATTCTACTTTAATATCAACTTGAAATTAATTCTACTTTAATAACAACTTAAAATTTCAGTAAGACCATGGGTTGGTCCAATTCAAGGAGTGCCTTCACAATTCAGCCACCTGGCTTCTGTTCCAGATAAACTGTAACCAACAAAATCTTTTCTAACTTAACTTTTGGAGAAGAAAGCAGACAATCAATCCATGGCATGATGACTGTAATAAGGTATTTCCTTCTCAGCATCAGGAAAAGGAATACTTTTGCATTGTTACATGCTATTCTATTTCAACAGGTGAGTCAACTGGTCCTGTAGATCTGATGACTGCTCAACACTAGAAACAGAGTAAAGGGTTTATCTGCAATAAGCAATAGAGACAGTTCTTTATACAAGCTATTTGTACATTACTACATAAATATTATTAAAGCTAAATCAAAATTCATACAGTTCCATTTGTATCTCAGAAGTGTTTAAACTAAAAAGAAAGGTTTAGCAAAGCAAATTAATAGTGTCAGCAATATTGCAAGGGACAAATTTAATCAGAAAACTAAGGTAGCACATTTACTCTACTTAATGAATGCTACCAATGTAAAGTATTCATTAATCCTGAAGGTTGACCTCTACCCCCTGTAACTTTACTAGAAGTGAAATGAGTTACACAAGCCTTTGAAAGAATATACTATATGCACCCCAGAGAAAATACCACTTTATGGGCATATGTCGGCCAGAGTTTTACATCTATCCTGGGCCTATCAGTGTAATTTCCTTGAGCTTATTTCAGTTAATCCTCCACTCCCTTACCCTCAGGGTTACTTACTTCTTCTGAATAGCTTCTTGCCTAAATCAAAAAAGGAAAGAGGAAAATAAATCCAGTGAACTAGTAAAATTTATTTATGACCAGATACATACAGGCAGAACAAACATTCAGTTTATGTCACATGCTAAAAAGCTATTAGTCCTATCCTAAGATTGTGCTATACAACAGGGATTCCTATTGTAATGTTGTTGTTGTTAAGTGCTGTCGAGTATATTCTGATTCATAGCAACACTGTATAGGGTTTCCAAGGTGCAACTAGTGAGTTTGAAGTGTCAATTTTGTGGTTCAAACCGATCTTGCAATCGAGGGCTTACCCTACAGTGCCACACCAAGATTCTTATTTGAGTGTTGTTGTTGTTAAGTGCCATCGAGTCGGTTCTCACTCATAGTGACCTTTGTAGGGTTTCCAAGGAGCGGCTTTGAACCACTGACCTTGCAGTTCAAACTGACCTTGTGGTCCAGGGCTTCATCCCACAGTGCCACTCTGTTGGTGTTACGTGCCATAGAGTTGGTACTGACTCATAGCGACCCTATGTACAACAGAACGAAACACTGCCTGGTCCTGGGCCAACCTCACAATTGTTGCCACACTTAAGCCCATTGATACTGCCACTTTGCCAATCCATCTCACTGGGGGGTCAGCACCACTAGAATTGCTCATATAGTAGATCTTGAAAAGGATCCTAAACCTAAAAACGAGTCCTGCTGTGGCACTGTAGGATAAGCACTGGACCTCAAGGTTGGTTTGAACTGCAAGGTTGGCAATTCAAATTCACCAGCCACTCCTCAAAAACCCTATACAGGGTCGCTTTGAGTCGGTGCTCAGTCGACAGCACTTAACAACAACAAATCTAAAAAAAGCAAAAATCCATTGCCATGGAGTGGATTCCGACTCACCATGACCTAACAGGATAGAGTATAACCACTCCATAAGAGTTCCAAGGCTGGAAATCTTTATGGAATCAGATAGCCACATCTTTCTCTCATGGAGCAACTAGTGGGTTAGAACCACCAACCTTTCAGTTGGCAGTCGAGTGCATAACCACTGCATCACCAGAGTGCAATTCTAGAATGAGGGATGTGGTCCAACATTCTACATGCATGGCTCAAATTCAGTCTGGGTAGGCCAAGTCAAATGATGAGCTATTTTATATGTACACACTTAAAGAATGGCCAGGACAAGCATTAGCTATTTAAATATCAAGAATGACATGCCCAATTATACATTTCTAATAGGTACCTAAGTATAGTACCAACTACATAAAACATAAACCCAAATGAAATAAGATGAAAACCAAATTAAATTATAATTTTATCAGGAATTATAATGGAAAAAGGTTCTTTATAGTTCAAAATCTCCTGGATGATTCAAATATGTAGGTAGGCCTATGTTACAAGTGGGAATATAGGATACAGGTTGCAGTTATGTTTGATTCCCTTAGTGCAGGAAGGGATTGCTCAAGAGACCTTGGGCCCAGACTCTCAACAAATACTGACTGGATACCTACAAGGTCCCAAGCATTGAGCTACAATGACCCTGGCATGATCCCTGCTCTTAGGAGGCTTACTGTTTCTCCTTCTGAGGCACCTTCCAGCTAACACAGAGACATGTTTGCAAAAGGTAGTTCCTGTTTCTGTTTTCACTCCCTCACCCAACCTTGTCTGCAGTCCCAGACATTTTTTGCACAAAAGGGACTCATTTTATTCCTACCCCACTCCTTCCTCCACAGGAAAATGCCCTAAAGCACAAAGGCAATGAGAAGCAGGCTGAGGAGAATGACTTTGCAGTAAACAGTCACGGAAGAGGTCATACTTACTGGTATTGAAGATGTGTGGTTATTATTGCCATTTTCCTTAAACTCTGCACAAAGACAGAAAGTAATACATCTCTGTAGCCAAACAAACCAGGCATACAAACCCCAAGTGATGAAATAAATTGTTTCTTACATCTTCTGAGTGCAAGATGGCATCTTCCTGTAGTACCATGTTTCGAGCTGCCTGACCTAGCAGCTGGAAGACAAAAATAAAATAGAAATAATCAAAATTGCCAAACTTCCTGTAATCTCTGTGCAGCTGTTATACACCACCCACTCCCCTCCTCAACGTTCCCACCCCTTAACAACCATCAACACTCAAAATGTAAGGGAGGATAATTTTCCATTTGTTCATGTTGAAAATCCACTTTACTTGCACGATGGCAATCCTAGCATGGGCTCGACATCTGTTTCAAAGGCCACCGCCCGAGAAATCAAGAGCTCCATAACTGCTGAGCTTTCTACACAACTTATTAATCAAGTGCTAACAGAAAACTGCGAAGAAAGACAGGCCCCACAAGTCCAGCGAGAAAACCTAAGTTCTAACTCTTTAAGGGTGGACTTATGGTCTGGGTGGAGTACCGTCAAGTCCCTTCCAATTCACGGTGACCCCTTGTGTCAGTGCAGAGCAGAACCACTCCATAGAGGCTTCAGGCTGTGACCTTTCAGAAGCACCACAAGACACCACCTTGTGGGTTTGAACCACTAATCTTTCGCTAGTAGTCTAGCACTTAACCATTTGTGATACTCAGGAAGAGAGGTAAGGGGGCAGGATTTATGGCAGGACTGAAAAAGAAGAATGGAGTTTTTCGAAAAATGGAATGAGAGGCATATAGGTAGGGGTGAGGGAAAGGTTCAGGGTCTAATGTAGGAAACCACTATAGGAAGTGTGGCCAGACAAAAGAAAGAAGAAATCTGAAGGCAGATTTTAATGACTCCAATGATAGCTGGGCCCTGAGATCAAGCAAAGGGCAGATGAAAAGTAGAACTCTGGTTTAGCTGAGTGGCCTGTGGTCAAGGCAAGTGCAGTTCAGCAGATTTCTCCCCTAATACTGCACACAGCTCTGGACATATGGAATTCTAATTCTACTACAGAAGCAGCCTATGTGAAAAATATACAAGGAAGAGGAAGAAGCAAGCCACATTGGGACAGACAATAGTGGCACAATGGCCTTTGAGCTACTTAATCCAGCTAGTATATTAGAGGCAGTGTCCAAGAGAGTGAGTCTAGAAAATGTAGACCCAGATCTGCTTACTAGCTCTGCCACCTCCTTGCTAGTATGTGAACCTGGCAAAGTTAAAGTCCTCACTGCATCTTTATGAAGTTACAATACTTCATTTATGAGTGAATATAAAGAGTCAATGAATTAAACTGCATAAAACACCTAAAGAAGTGTCTGTTGTTGTCAAGTACCATTGAGTCAGTTCCAACTCATGACCCTGTATAGGGTCTCCGAGTCTCATCTTTCTTCTGCAGAGTGGATGGTGGACTTGAACTGCTAACCCTGTGGTTAACAAACCAGTCCTTATCCTACAGAGCCACCAGTGCTCCATAGCAGTTTCAGGTGGTGGTGGTTCCTACTCTCAGTGACCCTGCATAGGGTTTCCGAGACTATTGTCTACCACATAGTAAATGCTCAACATAAATTTATTATGATGAATACAGATGTTCAATACATACTAGTGGCTAAAAATGAGTACCACTTATTTTTCTCTTGATTCAAAGTTGATTATATATACATATATGTATAGTTGTTTTGTTAAGCACTGTTGAGTTGGTTCTGACTCATATACAGTGAACCTGTATAGAGTTTCTGAGGAGCAGCTGGTAGGTTTTAACTGCTGACCTTGAGGTTAGCAGTCAGGCATTATTCTACAACATCATACCAGGACTACATACATATATATGTATCTTTATTTCTTTGATTGATTGTGATTTTTGGAGAAAAATTCACATAGCAAATAGGTTCTAATCTTGAAGTAGCGCTTCAGGATAAGCACCAGACTGCTAACTACATGGCTGGCAACTTAAACCTACCAGTCACACTTTGGAAACCCTATATATGCTTGTTATGAGTGGGAATCAATTCAATGGCACTTGACAACAATAATAATACATATATGGAGCCCTGGTGGCACAGTGGGTTACATGTTGGGCTATTAAAGGCATAGTTGTTAGCTCAAATCTACCAGCCTCTCCACAGGAGAAGGATGAGGCTTTCTGCTCCCGTAGAGATTTACAGCCTTGGAAATCCTATACAGGGTGGTTATGAGTCAGGACTAACTGAATGGCACTTAAAACCAAGAACAGACACTGCTATAAGTGTTGTATACAGTTAAACTCATTGCCTCTTTACAATCACTAACAGCATACATACCATATTGAATAATAAAGCATCAAAAGATGATGTAAGAAAAACACAGTGTCACTGTACTAAAAAAAAAGGTTGATGTTCAGCTACTCCAGGAGGTAGCAGATGATTAAGAATCGATGGTACTAATGTACTGAAAGCATAAGTGAAAAACAACGCTCCAGAAAGTGATGGGAAAACTATTAAAATGTTCCAACAAATTGATGCATCCCTGGAAGCACTCACTAGTCTATGCCAAGAGATTTGGAAGACAGCTACCTGGCTGAGTGACTGGAAGAGATCCATGCTTGTGCCCATTCCAAAGAAAGGTAACCCTACAGAATGTGGAAATGATCAAACCATATTATTAATGTCACACACAAGTAAAATATTGTTGATGATAATTCAAAAACAGTTGCTGTAGTAAGTACATCAATAGGGAGCTACCGGAAGTTCAAGCAGCATTCAGAAGAAGATGTGGAATGGGAAATATCATTGTTGACATCTGATGAATCTTGGTTAAAGGTAGAAAGTACCAGAATGATGCTTACTTCTGTTTTATTGATTATACAAAGGCATTAGATTGTGTGGATCATAACAAACTACAGACAATATTGCAAAGAGTGGGAATTCCAGAACACTTAATTGTGCTCATGAGAAACCTGTATGTGGACCAACAGATAATCATTCAAACAGAATAAGAGGATACTGCTTCATTTAAGATCAGGAAAGGTATGTGTCAGAGTTGTATCCCTTCACCATACTTATTCAATCAGTATACTGAGCAAATAACCTGAGAAGCTGGATTATATGAAGAAGAATGTGGCATCAGGATTGGAGGATGATTCATTAACAACTCATGATATGCAGATGATACAACCTTGCTTAATGAAAGCCAAGAGGACTTGAGGCATTGTTGATGAAGATCAAAGAAAACAGCCTTTCACTATGGATTACAAATCAATGCAAAAGAAAACAAAAATCCTCACAACTGGACCAATAAATAACATCATGATAAGTGGAGAAAGACTGAAATTATCAAGGATTTCAATTTATTTGGATCCATAATGAATGCTTGGAAGCAGCAGTCAAGAAATCAAACATGCTACTGCATTCGGCAAAACTGCTGCAAAAGATTTAAAGTGTCAAAAGCACTAATTTAAAGGTACAGGAGCTCACTATGAGTTGGAGCCGACTCCATGGTACTTAACAACAACAAGGTGTACCTTAAGGAACTCTAGTAACGTAGTGGCTGCGAACCGCAAGATCAGCAGTTTGAAACTACCAGCTGTTCCGCGGGAGAAAGATGAGGCGTTCTACTCCCGTAAAGATTTACAGCTTCAGAAACCCTGTACAGGGTCTCTATGAGTCGGAACTGACTCCACAGCACACAGCTGTCCCCAAGGTGTACCTTATCCAAGTCACGGTATTTTCAATTGCCTTCTCTGCATGGACAACTGAATACATAAGACTGGAGAATAATTGATACATATTTGAATTGTGGTGTTGGTGAAGAATACTGAAAGCTCCATGGACTGCAATAAGAACAAAAAAATCTGTCTTGGAAGTATAGTCCGAATGCTTCTTGAAGTAAGGATGGTGACACTTAGCCTCACATACTTTTGACATACTAATCAGTAAGACCCTGTCACTGGAAAAGGATAACAAGATTGCTACAGCAGACAGTGAAAAAGAGGAAGGATCCAATGAGATGAACTGACACAATGATTGCAACAACAGGCTCAAACCTAACAACAATTGCGAGGACAGTGCAGAACCAGGTAAGATCTGTTCTGCTGTGCACCGGGTTGCTATGAGTTAGAGCCAACTCAACAGCATCTAACAACAACAATAATATATACTATTCAGTGACATTGCTTACACTTTTCAAAATGTGTCACCATTCTCATTTTCATTCAGGTTGTTCTATTTCCATTAATCTAGTTTCCTTGTCTGCCCTTACCATCTCATCTTTGGTCTAGAGTATATATTGACTGTTAGAACTCATTTAGAACACTATTTAGAGGACCACAGTACTCATAAGTGATATTATTTATTTTATGAGCCAATCTGTCTTTGGCTGAGAGATGACCTCTGAGAGTAATTTGAATTCCAAGATAAAAGGGAATCCCAGGGCAATAGTCTGGGAGCATCTTCTAGTCTCTCCTGGGCAAGTGATTCTGGCCTACGTTAAGAATGTGAGTTTTGTTATATATTTTTCTCCCATTCTATCCAAGGCCTTCTATTGTGTCCCTGGACAGAATGGTCAGCATTAGCCAGGTACCATTTAGTTCTCCTGGTCTCAAGACAGGTGAGGTAATGGTTCATGTAGACTGTTAGTCCTATACACTAGTTCCTTCAACTCCATGGTTTCCTTCTTGCCCTTTTTGCTCCAGACACGCAGAAACCAATAATTGTATCTTAGATGACCAATCACTAGCTTTCAAGACCCCAGACACTACTTGCTAAACTAGGATGTAGAACATTATCTTTATAAATTGTTATTCCAATTGATCAAGAAACCATTCAAAATCGATTCTATATTTATAGTCTGTTTCTCTCCAAAAACAATTCAAGGCAGTTTATAGCAAGCTATACATATACATATAAGTGTACGTATGTATGTATGTGGGGGCAGTCCTAGTTCAATGTTAGAATTTTTACCTTTCATGTGCGAGGCTCAGGTTCAATTCCAGCCAACGCACTTCAAGTGCAACCATTATTTGTGTATCAGTGGAAGCTTGCTTATTGCTCTGATGCTGAGTATGTTTCAGCGGTGCTTCCAGACTTAACAAAGACTATGAAAGAAAGTTGTTATGAACATTCACGTCCTTGGATGGACGTGTGTTTTCTTGGGTTATATCTACATGTGGAATGACTGGGTCATTGGTTATACCATAGTTCATTAATTTTTTTACCTGTTAATGGGCATTTGGGTTGTTTCCACTTTGGAGATATCATAAAAAAAAAAAGATGCTAGGGACATCTACAAGTCTTCATGTGGGCATACATTCTCATTTCTCTTTGATGAGTACCTAGAAATACAACAACTGGTTCTTTTTTTTTTTTGGTGCTAAACATAGTGTACATATATATAAAACTTTCTGGTCAGAAATAATGGAGAAGGATAAATCGGGAAAGTATATCACTAATAAAGTAAAGTGAAAGAGCATTGACCAATAGATTAAAACTGAAGAAGAAATCCATAGACAAATGATGCATACAGATGTGGGAAATTTTTGGAATGTTAAAGACAAAACAACATAGACTTTGGGAGCTGAAAGGGACTGATCATCACCATAGAAACCCCTGAGAGAGGAAAAATTGGTTACAGCTACCATCTCATCCACCGTCTACTTTAAAGCACAGACTAGCACCGTCATCCACCCAAGGAGTTCAATGGTGGCACCTGGTTCAATGGTGGCACTATACTATGTCAATAGTATTTAAACGTTCATTTAACATTTGGGGCTGTTAAATGAAAGACTGGCAGTTCAACCCACCGCAGCTCTGAGGGAGAAAAGACATGGTGATCTGCTCCCGTAAAGATTAAAACAAAGTAACAAATCTAAATATTTACGATGAAAATGGTATGGATTGCATTTCAATGTAAAAAAAACAAAAATCCTCACCACTAGACCAATAAACAACATTCTTATCAATGGTGAAAAAAAATTGAAGCTATCAAGGACTTCATTCTTCTTGGATCAACTATCAACACTCACAGAAGCAGCAGTCAAGAAATCAAACGACGTATTGCATTAGGCAATCTGCTGCACAAGGCCTTTTTAAAGTGTTGAAGAACAAAGATGTCAGCCTGAGGACTAAGGTGCTCCTGACTCAAGGCATGGTATTTTCAATAACCTCATATGCATGCTAAAGCTGGACAGTGAATAAGGAAGACAGAAGAAGAGTTGATGCTTTTGAGTTAGGGTGTTGGAGAAGAATACTGAAAGTGCCATGGGTTGCCCATAGAACCAACAGATCCGTTTTGGAAGAAGTGCAGCCAGAATGCTCCTTGGAGGCCAGGATGGCCAAACTTCGTCTCTCATACTTCAGACATATTGTCTCAGGAGGGACCAGTCGCTGGAGAAGGAGATCATGTTTGGTAAGGTAGAGGGTCAGAGAAAAAGGGGAAGACCCCCAGCGAGATGGATTGGCCAAGTGGCAGCATCGATGGACTCATGCGTGGCAACAGTAGTGAGGTTGGCCCAGGATCGCGCAGTGTTTCGTTTTGTTGAGCCCGCATCGACTCGATGGCACCTATCAATAACAATGTCATTGAGTCCAGTCGGACTCAGAAAGATTCTTTAAGCCAAAGTATAACTCCTCATAGGGTTTCTGAGGAGGCTGTAAATCTTTGGAAGCAAACTGCCCCATTTTCCTCGTAGGTGTTAGAAGTACCGATCTTTTGGTTGGTTGGCAAGCGAGCAAACCAGGGACCCTCCTCAATTATTACAGCCTAGGAAACCCTATATGGCAGTTCTACAGTGTTCTATAAGTTCGCTGAGTCCAAATCGACTCGACAGCAAATCACCGCTAATTTTAACCCAGAGACTACACGCCCCAGAATGCAACCTGCGCTTTCCGCCTACCATTCTACCCTGGATGGCAGGATCACAACCTACAACTCCCAGGATGCAACGCGACACCGAGGCTCAGAGCGCAGAAAGAAGGGTATTTCCCCGGAGGGTTAGTCCCGGAGATCCCATTTCCACCTCACCTCGGAGCTCCGGGAGCCCTTCAGCACTTGCTTGGTAAGCGCGATCACGTCAGTACCGCAGGTGTTCACCTTCTCGGTGAGAAGCCCTTTCACTGACTGACCGAATCGCGCTTGTGAATCTGGTGTGCCAGTCGCCATTACCTCAGCTAGCTAACGCCTCCGCACGGGTGACAGCAAGTCATTAGGGCCAAAAGAGGGTAGCGCGAAAGGCAAGGAGGCGGCATCCTACCGTGGGAAAAGGAAAGGACGCATGCGTTAAGCGAAGGATGCCCTTTGTAAGCTTTAATTTAAAATACTCACTTGATATCCTGAGACAGGAGCTAGGCAGACATCCCTAGAGGAAACGGAGGACTATTTCAGTAAATCCCTGGTTTAGAATTAGGAAGCCTGGATTACAGTTCCAAATTTGATACTCAGCAGGTTGTAGGAAGTGTCATCGAGTCGATTCCGACTCATAGCGACCCTGTATAATGTTTTCGAGGGGCAGTGATGGGACATAAATTACAACTGGACAAATAAGTAACATCATTATAAACGGAGAAAAGATTAAAGTTTTAAGACTTCATTTTGCTTGGATCTACAATCAATGCTCGTGGAAGCAGCAGTCAAGAAATCAAAGGACATATTGAACTGGACAAATCTGCTGCAAAAGACCTCTTTAAAGTGTTAAAGAGTAAAGATGTTGTTCTTATTAGGTGCCATAGAGTCGGTACCGACTCATAGCGATCCTATGCTCAATAGAACAACCCCCTGCCCGATCCTGGGCCAACCTCACTATTGTTGCCAAGCTTGAGCCCATTGATGCTGCCACTTTGCCAAACCATCTCGCTGGGGGTCTTCCTCTTTTTATCTGACCCTCAACCTTACCAAACATGATATCCTTCTCCAACGACTGGAGAATATGTCCAAAGTATGAGAAGCAAAGTCTGGCCATCCTGGCCTTCGAGGAGCACTCTGGCTGCACTTCTTCCAACGCACATACGTTTGTTCTATGGGCAGCCCATGGCACTTTCAATCTTCTCCTCCAACACCATAACTCAAAAGCATCAATTCTTCTACTGTCTTCCTTACTCACTGTCCAGCTTTCACATGTAAATGAGGTTATTGAAAATACCATGCCTTGGGTCAGGCACACCTTAGTCCTCAAGCTGACATCTTTGCTCTTCAACACTTTAAAAAGGTCTTATGCAGCAGATTTGCCTAA
The DNA here is from genome assembly GCF_000296735.1 of Chrysochloris asiatica. Lineage (NCBI taxonomy): Eukaryota > Metazoa > Chordata > Mammalia > Afrosoricida > Chrysochloridae > Chrysochloris > Chrysochloris asiatica. The sequence goes on along the minus strand of NW_006408521.1, from coordinate 30,087,479 downwards.
TGCAATATGTCGTTTGATTTCTTGGCTGCTGCTTCCTTGAGTGTTAGTGGTTGATCCAGGAAGAATGAAGTCCTTGACAACTTCAATCTTTTCTCCACTGTTTATTGGCCCAGTGGTGAGGATTTTTGTTTTCTTTACATTGAGATGTAATCCATACCGAAGGCTGTGCTCTTTGATCTTCATCAGTAAGTATTTTAAGTCCTCTTCACTTTCAGCAAGCAAAGTTGTATCATCTATATAGTGCAGGTTATTAATGAGTCTTCCTCCAATCCTGATGCCACATTTTTCTTCTTAGAACCCAGCTTCTCAGATTATTTGCTCAGCATACAGGTTGAATAAGTATGGTGAAAGAATACAACTCTTTCACACACCTCTCTTAATTTTAAACCATTCAGTGTTCCCCTGTTCTGTTCTAACAACTGTCCATGTACAGATTCCTCATGAGCACAATTAAGTGGCTTACCATCCACTCCTGGAGTAAAGATGAGGATGGCATTATGTTGCAAACTTTATTCAAAGTTGCATGTACTCATCATTTTCTTTTCCAAATGTCTAGATTATGTCTCTGTTAACTTTGATTTAATTCTTGTTTTCAATCAACTTTCATGAGTTAAAAATATATAGTTACTGCATTCTTTTGAAGTGTACAATTTGATGAGTGACAGATATGAACCTTCTATCACCTCCAGAAGTTCAACTACACCATCTCTCCTACTCCTCCACCCCAGTCAACAATTCATCTGTCTTCTGGCACTATAGTTTAATGTTCATTTTTAAAAATCTGACTTCTTTTTCACCATAGTGATTTTGAGGGTCATCTATGTTGTGTATATCACTATTCTATTCTTTTTTCCTAGTTGCTGTTAAGTTGATTCCAGCTCATGGCAACCCTATGTGGATCAGAGTATTACTTTGTGGTCCATAGAGCTTTCTTCAGTAGCTGATTTTTTGCAAGTAGATCAACAGGCCTTTCTTCCAAAGTGTCTCCTGGTGGACTTGAACTGCCAACATTTGGTTAGTAGCTGGGCACATTACCATTTGCACTACCCAGACTCCTATCTTTTTCATTGCTGAGAAATATTCCGTTCTACAGAGATACCTCATTTTGTTTATCTACTTGCCTGTTGATGGGCATTGAGTTGTTTCTACTTTGGGACTATTATAAATAAAGCTGCTATGAACATTTATATACAAATATTTATCTGGAATGCTTTCATTTCTCTTGGGTCAATACCTAGGAGTGGAATGGCCGAGTCATAAGGTAAGCATATCTTTTTAAACTTTTCAAGAAACTCAATCCACTTTCCAAAGTGGTTTACCATTTCACGTTATGAAAACTGAGTGCTCCACATCCACAAACTTAGGAAAAGATCTGATTGTTCTATAGTCATGTAGCTACCTGTGCTAGACAGACTATTAAGGTAGCCTCCATGATCCCCATTGCCTGGCGTTTATGCCACTTTGTGATCCCCTATCCTTGAGTATTGGAGTTCTGGTGTGGTGCTGTGGGTTAATGCACTGGACTGCAGAGTCAGTCTGAACTGCAAGGACAGTGATTCAAGCACACTAGCAGCTCCTCGGAAACCCTAATACAGGGTCGCTATGGGTGGGAACTGACTTGACGGCACTTAACAACTCTTGAGTATGTGCAGGAACTAGACTTGCTATAACTACACCTACTTCTCACTTAAATCAAAATGGTTAGGTTCCAAAGACAAGGTTGTTATGTGAAATCAGCATTCTTCTAATTGGAGGATGACCACATTAGGTCACAAATAGAGGGTGACTAGATCGTTACAAAATACTAAGAATCATGGTCCAGCCAAGTTGATCCATAACCTTAATCATCACAGCCTCTAATCTTTCACTTTGTTGTTCGTTGCTGCCAGATGTCCGTACATTAATGAACAAAAATAGATTTTTTACTGTGGTCATCAATGCAAAATGTCAGACAGCATACAGCAAAGATAATGGGAGGTATGTGATTGTTGTTGTTGTTGTCAGGTGCCATCGAGTCGGAACCGACTCAGCGACCCCATGCACAGCAGAACAAAATAATGTCTGATCCTGGGCCAACCTCACTACCGCTGCCACACTTGAGTCCATCAATGATGCCACTTGGCCAATCCATCTCGTTAGGGATCTTCCTCTTTTTCTCTGACCCTCCACCTTACCCAGCATGACATCCTTCTCCAGCGACTGTTTCCTCCGGACAATATGTCCAAAGTAGGAGAAACGAAGCTTCGCCATCCTGGCCTCCAAGGAGCTCTCTGGCTGTGCTACTTCCAAAACAGATCTATTGGTTCTTTTGGCAGTCCATGGCACTTTCAGTATCTCCTCCAACACCACAACTCAAAGGCATCAATGCTTCTACAATCTTCCTTATTCACTGTCCAGCTTTCTCATCCATATGAGGCTATTGAAAACACAATGGCCTGGGTCAGGCGCACCTTAGTCCTCAAGCTGACATCTCTGCTCTTCAATACTTTAAAAAAGTTCCTGTGCAGCAGATTTGCCCAATGCAATACGTCGTCTGATCTCTTGACTGCTTCTTCCGCGAGTGTTGATAGTTGATCCAAGAAGAATGAAGTCCTTGACAACTTCAATCTTTTCTCCATTTATAAGAATGTTGTTTATTGGTCCAGTGGTGAGGATTTTTTGTTTTCTTGACATTGAGATGTAATCCATATCAAAGGCTGTGCTCTTTGATCTTCATAAGTAAATGTTTCAAGTCCTCTTCATTTTCAGCAAGCAAGGTATGTGATTACACACACATAATTATGTGATTAAGTTACATAAGGTTATGAAGCCCATCTTGCTAGTGTCTCTCCCTGACTGGCTATGAGGAAGCAAGTAGCCATTTGGGGGAGCCCCAATTACAAACAGCATCTAGTCAGTGAGGGCTGAGTTTCCAGCTGACATCCAGCAAAAACTGAAGCTCTTTGTCCTACAACCAGAAGGAACTGAAGCTTCTAACAACCAGGTGAGTAGGGAAGCTTCTAACAACCTCCAGATGAGACCAACCCTGGCCAATACCTTGATTGAAACCTTGGGAGACCCATAGCAGAGCAGATGGCCTAGTAAATCATGCTTGGATTACTGATAATAAATGTATGTTGTTTTAAACTACTAAATTTGTGGTATTGTTACACAGCTATAGAAAACTAATACCATCAAAACTGGTTTTAAACCTGGTATGGCGCTGGAGGATAATTCTTAAGTTTGCAAGGTCAGTTTGAACCACAAGATTGGTGGTTCAAACCCACAAGCCACTCCTCAGAAACCCTATACAAGGTCAATATGAGTCAGAACCGACTCAACGACACTTAACAACAATCAGGGACATCTTACCTCAGTGAATGCTCTTTTGTAAACCAAGCAATCAGGGTCTGCCCTTTGCTTCTGAAAGTCAGTTGGACAAATCTACTGCAACAGTCATGCCTCAGAGGGTCAACCAATCAACAATAACCTCATCCAAGTAACTAGACGTCTACAAATGGTATCAGCCTGCTTATGTCCTTCAATCCCTAAACTCTACACTTCCTAAAGACCTGATTGAGATCAGCTGTCTACTCTGTTTGGCGAGCGTGCTTGTATTCTCTTGTTATGATGTTCTTGTTGCTAACTGCTATTAAGTTGAAACAATAAATTCAACTTTGTCTTCCTATTTCAGATATTGAATTGTAGTCTCATCATCCTTTGACAGTTCTGGAGGTTCTACCAAGATCACTTGGAAGACCTTTTCTTGGCAGCATTCCTGTAACCCTCAGACCAACAGGTGCACTTACTAGACCTCTGGTACCCAAATTTGTTTGTCCTTAACTTCTGCCAGGAGAGTTAGTCTCAACAGTAATTTGAATTCTGACTAGTTTCACTGAGCTCTTGTTACTGAATTTATTTTTTTATATGGTGATTTGTAACCAAATATGTTTTTGTATAAAATCGTTAGATTCAGGTCTTTGTATAAGGTAATCAGGTTTATTATGTTAAACAATTAGCAATTTTGACTGGAGGTGCACCATATAGTTATTATATCTAAGTCTTTGTTAAAGGTTATTTGACATTTTGCCTTGTAGGTATACTTTTAATAAATACTTTCGATGTTAACCTGATTCTTCGATTGCTGCTCACTGGTTATTGTTTGTCTTAATGTATAACATTATGTTTCAAAGGATTTTGTTTTTTTCCAGGTCTGATACAGTGAATTACTTAATATGGTCCTTCTAGCTATATTCTTTGTAACTCCTACTGAATGGCTTGGTGGGCATATGTAAATGAGGTGTTTATGGCCCACCAAGGGGATTGGATAGCTCGTTAATAAGATGCATGGAACAGCAATGAGGGGACTGGTCAGTTTTGCCATCCTGCTAGGCTTAAAATGAACCATCCCAGGGGCAAAAAAGGGGACCTAGTGGCCATCAAGAAGGAAGAGCCAGGAGTGGAAAACATCCTTTGGACCTGGGATCCCATTTTTGCATCTGGATTATTTTGTTTCTTTTGATTATATATGGGAGTGTTCCATAGTAGAGAAACAGCAGCATAGGCACTATAGTCTCCAAACCAATCCAAGCTAGCCCTTGAGGACTAATGGTTGAGGTTTGTTAGACCAGGAACTGGCAATTTCTGAAAAAAAAGTATAGTCAAACTTTCCTTGGGTCTCTTAAAAAACCTTTAAGAGGCAACTCTGTATTATCAAGTTGCGAAAGATTGCTTGGTTCTCCTGAATTAACAATTGTAAGGCTGTTGATCATACAGCTTATCCCTAGCTTCTGGGAATCCAAAACTACATTCACAAATATACACTGTTGATCAAAAATATTTTTTTTTCATTGTTTCTCCTAATTTTGTCTATTTGAAACTTTCAACCTTCTTCTGGAATAACTTAAACTTCCTATATAAAATTAGACTATAATCTTAACTTTTATACTTTCCTTGGTAAATGACAAAATATGTGTATTATTCAGAATAATAATAATCATTGTGGGGAACTTTTGTCTGTCAAAATCAATAAATTAACATGTAGAAGAAACTCTAAAAATAAATGAGAACTTCCAGTGCAGACAAGATGGCATGTACTTGTCTCTTCCTGTCTGTCCACTCCAAGTACAATTATAAACCCTAGAAATAATGCAAGAGACACCAAAAAAATATATGCAAGTGTCCAATGACCACAGAAAAAGATACTTAGCATCATTAATCATTATGGATATGCAAATCAAAACCACAATGTTACACCATTTCATATCTACCAAGATGGCTATAATCAAAGAAACAGAAAATATAAAGTGTTGATGATACTATGGAGAAATTGACACCCTCATACATTGCTGGTGGAAATGTAAAATGGTGTGCCAATGTACAAAACAGTTTGGTGGTTCCTCAAAAACTTAAACATAGAATTATCATATGACCAAGGAATTCTAAGTACATACCTAAAAAATTTGAAGCAGGTAAGAGTAGCCATCTAAGGTATAATTATTAGTCTTTCTTCAAAGAAGAGTGAAGAAAATCAAAGACACATGGCAAACAATTAGTCTAATGAACTTATGGACCATATAAACCTCAGCCTCTAAATCCAGAGACCAGAAGAACTAGATGGTGCGTGATCACCACTACCAACTCTGAAAGGGATCACATTAGGAGCATTTAGAGAGAATGGAAGGAAAATGTAGACCTGCGCTCAAAATCAGAAAAATATAGAGACCACACTTACTGGTCAGATAGAGACTGGTGGAACACCCAATACTATGGCCCTTAAGGTTGGACCTGAACTCACCCTTGTGGCTCAATTTTAAGGCAAACAGTAGACAGGTCCATGATGGTGGTGGTAGTTATGGGAGCAGAAAGCCTCATCTTTCTCCTGTAGACCAGCTGGTAGATTTGAAATGCTGACCTGTGGATAGCAGTCCAACTCATAACCTACTACACTACCAGAGCTCGTTAAGTCTATAAGGGGTATAGTAACACAGGGCAGGTATGCACTTCTTATAATAGTCAACCATTTGAGATCAGAAGGGCAACATTTGCTCAAGGATAAAGTTCAGAAGAGTGAGGAAAGAAGGAGGAATGGAAACAGGAAGCCTTAAATTTAACTAGCCCAGGAAATCCCTTTGGAAGTCACTGTTATGACTGGATCTTGCTCTCTGGGTCGTATTGGTAAATCCAAATCTTGTCCATGGTTAAGATTCATTTAATAAGATCATGTTCTTTAGCTTCTATTTTGCTTAAAAGATTGATGGAAAAATCAACTCTGAGTTAAATGATCTTTGTGCAACATTTTGGGGGCCCATCGAACTAAAGAAAGATAATTTGCTTAAAATTGAAAATGTTGAGCTACATGAAATCTCCACTTCAGTAGCTTTTGCATCAATGGTAATTCTATGATCTGCTACCAACTTCTGGACTTCAGCCATAGTTTCATTCTTTAAGGTTGAAGGTCTTCCCTCTCTTGGCACATCTTTGAGATCTTCCTGACTTTCCTTAAAATACTTGATAACTTCCAGAATCTGTTGCTTGATGTGGGACAGCATTCCTGTAAACTTGTTGCAAAGCTTTAATGAGTAGTAGAGAAGATGTCCACTTGAGTTTAGTTAAAAATTTGATACTAGCCCTGATCTCAAAATCATTTTTTCCTTAACACAAAAAAGTTTCCCTTTTTATGACGGCACCCTAAAGAGACAAGTGTATTACTGAGAGAATGTGTCTGCAACTATCCACTAATCAGAGGCATGCTTAAACACATTTTGTCTGGAATAAACCCACACATATATGAACTCCTGGTATGGCAATGTGGGTTAACGCACTTGACTGCAAAGTTGGTTTCAACCACAAGAACCGGGTCTCTATGCATCAGAACCAACTTGACAGCACTTCACAACAACAACATACGTGAACTAGAACACTAGTAGCAATAATTTTTTATTCTGGTACATTATTGTGTGTGTGTGTATATATGTATATGTATATATATATATATAAAACTTGTTGCTAATTAATACTATTCATCAGGATCAAAGTAACTATAACACTGCCCATTAAGAAGCCTCTTAAGAGCATAATTTTGCCTGGTAATGGGCTTAGAGTCAACAGTTACGTAACTCTTTTGAATAATTACTAAAAATGTATACTCTGGGAAGATGACTGCTTTTGGCCAAAATGTAATAACACGAATTGGATTTATCCTTAAACACCTGAAAAACAGACAAAACATGTGAAATAACAATTTTTAAAACATTTAGCATCAGACAATAAAGGTCAGTGATGCCTCAGATATAGGAAATTAATGAGATAAGTCCTATGATATCCCTAGTTTACTGTCTATGGCACAAGAAAAGGACATCTAAGCAGATTCTGGTGGTCTCCTTTGTTGAGAAGACAAACCTGAGCATCTTGGGAGGTTAAGGTAACTAGAGTTCACATGACAGAGCAGAGAACATTATAGGAGAGAAACTGTGAAGGAGTGCGGTGAAATGAGTTCCTTTATGTGACCTTTTGCCTTGGTTCTCTGGAAAGACAACTTGAGAGATTTCCCCCAAGCCCTGAGGAGTAACCTTTGTCCTAGTTTTCTACACCAGAACCAATTGTTCTGGTGATTTTTATCTGATCCTGGGCTACAGCTTGTCTTGTGATTGGTATGTACTTTGCAATGATTGGTTAATAGACTATGCAAATGAAGTGACTTATAGCCCAGCTGTACCTACTGTACAAATGAAAAAAGTCCAAGGAAGTGTGTGTGTTTATGTGTGTGTACACAGGAGGCTTCATAAAGTTTGTGGAAAAATAAAATTAAACAAGAAATCAAAAGACACCTGCAGAAATGGAGGAATATACCCCGCTCGTAGAAGTCCTGGTGTGGCACTGTGGGTTAATGCGCCAGACTGCAAAGCTGTTTGAACTGCAAGGTCGGCAGTTCAAGCTCACCAGTTGCTCTTCAAAAACCCTATACAGGGTTGCTATGGGTTGGAACCGACTCGACAGCACTTCACAACAACAAACCCTACTCGTAGATAGGAAGAACATTGTGAAAATATCAACACTACCCAAAGCAACCTATATAGATATAATGCAATCCTAATCCAGATTCCAACATCATTCTTTAAGGTGATGGAAAAATGAATCACTAGCTAAATATGGGACGGAAAGAGACCCCAGATAAGCAAAGCATTATTTAAAAAGGGCAAAGTAGGAGGCCTCTCACTTCTCAATCTCAAAATCTACTACATACCACAGTAGTCAAAACAACCTGATATTGGTACAATGAAAAACACATAGAGCGATGAAGCAGAATTGAGAATCCTATCCACCTATAGGACGAAGGCGTACCTGGCTCAAGCCATGATTTTTTCAATAACCTCATATGCATGTGAAAGTTAGACAGTGAATAAGGAAGACTGTAGAAGAATTGATGCATTTGAGTCATGGTGTTGGAGGAGAATAGTGAAAGTACCATGAAATGTCAAAAGAACAAACAGGTCTGTCTTAGAAGAAGTACAGCCAGGGTGCTCTTTGGAAGCCAGGATGGCCAGACTTTGTCTCTCATACTTTGGGCATATTATTAGGAGGGACCAGTCGCTGGAGAAGGATATCATGTTTGGTAAAGTGGAGGGTCAGAGAGAAAGAGGAAAACTCCCAATGAGATGGCTTGACACAGTGGCAGCAGCAATGGGCTCGGGCATAGCAACAATTGTGAGATTGGCCCAGGACCGGGCAGTGTTTCGTTCTGTTGTGCATAGGGTTGCTATGAATTGGTACCAACTCTATTGCACCTAACAACAACAACAACAATAGTCAGTTGATTTTTGAAAAGGGCCAAAATGCATTAAATAGGAATGAGATAGTCTCAGTGATGCTGGCAAAATTGAAAATTCATATGCAGAAAAATAAGACACATATCTCACATCATATACAAAAATGGACTCAGGGAACTTTTGGCAAGATGGCAGACTAGGCAGATACACTCATGGACCCTCTACAACAAAGATTCAAGAGACAATGAAACAGACACAGATGAAAATTCTGGCACTCAGAACTTCAGAAGAAAGGTTAGAGAGGCAGATGGAGTGCTTGCTGGGAAGAGAGGCCAAGAAAGGATGGCAAGAGAGGGAGACTGGGAAATGGCAGGCCAGACTCAGCTTGACCATCTTGTGAGCAGCTTTGACGGTGGGTGGAGGCCTGGCAGCGTGAATTCATGCAGGCTATGGCTATAGTGCGATTTTCTTCTTTTATCCATGCTTCCCTGGTGACCAAAGTATGGTCAACTCCTGGCCTCATCCACTCCCAGCACAGACTCTGCTCTCTAGGAGTTAGAGTCGCTTTGTTGGGAGCTTGCCAGTGTGAGGTAGTGGCCGACTGCATTGCTTTGGTGTACTGCATTGGTGACTGGATTCAGGTAGACTTCACTCCAGACCTACAGAACACACAGAGTCACCAGACCAGCATTTACCAAGTCACCCAGTACCCAGCTTCCCTGTAATCCTAACAGACATCAAAACCAGCTCCATCAGGGGCCCCCACGAACTACTTGTGAGTTGAATGCCCTGAACATAAATAGCACCGAGGCCAATAGGAACTCCATCTAGGGCCAAGAACTCTGCTATCATATCCTTTCTACAACCACCTCATGCGCTCCATGACTCACAGGAACCCCCTAGAGATTTCTCCCCTCCAGATCCAACAACTGCACTGTTTATTTTTACAAATATGACAACCTCACAATACCCCAGAGATTTTAGCTCACACAAAGACAATTTTAGCTCACACAAAGAAACACGAGCGACTGGCCCAAACAAATTACCAAAATGCAAAGCCAGAAGACATATCTGAGGGAGAAAGGGAAATAGTACTAACTGAAAAAGAATTCAAAAGAATGATAATTAGGTACCTTCCAAGGATTGGTAGAAAGATCCAGGCAAGCAAGGAGAACACAATAAAAACTTGAGAAGAATTCAAGAAAACACTACAAGAACAAACAGACAAAATAAATGCAAATTTAGAAACAATACAAACCTGTGATGAGAAACCCAGAAGATTACTACTAAGATCTCAGAAGTGGACAATACATTGAAAGGGCAAAGGAGTAGATGTGAAGCAATGGAAGCCCTACTTAGTGAGTTTGAAGAGAAATCTCTTAATATTAGAATGCTAGAAGAACAATCAGAAAAATGAATGAAAAAATCCAAAGAAAACCTAAGAGTTTTGTGGGACATCATGGAGAGGAACAACTCACAGATGATCAAAATTCCAGAACAGGAAGAAACAAGCACTGAGAAAATTGTCAAAGAGTTGTTAAAAGAAAACTACCCTAACATCATGAAAGACGAGCTGATAAGTATACAAGAAGTTGAACAAACCCCAAACAGGATAGATCCCAAAAGAAAATCACCAAGACATATCATAATCAAACTTTCCAAAATCAAAGACAAGGAAAGAATCCTGAGAGCAGCTTGGGAAAATTTACCTACAAGGAGAACCAATAAGACTAAGCTGATGTCTCAGCAGAAACCATGCAGGCAAGAAGGTAATGGAATGACAAATACAAAACTCTGAAAGAAAAAGATTGCCAACCAAGAATCATATACCCAGCAAAGCTGTCCCTCACATATGACAGTGAAATTAGGACATTTCCTGATAAACAGGAATTAAATGAATTTGTAATGACCAGATCAACTTTGCCAAAAATGCTAAAGGGTGTTCTTTGGACTGAGAAGCAACAACTGCAGACAACAACCTGAGATTATCATTCATGACAACACCACCCAGAACTCAATGCAAATATAGAAATATTTAAAGTAAAGCAAACCTACAAGACTGAAAATAGGGAACCAGAGATATCAATGTATAACGAAATCAACGACAAAGCAAAAAGAGGGAATAGCGTAGATACAAAACTTCAAATGGCAAAAAAGTCTAGCAGATTTCACGATAGAACAGACTGTTTTAAGCAGGGGGGAAATTAATAAATTCCAGTGTAACCTCAAAGAAAAAGAATACACCTGCACA
>NW_006408521.1:30073733-30075991 GCF_000296735.1 Chrysochloris asiatica | reverse complement strand
AAAAAAAACAATCTATGATGGTTACAGGGTAGGGAGTAGGGAAAATTATTCATGGGCTAGAGAGTAGACACATGTTTAATACAGGACAGGCAATATACAAGAAGAGGGAGGTAAGCAGAGAAAAGATGAAGGTAGCAGGAGACACGGAAAAGAATGCAATAGTTAATGTGAATAGAGGTAAAGCTGTTTACTGTTGGCACATGGAGGGGATTGCAACCATGTAGTGAAGCAAGGTGTATGGTTTGTTGAATGTAAAACTGATGATATACTTTAAACTTTCACTCAATTCACAATTAAAAGTTAAATAAATAAATAATGAACTCAACATGGATTAAAGACCTAAATGTAAAGCTTAGAACTATAAAGATCATCAATGAAGAAATAGGGACAAACTTAGGGGCTCTGATAAATGGTATAAATACACTATGAAATCTACCTGAAGACAAAACAGATGACTGGGACCTCATAAAAATCAGACACTTATGTGCATCAAAGGATTTCATCAAAAGAGAATCCACAGACTGAAAAAAGATGTTTGGCAATGGATAAGATTTGTTGAATGTAAAACTGATCATCTGCTCTGTAAATTTTTACTCAATTCACAATAAAAGGCTAAAAAAAAGACGTTTCTAGGTAAAGTGAAAAAAATATTTTGCTTCTTTAATAAAAAGGAAAAAAAAAAAAAAAAAAGCAGAAACTATGGGTGGAGTCAAATGAGTATTTTGAATCACACAATCATATGATTTACTATACAAGGAAAGACAAACTGAAGAGGAATCATTGTCAAAAGGGCATTTCAAGATCCATTTTGAAGAATACTGCTGTCTGTGATAGGATAATATCTATATGCCTGCAAGGAATACCAGTTAATACCACTATTATTCAAGTTTACGTACCAACAACTAAAGCCAATGATGATGAAATTGAAGAATTCTACCAACTTCTTCAGTCTGAAATTGATCAAACATGCAATCAAGATGTATTGACAATTTCTGGTGTTACGAATGTGAAAGTTGGAAACAAAGAGGAAGGATCAGTAGTTAGAAAATATGGCCTTAGTGATAGAAATGATGCTGGAGACCACATGATAGAGTTTTGCAAGATCGATGACTTATTCATTGCAAGTACCTTTTTAAACAATATAAAAAGTGACTAAACACATGAAACCTACCAGACAAAATACACAGGAATCAAATTGACTACATATGTGGAAAAGATGGTAGACAAGGTCAATATCATCAGCCAAAATAAGAACAGGTGGAGTATACCATCAATTGCGTGTATGCAAGTTCAGGCTGAAGCTGAAGAAAATTAAAACAAGTCCATGAGAGCCAAAATATGGCAAACTATTGCACCTGAATTTAGAGACCTTCTCAAGAACAAATCTGATGCATTAGACACTAATGACTCAAGACCAGAAGAGCTGTGAAATGGCATCAAGAGCATCATACAGGTAGAAACAAAAAGGTCACTTAAAAATCAGGAAAGAATGAAAAGTCAAAATGGATGTCAGAAGAGACTCTGAAACTTGCTCTTGAGCACAGCAAAGCTAAAATGAATGGAATAAATGAGATAAAAGAGCTAAACAGAAATTTCAAAGGGCAGCTCAAGAAGGTAAAGTCAAATATTACAATGAAATGTGCAGAGACCTGAAGATAGAAAACTAAAAGGAAGCACATGCTCAGCGTTTCTCAAGCTGAAAAAACTGAAAAAAAAAAAATTCAAGATTTGATTTGCAATATTGAAAGATTCTATGGGTTAATGCGCCAGACTGCAAAGCCGTTTGAGCTGTAAGGTCGGCGGTTCAAGCTCACCAGCTGCTTCTCAGAAACCGTATACAGGGTTGCTATGGGTCGAAATCGACTCGACGGCACTTCACAACAACAACACGGGTAAAATATTAAATGATGCAGAAAGCACCAAAATGAGATTAGAGGAATATACATAGGCATTGTACCAAGAAGAAATGATTGATGTTAGACCATTTTACGAGATAGCACATGGCCAACAACCAATAGTACTAAAGGAAGAAGTCCAAGCTGCAGTGAAGGCATTCGTGAAAAACAAAGCTCTGGGAATTGATAGAATAAAAATTGAAATATTTCAACAAACTGATAGAGCTCTAGAGCCACTCACTCATCTATTCCAAAAAATTTGGAAGACAGTTACATGGCCAATCAATTGTAGTAGTTGTTGTTGTTATGTGCCATGGAGTCGGTTCTGACTCATAGTGACCCTGTACAGGGTTTCCGAGGCTG
>NW_006408521.1:30046063-30058523 GCF_000296735.1 Chrysochloris asiatica | reverse complement strand
CTTCCTGCGGAGCCTCTGCATTACATAAGACTATATGCGGAATCCTGAACAGCATCCAGAATCTTCAGAGGTGGGAAATTTCCACTTGAAAGGATGGGCAGACCAGCCTGGAGCAGCTAGAAGAACAGAAGATACTTCTTGTAAGAAAGACCGCCAGGAAAAATACAAAACAATATAGGCAAACCGACTGATTACTACAAGAACAAGTAAGTTGCTCGCCCAGGAGACATCAAGGCAAGTGGTCGGTTCCCCTCAGAGCAAATCCCCTTCCAAGACTAAGACTCAATGGAAATACACACTCTGTTTGGTGACCACGTTTGTCACCGATAAGGGGAAGTGAGGGAAAAACAGCAATGAAGCTGCAAGCTCAGCCCTACCACATTCAATAGACTCCTGTGAACCCGGGGGGAAGACCTGGTTGGCCAGTAGTGTGGCAAGACCTGGTGACTCTTGGGCCCAGAGTCAGTGACATAGCCACAGAGGACTAGAGTGGAGAGTGAAGCATCCAGCTGATAAGAAGAGAGAACATATTCACAAGAACACCCACACTTGCAGAGAATACCCACTTGTCCTGGCTTCAATGACTGGATGATCAGAGTTCAACTAGAAGAAGAAAGAAGAAGGAAGAAAAGAGTAATCTGATACAATTTGATGAACTTGACCTATACCTATGGATGCAGTAGCTGAAAAGAGGGAATAAATCTTTACAGTAAGGATCATTCCCACCCCCTCCATACACAGAGTAGACAGGGATGGGCAACTTGGACATTGGCTACCCAAAGTGGGGGGGCTACAAAGGCAAGAAATGACTGGCTTACAAGCTTTCAAGAGGGAATCTAGATCCAGAAGGCACGGAGGAAGGTAGTCTCTCCACTGAGTAGTAGCCAATCTGTCTAGGCGGGGCTGGTGAAAGGAGATACGGATAGGTCTCTGATGATACAATAGTGAATAATTGTTATCAGGACTGATTGTGAGGGTTGGAAATGTAAAGGTAGACATTTTGTAGCCAGGAGGGGAGTGATTAACTTTGCAGTCTAGGAACGGAGGTCCCTGGGACCATCAAGGGAGAAGAGAGGAAAGTGGGACCCTACCCACAGAAGCAGTGATGCCTGAGATGGAGGCAGAGACAATGACGTGGAGAGATGGAGCGGCTGGGGACTTTAGACCCAGAGAGGGAGAGGGGCTCTGTATTGATGACTGGGGGTCAGGCTTGTAGGTTATACCCTTGGTTGGTTGATGATGCATGGAGGGGATTGTAACCATGGCAATGAAATAATATACGATAGGATGAATGTAAAACTAATGTTCTCCCATGTAAACACTCATATAATTCACAATAAAACATTAAAAAAAAAAGTTAAGCAAATACAGAAGTACTATGTTCTTGTTAGGTGCCAGCAACCCTGCAAACAACAGAATAAAACATTGCTGGGTTTTGAGCCATTCTCATAATTGTTGCTATGTTTGCGTCCATTGTTGCAGCCACTCAACCCACTGTGTTAATTCATCTAACTGGGGGTCTTCCTCTTTTTGATAAACCTCTACTTTGGGAGAATTACCCTCTACTTTTGGGAGAATTACTGAGCAAGGTATATACTCAAATGAACTGAAAACAGGGACTCAGACAGACACTTCCACAGAAATCTCAAAACAGCAGTATTCACCACAACCAAAAGTGTCAATCAAGAGATGAATGGTTAGACAAAACATGGTACATAATACAACGGAATATTATCCCACCATAAAAAGGAATGACATTCTACAACATGAATGAAACTTGAAATAAGTCAGACACCAATGACAAATATTGTATGATTCCACTTATATAAATATATATATTGCTGTCAGGCGCTGTTGACTTGGTTCCAACTCATAGTGATCCTGTATAGGGTTTCTGAGGAGTGGCTGGTGGATTTGAACAGCCAACTTTGTGGTTAGCAGCCTAGTGCTTATCCTATAGTGCCACACTAGGTAAATTCATTGGGACAGAACACAAATTAGAGATTACTAACCAAGGAAAACATTATGGTACTTCCTCAAAAAGTTGGAAATAGAAATACCATATGATGCAGCAATCCCTCTACTTGGTATATCCTCAAGAAATGAGAGCCGTGATGCAAGTAGATATATGCATACCTGTGTTCATTGCACCAAACCGCAAGGTCGGTTTGAACCACAAGGTCAGCAGTTCAAATTTACCAGTTTCCATGAAGTAGCTGATGAATTTGAACCGATGACCTTGTAGTTCACACTGACCTTGGGGTCAAGTGCCTAACCTACAGCACCATATAAAATATATTTAAGATTAAGAAACTTACCCAAGGTTGTACAGCCAGAAAATGACCAAGTAAGAATTTGAACCCAAACCTATTGAGAACATGTAGGGCCTATGCTCTCAATCCCTGGGCTTTGCTGTCCCTGGAAAGAGCCGCAAACCTGGAGTGAAGACACCTGGGCTCTTGCTGCCCCTATCTTGTGTGATCAAATACAAATCTGACCTTTCAAGGATTTACTTTTCGCAGTTATTAAATTACAAAACTAGGTATTTTCCATAGTCCTTACTTGCAATGATCCTGACTAGCATCTGTGCTTTGATTTTGATTTAAAAATGTGGGAAATTCCAAGCCTTGATTCCTGACCCAAGTACTCTTTTCTTCTGGTGCACTTTTGGGGATATCCATGGACAGAGGGCTCCAGAGATGGGGACTAGCTGCCTTCTGACCTGTCAGCACTTCCCTCCAGGGTTTGCCATGGAATTGAGCCAGCCCTTGAGGAAGCCTCCACTCCCCGTTCCTCTCTCCCCATTCTGGAAGAGGGCTCCAGCCTGGCTCTGTTCCAGGATAAACTATCACAAGGCAAGAGATAGCGCAAAGTCAAGGTGAAGAGCACAGCAGTCTTTTAAAAGGCCTCTTTGTGCCCCAGTATGGCTGCAGCTCTCCCATCTCACAGCTGCCCATCCTGCCCACCAGCACCCAGACACCATGTGGGAGCTCCTAGCTGTCTTACTGCTCACCCTAACTTACTACTTTTGGCCCAAGGTAAGGCGCTCTGGTGTCAAGTACCCCACGAGCCTCCCATTCCTGCCCCTGGTGGGCAGCCTGCCTTTCCTCCCTAGGCATGGACATCCTCACATCAACTTCTTCAAGCTGCAGAAAAAATATGGCCCCATCTATTCGCTTCGTCTGGGAGCCAAGACTACAGTAGTTGTGGGCCATCACCAGCTGGCCAAGGAGGTGCTCATCAAGAAAGGCAGAGAATTCTCTGGGCGGCCTCATGTGGTAAGTTGTGTCCATCCATCCTCCTCCCTCCTCACCCTTTGGGGTTCAGTGTTTCAGGCAAAATGGTGGCTAGAATGACCCATCCAGCTCCAACTGTAGTACTGACAGACTGGCAGGGGAATGGGAGGGAAGTGGCCCTTAAGACCCCATCCAGCCTCTAAACTGGACAAGAAAAATTAAGGAAGACCTCTCCCAGGTTGCCAGGAGAAAGGGTGGGGTGGGGACAGTAGCCTGAGAGGGTCAGGGACTCCCCATTTCAGTTAACTCTCCCCCAAACTGTATGGTAATCTCTTTGGGTCTAGATTTCTTGCTGAGATCACATATATAGAGTCCTTAGCACAGTTCCAAGTACAGAATATACTCAATAAATAGTCATTATTAATGTTACTCCTGGTCCAGGAACTGGGTTCGTTATTACTGTCCTTCTTCCCTGAGATGGTGTTAGGAGAAGTAGCCTGGCTCTCAGACGTCTAGGGTTACTGGTTCCCTGGAACAGCCCCCAGCTGCTCCCCTTCATGGGGGAGCTGACCTGCAGTAGCATTTCAAGGATGCTAGTGCACTGTGGGTTAAATGTGCTGGACCACAACGTTGGTTTGAATGGCAAGGTATGTGGTTCAAGCTCACCAGTCGCTATGGGTCAGAACTGACTCGACAGCACTTAACAACAAAGCAGTTCTATTGGAATCCTGTTGTGATGCCATAGGATAAGCACTGATTGATAACTGCAAGGTTGGTGGTTCAAACCCACCAGTTGTTCCTTGGACACTCTATGCAGGGTCACTACGAGTTGAAACAGATTTGATAGTATGTAACAACAACAACAGTGGTCCTTCTGAGCTGGCTGTGGTGCTTCTAGAAAGGGTATTAACCCTTGGAAAACATTGCCAGCTCTCTGCTGTGGACTGCTTTTCTAAACACCCAGACAGGCCCCCTGCCAGTCTCTCAATTTTGACCTGACCAAAGGTTGACTCATTTTTCCATCTGTCTGCTGACCAACTTTGCTCTCACTTCTCGTGAGCCCTTCTCTCTAGGGCAGAGAGGATGGAGATGGTTAGTCACATAGGGCTGGGACTAAGGGATGGAAGAGGGGAGGCTTTAGATCCTTATACTCTTTGAGCTAGCTGCCTTTGAGAGAAGGTGGATTGGTCCAAATCCAGATTAGGTAAACAAGACATTCACATTCTCTGGATATGAAAGGCAAACTTTCCACAAAAGGTCTCACAAGTGGACAGGTAAACAAAGAAGAAGTGAGCTGTGCTTTAGCACCCCACGGACCCAGGGAAAAGCAGAAGTCTGGGCAATCCTTAATCTCTACAAGCTGGCATGTTCCCTGTCCCCAGGACAGCACAATTCAGAAGGCGTGTGGTGGCGCTATACAATAAGCACTGGACTGAGAACCACAAGGTCTGTAGGTCGAGCCTGCCAGCCACTCTTCAGGAGAAAGATGAGGCCTTCTACTCCCATGAAGAGTCAAAGCCTCAGAAACGCTATACAAGGTTGCTATGAGTCTGAACTGACTCGATGGCACATAATAACAACAATCTGATTCACAGCTGAAGTCCTGGTGTGGTGCTGTGGAATAAGCATTGGACTGCTAACTGCAAGGTTGTTCATTCAAACCCACCAGTCACTCCCTGGAAACCCTGTGCAGGGTTACTATAAGTTGGAACTGACTTGATGGGACTTAACAACAACAGCAGTGCATTCACATCTGCCCTCCCTTGGTCAGAAACTAATGAAAAAGGAGAAACCACACTGTTAGTAAACTGAATCCTCATACTCCTGCTTTCTAACTCAGGGTTCTTTCTTTCTCCTCCCTATACTGTCTCCCTAATGGAATTGGGAGTAAGGTGATCAGGGCTTGTCCTCCCAACTCCCTTTCTAGTCATGGAGCAGGATGTTCCCAAGTGGGGGTCTGTACACAGGTACTTGCATTCTCCCTCAAGAAGGGGGAGAGGTACAGGAGGTTCAGAGCAAGCACAGGGTAAGTGGTGTCTGACTCCTATATCCTTGTCTGCTTCCAAAGACGACTCTGGCCATCCTGTCAGATAACCAAAAGGGGATCGCCTTCGCTGATAATGGTCCCCAATGGCAGCTGCATCGGAAGCTGGTGCAGGCTGCCTTTGCCCTGTTCAAGGATGGCCACCAGAGGCTAGAGAAGATGAGTGAGTACCTGGCTAAGCCCTGGGGCTGGGTGGGGGATAGATGGCTTTAGGAGGGGAAGAGGGTTATGAGTGGTTGTTATTGTCAAATGCCCGAGTCGGTTCTTACTCATAGTGACCCTGTATAAAGTTTCTGAGGAGCTGCTAGTCAGTTTGAATCTACAACTTTGTTGTTAGCAGTCCAATGCTTATCTTTCAATGCCACACCAGAACTCCTAAAGATGATTGGTGGTGGTTGTGTGTCGTGGAGTAGGTTCCGACTCATAGCGACCCTGCGCAGGGTTTCTGAGGCTGTAAATCTTTATGGGAGCAAAAAGCCTCATCTTTCTCCTGCGGAACAGCTGGTAGTTTCGAACTGCTGACCTTGAGGTTTGCAGCCCGATTCATAACCACTACTCTACTCTGTGGGTAGTTAGTCCAGTGTTTTTCTTGACTACTACTGCCATCTAGTGTCCATATGTTTGTTCTCTGCCTTGGCTAAGATGCCTCTCTCTTCCCTCAGTACTTCAGGAAATCAGCTTGTTATGTGATTTCCTGGCAACTCAAGATGGACAGTCCGTAGATCTGGACTTGCCTGTCTTCCTGGCCGTGACCAACATAATCTCCATGTTCTGCTTCAACTTTTCCTACAAGCATGATGATCCTGATCTGAAGATCATACATGATTACAATAAAAGCATCTTGGATACTCTGGGCAGTGGAGGTCTGGTGGACATCTTTCCCTGGATGAAGGTGAGAATGAGGCCAGGCCCATCGTCAGGTCAGACCCTGTTCCTTCTTATTACTGCCCAGCTCTAGATCCATTTACTTCCTGACCACCTCAGCCACAGTGACCTCTACCTCCTCTGACTTCTTCAAATCTTTGCCACTTCTCTAGATACGTAAACTTAGCTTTGTAACTCATATATTTTAAAACTCACCACAATATATCTTGTTTATTTAGCAATTACCACATGCCAGTATTAAGGACTCTACATGCACTAATCATTGAATTCCCCTGGGAGCTGGGTTTTATGATTCTGCAAATGAGAAAACAGGCTCAGTAACATTGAAGAATTTGCCCAAGCAAAGTCTACTGAGAGGACTCTCTATTGGTGTTTGATGTTTGATTGAATGGCAAAAAGGAAGTGGAGACCACTCCCTTCTCCCTTGTTTGGAATTTTCCTACTGGGCATTCATGGTCCTAGTCTGTGTCCCCTATTGCCTTCCATTTTGGCTGAACGTCAGTATTGGAGTGTGAGCGCTACAGAGATAGAAAGCTAGGATCTGCTTCCAGGAGGGATTCTGGCTATTGGAAAAGCAAATTGACAGAGGTATGGACTGGATATTTCTTTCTACTCCTCAGATTTTCCCCAACAAACCACTGGAAATAATGAGGAATGCTGTCAAGTTACGAAATGAACTGTTGAAGAAAATTCTAGCAAAATACAAGGTAAGTGATGAAGTAGAAGGGAGCATGAGTCCAGCAATGCTGTGAGAGCAGAGAATTGTCCATTTTGAACACCATGGGGTCTCCAGTACCTAGCAGGAAGCCTAGGACATAGTAGGTGCTCAGTAAAAACTGAATGAATGAATGAAGATGGGGAAGTGAAAAAGTGACCCTGACTATCACATTTAAAGAGGCCCTAGTATTGTTTTCTACTTACACAAGGTCATAGATCTCACCCAGTGCCAAGGTAAACGAGGCTTTTGTATGTCCAGTCTGGGATGGAAGCACAGTAGGAGTGTTGCAGATAAGACTCTTTCCTTCTCACTGTCCTCCAATTTCACCTAACTCAGGAAAAATTCAGCAGTGACTCTATCAACAACTTGTTGGATATACTGATCCAAGCCAAGATGAACTCAGAAAATAACAACGATAGTCCACACCAGGATTCAAGGCTGCTTTCAGATGAACACATTCTTACCACTGTCGGGGACATCTTTGGTGCTGGTGTGGAGACCACCACCTCTGTGATGAAGTGGACTGTGGCCTTCTTGCTGCACGACCCCCAGGTAGGCTGCTTCCCATTTCTCTCTTTCCATCCATTCATGACCCCAGCCAGCCCCACTTCTACTTTTCAGAAGGAGGGATTTGCAACACCTCAGGCCTTTTATGCAGGCCTGGGCTGCCTGGCTGGGTGTCTCTGGCCTCAGAATGGAGCTGCATCACCTTCTGGAAGCAGGGTCAGGGCTGCAGAGCCACCACTGGGAAGAGTCTGTCACAGTCTCTTCTGGATGTGACAATAGGATTCTTCCCAGTCTTATGTATCTTGCTCACATCCCCCCTGCTCTGGCCCTCAGCTGAAGAAGAAGATTCAGAAGGAGATTGACCAGAATATAGGTTTTAGTCGCACACCAACTATCAGTGATCGGAACCACCTTGTCCTGCTGGAGGCCACCATCCGAGAGGTGCTTCGCATTCGACCTGTAGCCCCTCTCCTCATCCCCCACAAGGCTTCCACTGACTCCAGGTGTGCCTTCCCTTCCATGGACATCCAGCCCTATGATGCATCCAACATTGCTTGCTGGTCCTCCAGCTCCTCCTTCCCCCTTGCCTGCTGGTTAACCTAGAGACAATCATTGACTAACCACCCCTCCCCATGATCCTACTAATAAACCCACTGCCACCTGCTGACTACTCCACAACTCCACCTGCTTGCTCTGGGATGAAAGATGGGAGCATTCTATGCTCCCTGACAGGCCAGTAGCTGTAGTGCATAAATGTATTGGTGTTAAGTGCATTGAATTGGTTCCGACTGTATAGGGTTTCTGAGGAGTGGCTGGTGAGCACCAGCTCAAAATGAACACTCACATGCCCTGACACGAGTAGCCATGTATCCAAGTATTAGTATATTAATGCTTTGTCAGGAGGATAGGGCTGAGAAGAGCAGGGTTTACACTTACCAGGCAGAGACAGTGAAAGATGAGGGAGAGGGAATGAGGGCTCTAAGGGCTCTTTCCTTAGGGGTTGGGGAGTGAACAGGAAGGGAAGGCAATGTTGCAGCTCTCCACTCCCTCTTGGTGACAGCATTGGCGAATTTGCCATTGATGAAGGCACAGACATTCTCATCAATTTGTGGGCAATACATCACAATGAGAAGGAGTGGCACCGGCCGGACCAGTTCATTCCTGGTGAGTCCCTGCCCTCCCAGGCAATACTGTCAGCCTGGATTCTATCACCCAGAGCACCCCTTCCCTTAGATACCCTCATCCTACCCAATCTCCCCACACTGGGCTTCCCACCTCCTCCCCACAACAGAAACTCTCCTCCTCCAACAAACCCTCTAGGCACTTGTCTCCCCATTAAGCCTGCCCCCTCAGCCTTGCACAGTGACACTTCCATCTGTCAAGACTACCTTCCTTCCATCCTTCCTGAATCTTTCCTTTTCTCTGTGTGACTAAGGGCCACTTGAGAGAAAGGTTGTACCTCTTCTCAGCCAGGGCTTCCTGGGCAGGGTTGTCTTTCCCACTTGGTCAGAGCAGAGGCCTCTCCTTATTCCTGCCCTGGACCTACGCTGGTGCCTCCCTGTGCCCACAGAGCGCTTCTTGGACCCAACGGGGAGCCAGCTCATCTCACCAACCATGAGCTACTTGCCCTTTGGAGCTGGACCCCGTTCCTGCGTAGGTGAGATCCTAGCCCGCCAGGAGCTCTTCCTCTTCCTGTCCTGGGTATTGCAGAGGTTCGACCTGGAATTGCCGGATGATGGGCAGCTGCCCTCTCTGGAGGGCAATCCTAAGGTGGTCTTTATGATCGACTCCTTCAAAGTGAAGATCAAGGTGCGCCAGGCTTGGAAGGAAGCCCACTCTGAGACTGTGTCAAGCGCCCCATGACTCCACCGACTGTAACCAGGAACTCTCTGTTGGTCTGCAACATAGAATTAGAGTTGCTACCCTCGCCACACTCCCATCCCCCACACTCTGCCCAGTCCACCTTGTTTTCTTTCCTAGCCTAGCAGTGGCATGTATAAATGAAACAGTCTATCTGAAGCTTCCAGAACAGTTCATTCATCTACCCATTCTTTCAATAAATATTTTATTGAACATCTACAATGTGCCACTTTACAAGTACTCCAGAGCATTCAAACTCCCTAGTCTCATGAAGTTTATGTTCTAGTGAGGGCTGACAAGTAAATTAAGAATTTCCAAGTCTGGTAAGTGCTTTGAAGACAGAAGTAGAGGGCAGTTGGTCAGAAGAGGTGTGAAGACCAGGGTGGGGGTAGTTCCAGTCTTGTGGGAACAGCAAGTGAGAGGGTCACAAGGTGGGAAAGGTCAGTATGGCTCATGCAGAGAATAG
The DNA here is from genome assembly GCF_000296735.1 of Chrysochloris asiatica. Lineage (NCBI taxonomy): Eukaryota > Metazoa > Chordata > Mammalia > Afrosoricida > Chrysochloridae > Chrysochloris > Chrysochloris asiatica. Next base: position 30,048,807 of record NW_006408521.1, on the reverse strand, counting down.
AGGGGAGTGATTCCCAGTGAGATCTGAGTGGGAGACAGGGGTGAGATCCCATGAGGCTGTTGGAAGCAGCAGGAAGGAGTTAATTCCAAGTAAGAAGTCACCAGGGAGTTGTAAACAAATACACGGAGTGGTGTGACTTATATTTGTAATCAATCATCAGTCACGTTGGATGCTGATTAGACGTGGTCTTTGGAACAGTCACAAGGTTGTTATGCTGGCCCAGGCAAGAGAGATCACTGTGGCTTAGACTGTGGGAAACAGGCAAGAAGTAGGCTAGAGTTTGTATTTTGAAAACAAAACAACAATCTTGTCTTTTGTCTTTTGTTTGATACAGACATCAATTCATGTACCTCAAAGATTTGGCTTTGGCAAACTTTTGTAACCCACAAACTTGACACATCCCTACCCATCCCTATGTGTTGGTCCTACAAAGATCAGCATGCCTCCTTTCCCTCATAGTAAAACACTGCTTGGCAAAGGACTTCTACAGTTGCTGTCTGCTGAAGTGGCTGGACTCTGCCGTTTCTCTCCACTCAAAACTCCAGGAAGCCATAAATGCCTCACTGGAACACAGAGCCCAGGTGCCTTTAAAGCAGCATCTTTAAGCCTTGGTCACTGGCCAATCTGCAATTGAAGGATGTCCTAAAATGCTCCCAAATAAATTGACCCTCGCTCTATTTCTTAGAGAGAGAGGCCTCAATCTTAGCTCCCTGACGCCAGGCAGACTAAGGTCAAATGATCAACAACCCAGTCCTTCCCTTGTGACTCAGGAAGGGCTCTGTGTAGTCCAGAAGAGCAAGGCTGGGACCTTGCCTAGCCCAGTGTCCAGAGAGGAAACCATGCAAGTCCCTACAAGGAGGGAGAAACAAGATTTTCTATGACAGCTGTATCTTCTGTATTACACCCTGTTGTTGTTGTTGTTAAGTACCATTAAGTCGATTCCCACTCATAGTGACCCCATATGGGGTTTCCAAGGAGCGGTTGGTGAGATTGAAAGGTCAACCTTTCAGTTCAAACCGACCTTGCAGTCCAGTGCATTAGTCCACAATGCCGCACCAGGACAGGGTACCGCTCCTTACTTCCCCCCAACTCAGTCCTGGCCTTCATTGGCCAGTGGTCCTCTGAAATTGCCCAAGAACCTTTAGGAGAGTGTGTCAGCAGCTGTGGTTGAAGCCAGTCCTCACCACCTGCAGCCTGGGAGAGATGCTAACATCACAGTAAGTGGATAGGAAATGGTTAACTGCAGGTTACTCCGGTCTCTCTCCCAGGAATCTCTGCCCCCATCAGTCAGCTGCAGGACTCAGCTCAAATCTGAAGGGAGAAAGACTGGCAAGACTGGAGAAAAGCATTTCAGATTTCCTCAGAATTTGAAAGACATTTATGCAGGCTAGTGATGAACAGATAAACAATTAGGAGGCAGCCTCTGTTTTCTATAGAAGCTGTGGGTGAGTTTAACTGGGATGAAAACATCCACCTTACAACTAAAGCTGAATACTGAATGCAGGACAATTGGATCAACCTTTCATTTGGAACATGAGGAACTTGAGGGACAGTAGGGGAGGCGGGGTGACTAGCTGCTTACAGCAGGGCTAGGGCCTGAACCCAAGATTCTAATGTTGCGGGATGAGGAGGCGGTACTTTTCCACCTGTCCCATGACCATGCAGAAGGTCCGAGGGCTGTCTGGTGGAGAAAGAACACCGCTGAGTGTTCTTTCAGGAAATAATCCTCCACTTTAGGTCCAGCCTGAGCTCTGTTCTTACAGGCCTGAAGTTCCTTTGTTGTTGTTAAGTGCCATCGAGTCGGTTCCGACCCATAGCAACCATGTATAGGGTTTCCAGGAGCAGCTGGTGAGCTTGAACTGCCAACCTTGCAGTTCAAATGACTTTGCAGTCTGGCGCATTAACCCACAGCACCACACCAGGGCTCCGGAAGTTCCTTTATCCCCCATCTAAATCTTCTCATCTTGAGCTCACAGCGAAGGCCCTTCTCTGGGACATATCCCATGCTTCCCAGTCTACCGGGAGTGTCCCATTCAGCATTCGGTTTCTGGTCCTTGGTACTGACTCCCAAGTGCACATGAACATGGGCCTGAGCTTATTATAACGGACTTGGTTTCCCTCAGGAACACTGTCCACCCCACTATCTGTGAAGTTCAAGGCCAGGTCCTGTCCCTGACTGTCCTTAACCAATGGGTGTAATAACCAATAAATGTTTAATAACAAGCACTCTGTGGGAGTGCCAATGCCAAACCCCAAATCCACTGCTAATTGATTCCGACTTATAGGGACCCTATAGTAGAACTGCTTCATGGAGTTTCCAAGGCTGTAAATCTTTATGGAAGCAGAATGCCACACCTCTTTCTTCCACGGAGTAGATGGTGGATTTGAACCATCAACCTTTCAGTTAGCAGCCTACTTTAATTACTGCACCACCAAGGCTCCTTTGGGTCCCAATAGCCCCGATTTATGGTGTTTGCTGATTCCTATGGTGCACATATTCCCACTGTATTTATTACTTTTGCCTTTTATACAATCCAGTGGTTGTTGTTGTTAGGTGCCATCGAGTTGGTACCAACTCATAGCGACCTTATGCACTGCAGAACGAAACACTGCCCAATTCTGGGCCAACCTCACTACTGTTGCCACGCTGGAGTCCATCGATGCTGCCACTTGGCCAATCCATCTCTTTGGGGGTCTTCCTCTTTTTCTCTGACCACCCACCTTACCAAACATGATATCCTTCT